>NC_086125.1:2565000-2917500 GCF_963921235.1 Mobula hypostoma
GTGAGGTTGCCATTATTTGGTGTTCTATCTGTCAATAAGGTTATTGATCTAGATTCCTGTTGATTGACATTTTGTTGATGGAGCTCAGAATGTGAATGATGATCTACTGTTCCACTCTGTTAGCCTGTGTGTTGTTGATTGCTGTGTGATTAATTCTGCTCATGTTAATCTTAAAATGTCTTGGTTAGACACAGCAACTAATCCCCTCTAAACTCTGCCCTGAAGCCATTCATCCCCAGACTGCTATTGCTGTGTTTACACTGGCAATCCGCAGCCTCTCGTCTCTGTTCTCCAAATAACACTGGACAAAAAGTTTTTTTGAAACTGGTGCTTCCTTAGAATTTTTTTTTCTTTGTTTATAATAGACCACTTGAAGCTGAACACAAATATAATTTCAGAATAGTTGTATCACGTAGGAAATTCAAGAAACAAGAAATTAAACTTTTATTGAAAATAGTGCATTTAATTTCAGAACAGTACTGATGCTTTGCGATAGTTCAACTAAGCTGAACTTGTTTTGTTGATGATTTTCATTTGTATTCACCGTCTGAGGTTTCTCGTTTAAGTGTCCAACAATAATCAGCCATAATGGTGGATTCCAGTTGCCCTGATACCATTTCTTTATGACTGCAATGCCCTGCTGAAACCTTTCATTATGTTTGACACTGACAGATCCAAGATTTGCAGGCAAGAAGTCTAAATGGGAATGCAGAAAATGAATCTTTAGTGACATGTTGCACTTCATAGTTTTGTTTTCTTGAAGCATGTTGTCAACCAGCTGCACATAGTTTGGTGCTCTGTAGCTGCCAAGAACGTTTTCAACAACATCCTTGAATACCTTCCATGTGATTTTCTCCAGTCCCAGTAGAAGTTCTTCGAATTGCCTGTAACTAATGACCTGTTTGATTTGTAGATCTTCCTTAATCTTGGCATCAGTTAATCTGGGAAACATCTGTCTCAAATATCAAAATCCTTCTTGGAAATTTATAGCCTTTCTAAAATGTCTTGCTTTGCAGCATCCATCCTCCCTATGCATGACCAGACACGCCTGGACAAGATCAGAATCTTTTCAGCTTACACGTGAGCAACATCTGAATTGAGTTAATTATGAATCGAAATAACAAATATAAGTGATTTCAAAAAATGGTGCGTGACAGGGAAATGTCAGTGTTTTCATGATCAGTAGCCCAAAGTCCATAAGACACGCCTAAAAGTATTCCAGAAGCAAAATCTTTGTTGTTCAGTGAAATCTGCAGAAGGAAACTTACAGTACATAAATTAATACAATGTGCAAAGGCCATTCAGCCCAATTCATCCGTGCTGACCAGGATGCCGATCTAAGCTAATCCCATTTGCTAGCTTTTTAGCAAAATTCACAGCATATGTCAGCGATCATAAACCTGATTCTGATAACATCCCACTGAACCTTTTCTATCAATATACTTGTCTGTGTAACTTTTAAATGTTGTTAATGTACCTGCATGAACCACTGCCACTGACAGTCCAATCTACATAATGACCACCCTCGGAGAGAAGTTGCCCCTCAGACAGAGGGAAGGTGATGATGGGAACCATGCAGGGAGAAGGAGACAGATGGAATAAGATAGGGACTGCCACATTGCAAATCCACACTCAATCCTGCTGCACGGTTTCGACAATTCCTTTCCCTTCCACAGATGCTGCTGAAAATCAAGAAGATCCTCCATTAAGATTCTTTGGATTCCAGCATATGCAGTCACGTATCTCTGTTTTTGCTTTTTGATTACTGGAGATTGTTGGTGGAGAAATTTTGAATGTTGGGGGATTGTGGGCATTAGAATTTTGGAAGTTGATAGAATTTAGGGCTTGGAAGGGTGTTGGAGATGGGTGGTGAGCTTTCTCAGGATTCACATGTGTTCTGCTAGGACTGTGCTTTCATCTCTTTGGATCCCAGCTGAACTTGCTAGAAGAGCTGAGATACACTCAGCAACCACATTATTAGGTGCATCTTTATACCTGCTCGTAAGTACAAATATCAAATCAGCTGATAATGCGGCAGCAAGTCGATGCATAACGCACACAGTTGTGGTCAAGAGGGTCAGTTGCTGTTCAGACCAAACATCTGAATGGATAAGAAATATGATCTAAACCACTTAACCAGGGAATGATTATTAGCACCATCAAACACGGTGAGTTCTTTCTCTTTGCATGGGATTTTTTCTTATTTTTAAACCATAGAAGAGAGATAGGTCTAGTGGAGTGGCCATCATCGGAGTGGGGGCTGGATTCAGAATGGGAACTTAGAGGCTTTGACTCAAGAGGCTGCAATGAGAAGAGACTGAGGCCAAAGAAACAGGTAAGAAGGGTAGGTTTTTCCCTTTGTTACTGCTGATTTGGTCTTGGTTGCCCATAGTACAGTGCAGACAGGATGGCAGGTTGACAGTGGAATGCTCCTCCACGGGATGTGGGAATTCATGGAACCTGATGGTCTTCATGATGACTACACCAGCAGGAAGTGCAGCCAACTCCAGCTCACAAAAGACCGCATAAAGGAGCTGGAGCTGCAGTTGGATGAGCTACGGATCAACCGCGAGGAAGAACAATTGATAGATACGAATTCTGAGTTAAACCCGGAGTGCAGAATTCAGGGAGTAGGTGGATGAACACCAAGAGAAGTAAAGGGAGAGAGAAGTCAGTGCAAGGTGCCCCTGTGGCCATTCCCTTCAGCAACAGGTACACCCCTTTGGATACAGCTGAGTGGTGACCTATCTGGACAAGGCAGCAGCAGCCAGACCAATAACACTGTGATCAGCTCTGAGCCTCACAAGGGTAGGGTGAAGTCAGGTGGAGCAATAGTCACAGGGGACTTGATAGGGGGACAGATAGGAGATTCTGCAGCAGCAAAAGAGATGCTCGGATAATGTGTTGCCTCCCAGGTGCTAGAGTCTAGGATGTCTCTGAGCAGTTGCAGAATATTCTTGAAGGGGAGGGTGTGCAGCTGGAGGTTGTGGCACAGATTGGTACCAATGACGTAGGCAGCAGAGGGTAGAGGTCCTGCACAGTAAATTTAGGGAGTTTGGAAGGAGACTGAAGAGAAGGACCTCCAAGGTGATAATCTCTAGATTACTGCTGGTGTCACTAGCTATGGAAGATCAGAACAGAGAGATAGCACAGATGAATGAGTGACTGAGGAGATGGTGCAGGGGGCAGGATTTCAAGTTCTTAGATCATTGGAACCTTTTCTGGGGAAGGCGTGACCTGCATATGTGGGATGAGTTGCACCTGAACTGGAGGGGAACCAATATCCTGTGATGGGAGGTTTGCTAATGCTTTTGGGGAGAGTTTAAACTAGATTTGCAGGGTCATGGGAACCAAAGTGAAAAGGCAGAGGAAGGGGCGGTTGGTGCACAAATAGCGACAGCTTGTAGTGAATTTGTGAGGAAGAACAGGCAGATGGTAGAACAAAGATGCACTCAGCCAGATGGTTTGCGATGTGTCTATTTTAATGCAAGGAGTATCATAAACAAGGTGGATGAACTTAGAACGTGGATCGATACGTAGAACTATGACGTTGTGGCCATTACAGAGACTTGGATATCACAGGGGCAAGAATAGCCGGTGAATGTGCCGGGCTTTAGATGTTTCAAAAGGGACAGGAAGGGAGGCAAAAGAGGTGGAGGAGTGGCATTGCTAATCAGGAATAGTATCATGGTTACAGAAAAAGAGGAAGTCATGGAGGGATTGCCTACTGAGTCAGTATGGGTGGAAGTCAGAAATGAAATGGGCAATAACTCTACTGGGTGTTTTTTATAGACCCTCAATGGTGACAGGGATATTGAGGTGCAGATAGAGAGGCAGATTCTGGAATGGTGCAATAATAATAGGGTTGTTACTTTCCTAATTTTAACTTTCCTAATATTGACTGGCAACTCCTTAGTGCAAAAGGTTTGGATAGGGTAGAGTTTGTTAGGTATCTTCAGGAAGTTTTCCTGACACAATTTGTGGATAAGCCAACTAGAGGAGAGGCTGTACTTGATCTGGGATTGGGAAACAAACCTGGTCAGGTGTCAGATCTCTCAGTGGGACAGCATTTTGGAGTTAGTGATCACAACTCTATCTCCTTTACCATAGCGCTGGAGAGGGATAGGAGCAGACAATTCAGGAAAACATTTAATTGGGGTAGGGGGAAATATGATGCTATTAGGCAGAAACTTGGGAGCATAAATTGGGAGCAGATGTACTCAGGGAAATGCACAGCAGAAATGTGGCAAATGTTCAGGGAACATTTGCATGGCATTCTGCATAGACATATTCCATTGAGGCAGGGAAAGGACAGTAGGGTAAAAGAACCATGATGTACAAAGGAATTAGAAAATCTAATTAAGAAGAAAAGAAAAGCTTATGAAAGGTTCAAGAAACTAGGAACTGTTAGAGCTCTAGAAAATTACAAGGTTGCCAGGAAGGAGTTTAAGAATGAAATTAGGAGAGCTAGAAGGAGCCATGAGAAGGCCTGGGCTAGCAGGATTAAGGAATACCCCAAAACATTCTACAAGTATGTGAACAGCAAGAGGATAAGATGTGAGAGAATAGGACCAAACACGTATGACAGGAAATTATAGACCAGTGAGTCTTAGTTAGTAGTGGGCAAGTTGTTGGAGAAGATCCTGAGAGGCAGAACTTATGAGCCTTTAGAGTGACATAATCATGACTTTGTCAAGGACAGGTCATGCCTTACAAGCCTGATTAATTCTTTGAGGATGTAACAAAACACATTGATGAAGGTAGAGCTGTGGATGTAGAGTATATGGATTTCAGTAAGGCATTTGATAAGGTTCCCCATGCAAGGCTCCTTCAGAAAGTAAGGAAGCATGGGATCCAAGGAGACCTTGCTTTGTAGATCCATAATTGGCTTGCCCACAGAAGTAAAAGGTAGTTGTAGATGATTCATATTTTACATGGAGGCCAGTGACCAGTGCAGGGATCTGTTCTGGGACCCCTCCCTTGTGATTTTTAAAAAGGATCTGGATGAAGAAGTGGAGGGATGGGTTAGTAAATTTGCTGATGACACAAAGGTTGGAGGTGTTGTGGATAGTCTGGGGGGTTGTCAGAGGTTACAGCGGGACATTGATAGGATGCAGAACTGGCCTAAGAAGTGGCAGATGGTGTTCAACCCAGATAAGTGTGAAATGGTTCATTTTTGTAGGTGAAATATGATGACAGAATATAGTATTAATGGTAAGACTCTTGGCAGTGTGGAGGATGAGGGATCTTGGGTGTGTTGGCCTTCATCAATTGTGGGATTGAGTTCAAGAGCCATGAGGTAATGTTAAAGCTATATAAGACCTTAATTAGACCCCTCTTGGAGTACTGTGTTCAGTTCTGGTCACCCCAGTACAAGAAGGATGTGGATACTATACAGAAAGTGCAGAGAAGATTTACAAGGATGTTGCCTGGATTAGAGAATATGCCTTATGAGAATATGTTGAGTGAACTCGGCCTTTTCTCCTTGGAGCAAATGAGGATGAGAGGTGACCTGATAGAGGTGTATAAGATGATGAGAGGCATTAATCGTTTGGATAGCCAGAGGCTTTCTCCCAGGGCTGAAATGGCTAACACGAAGGGGCATTGTTTTAAGGTGCTTGGAATGTTGCACAAGGGGGATGTCAAAGGTAAGTTTTTCACATAGAGTGGTGGGTGTGTGCAATGCACTGCCAGCAATGGTAGAGGTGGATACAATTAGGTCTTTTAAGAGACTATTAGATAGGTCCATGGAGATTAGAAAAATTGAGGGCTATGCAGTAGAGAAATTCTAGGCAGTTTCTAGAGTAGGTTACATGGTCAGCACAACATTGTGGGCTGAAGGGCCTGTAATGTGCTGTAGATTTCTATGTTCTATGTAGATTTCTAAAATTCTCTAGAGTTGACAGAGAACGGTGTGAAAAACAAACAAAAAAGAACACCCTGTGAGTGACAATTCTGTGGGTGAAAACACCGTGTTAATGAGAGAGGTCAGAGGAGAATGGCCAGACTGGTTCAAGCTAACAGGAAGGTGACAGTACCTTAAATAACCGCACGTTACAACAATGGTGTGCAGCAGAGCATCTCCGAACACACAACGCGTCGAACTCTGCAGTGGATGGGCTACAGCAGCCAAAGACCGCGAACATATTGTACACTCATTGGCCATTTTATTAGGTATTGGAGGTACCTAATAAAGTGCCCGCTATGTGTACATCCATATCAGAGTTGGAACTTGTGCTTACGTGGAAAACCATAATGAGCAAAGCAATTGGTTTATGGTCACCTGCTGAATCAAATTGTGTTGCTGTCACATGAGAATATTCGGTTCCATTCGTGTTTGGAGGATTTTGCTCCATGATTTAATTTGACTTTATAATTAGGTAGATGGTTAATGGTGACTGAACAGAGAAATCATATCATACCTCCAGATTTCCCTAGTGTTTTAGTATCATGGAATTCTCAACATTTTGAAGAGACCCTGACTTTTGAACAGGTTGCTAAGGAGGATGGAATTGAGAATAAATTTCTATATTAGCTGCTTGTGTAAAACTGAGAAAGAGTTCTAATGACATTGCTCCATTAAATATTTTCTTCAGGGAGTTTGCATCTTTCAAATGGACACAATCACATGATAATGTCAAAACAGTCTCTCTGCAAACAGCGTCTCTGACAGTGAGTCATTACCTTCTTGCTGCCTGAACCCCCGGACATCTGTTCAGAGATAAATGCTATCACTGATCCACAGATAATAGGCGGATTCCAATTTTAGGTTGTAATTGGAAATCAATTTGTTCCAGGTGAAGAATAGCTGAACTAATGCTCTACAGTCTGCAACTGAGGCTAATATGGTAGGAAGTTGAAGTGCTTTTAACCTACTTTGTGTTAAATTAGTGGATGTCAGCTGATGCTGGAGATGGAATGCTGTAATTAGGCTCAGCTTGTCCTAGAGAAGAGAGAGAGAAAAAAACATGTCTTTCCCTGGATAACTGTCCAATGCTTGAAGACATTGGCATTTGAATGTAGGTAACCCTAGACTAGGTTCGCTAGCAAAGACAAGCTGTTTTTGCAGCGGGGAGATACCCAACTGCAATTAGTGCAATCGAGAGAAAAAAATTAAACTGCTGGTAGGAACATTTTTGGGGGGGTGGGGGTCAAAGGATGATCAGCATTTTACGCTGAGACACTGCATTGTAAATATATAGCGCCTTCCTGTACCTTTGGGTATTAAGAATTCCCAAATCATTTTGCAGGCAATGAAGCATCTTTGATGGGTGTTTACTGTTATAATGTGGGAAATGGGATAGGCAATTTCATACAAGATCCTGTAAAGGACAATGTAATGACATCCAAATTAACTCTAAGTGAAGTAGATGGAAAAGTGAATACCTCTGCCAAGGTAACTGGCCCCTCCTCACGCAGAAAACACACACACTCACAGATACACTCACACTCATACACACTCCTACACATGCATATACTCACACAGACATGCGTATACACACGCACGCACGAGGATAGTAAAAGCTTCCTTAGGTATGTGAAGAGGAAAAAATTAATTAAGACCAAAGTTGGGGCCTTGACAGAAACGGGTGAAATTATTATGGGGAACAAGGAAATGGCAGACGAGCTGAACAGGTACTTTCGATCTGTCTTCACTAGGGAAGACCCAAACAATCTCCCAGATGTAATAGTGGCCAGAGGACTTAGGATAACAGAGGAACTGAAGGAAATTCGCAACAGACAGAAGATGGTGTTGGGTAAACTGATGGGACTGAAGGCTGATAATTCCCTAGGGCCGATGGTCTGCATCCCAGGGAACTTAAGGAGGTGGCTCTAGAAATCGTGGATGCATTGGTAATCATTTTCTAATGTTCTATAGATTCAGGATCAGTTCCTACGGATTGGAGGGTAGCTAATGTTATCCCACTTTTTAAGAAAGGAGGGAGAGAGAAAACAGGCAATTATAGACCACTTAGTCTGACATCAGTGGTGGGAAGATGCTGGCATCAATTATAAAAGATGAAATAGCAGCATATTTGGATAGCAGTGGCAGGATAGGTCCGAGTCAGCATGGATTTACGAAGGGGAAATCATGCTTGACTAATCTTCTGGAATTTTTTGAAAATGTAACTATGCAAATTGACATGGGAAAGCCAGTGGATGTAGTGTACCTGGACTTTCAGAAAGCCTTTGATAAGGTCCCACATAGGAGGTTAGTGAGCAAAATTAGAGCACATGGTATTGGGGGTAGGGTACTGACATGGATTGAAAATTGGTTGGCAGACAGGAAACTAAGAGTAGGGATTAACGGGTCCCTTTCAGAATGGCAGGCAGTGACTAGTAGGGTACCACAAGGCTCGGTGCTGGGACCGCAGCTATTTACAATATACATTAATGATTTAGATGAAGGGATTAAAAGTAACATTAGCAAATTTGCAGATGACACAAAGCTGGGTGGCAGTGTGAAATGTGAGGAGGATGTTATGAGAATGCAGGGTGACTTGGACAGGTTGGGTGAGTGGGCAGATGCATGGCAGATGCAGTTTAATGTGGATAGATATGAGGTTATCCACTTTGGTGGCAAGAACAGGAAGGCAGATTACTATCTGAATAGTGTCAAGTTAGGAAAAGGGGAAGTACAACAAGATCTAGGTGTCCTTGTTCATCAGTCACTGAAAGTAAGCATGCAGGTACAGCAGGCAGTGAAGAAAGCTGATGGCATGTTGGCCTTCATAACAAGAGGAGTTGAGTATAGGAGGAGAGAGGTCCTTCTGCAGTTGTACAGGGCCCTGGTGAGACCACACCTGGAGTACTGTGTGAAGTTTTGGTCTCCAAATTTGAGGAAGGACATCCTTGCTATTGAGGGAGTGCAGCGTAGGTTCATGAGGTTAATTCCCAGGATGGCGGGACTGTCATATGTTGAAAGATTGAAGCGACTGGGGTTGTATACACTGGAATTTAGAAGGATGAGAGGGGATCTGATTGAAACATATAAAATTATTAAGGGATTGGACACGCTAGAGGCAGGAAACATGTTCCTGATGTTAGGGGAGTCCAGAACCAGAGGCCATAGTTTAAGAATAAGGGGTAGACAATTTAGAACGGAGTTGAGGAAAAACTTTTTCACACAGAGAGTTGTGGATCTGTGGAATGCTCTGCCTCAGAAGGCAATGGAGGCTAATTCTCTGGATTCTTTCAAGAAAGAGTTAGATAGAGCTCTTAAAGATAGCGGAGTGAAGGGATATGGGGCGAAGGCAGGAACAGGGTACTGATTGTGGATGATCAGCCATGATCACAGTGAATGATGGTGCTGGCTCGAAGGGCTGAATGGCCTACTCCTGCACCTATTCTCTGTTGTCTATTTATTGTCACACTCATACGTATGCACATGCTACATACATATACACATGTGTGTGTGCACATACTCACATACAGTCACTCACACACTCACAAGCATACACTCACATATATGCATACACTCACCCACACAAGCGTACAGTCACACACACATACATTTGCACATACAATCACACTTAGACAACACACACACACAGATGTACACACACACACACACACACACACACACACTCATATGCAAACACGCAAACACACACTTCAGCCGACAATGTCAAGCTGACCTTTTAACCTACACTAAGTTCAATCTAACCCTTCCCTCCTACATAGCGCTCCAGTTTCGATCTTCCATGTGCCTATCGAAGAGTTGCTTTAATTCTCCGAATGTATCTGCCTCCATTGCACTCCTAGCTGTGCACTCCACACATCCTCCTCTGTATGAGTGTAAAAAACTTATCTCTGACACCTCCCCCTATACGTTCCTCCAATCACATTACAATTATGCCACCTGGTATTAGCCATTTCTGCTCTGTAAAGAAGTCTTTGGCCATCCACTCGATCAATGCCTCTTTACATCTTTGGAGATACAAATATGCAAGAACGTAGGACTTAGACTTAAGACAAGCTAAATTGGAGACAAATAGGAACGTAGAAATGACTGGACACAAAACTGAAATTCACGTCGAAAGAAAAAAGGACTTTGATTATACCACTGAATTGGTAAAGTGTTTAAATTAATTGCCATGATCAGCAATGCTCAGAATATTCCTTGGAAATGGTTACAAAGTCATTAATTGGTCTTTTCTGTTGAACAATGGAAACAAGTTTCCATCTGTTTTCAAGGTTTCTCCATGGACTGTACACAGCAATGCAACAAGGAGAAAATTAGGCAGAAAACTGTCTGAATGCTGTTCCTGGCAGTGATACCAACTAGCCCTGAAGGACCAAACTCTATTGACAGCCTGACAGATTAGCAAGTCTCCTGTGCACACAGAGAGTTAGATTTCCAGTCCGTGGAGGTGAGCTTTCCGACAGTGAAGACAATTGGAATGCATCATGATAATTGGAACGCTCCCTGAGGTAAGAATTTTCACCCAATACTAATGGTTCTATCAGGATTTATCCCGATATCCCTGGGAAGGTCTCAGCTTCTGTCACTGGCATTGGTCTAATGATGAAGAGTTTTGAGAGGCTGGTGTTGAAGCATATCGGCTCCTGTCTGAATTGTGACTTGGATCCGCTCCAGTTCACCTACTGAGCAACAGGTCTACAGCAGATGCTATCTTGTTGGCTCTTCACACAGCCCTGGAACATCCGGACAGCAAAGGTGCATACATCAGGATGTTCTTTATTGATTACAGCTCAACTTTTAACACCATCATCCTCTCAAAACTAATCAGTAAACTCAAAGACCTAGGCCTCAATACCCCCTTGTGCAATTAGATCCTGGATTTCTTCACTTGTAGACCCAATCAGTTTGGCTTGGCAAAAACATCTCCTTAACGATCGCCATCACTACAGGGGCACTGCAGGGATGTGTACTTAGCCCCCTGATCCACTCACTTTACACCCATGAATCTGTGGCTAAGGACAACTCCAACACCATGTACAAGTTCGCTGACTACACCACTATTGTGGGCTGTTTCGAAGGGGAAGATGAATTAGCATACAGGAGGGAGATTGAAAATTTGGCTGAGTGGTGTCATAACAACAACCTCTCGCTCAATGTCAATAAGACCAAGGAACTGATGGTAGACTTCAGGAGAGGGAAACCAGAGGACCATGAGCCAGCAAGCATCAGAGGATCAGAGCTGCTGAGGGTCAGTAGCTTTAAATTCCAGGGTGTCAAGTCAAGTCAAATCAACTCACTTTTTATTGTCGTTTCAACCATAACTGTTGGTACAGTACACAGTAAAAACGAGACAACGTTTTTCAGGACCATGGTGCTACATGAACAATACAAAAAAAACACAAAACTACACTAGACTACAGACCTACCCAGAACTGCATAAAGTGCACAAAACAGTGCAGGCATTACAATAAATAATAAACAAGACAATAGGCACAGTAGAGGGCAGTAGGTTTATAATTATAAATAAATAGAGGTGTCAGTCCAGGCTGTGAGTATTGAGGAATCTGATGACTTTGGGGAAGAAACTGTTGCACAATCTGGTCGTGAGAGCCTGAATGCTTCGGTGCCTTTTGCCAGATGGCAGGAGGGAGAAGAGTTTGTATGAGGGGTTTGTGGGGTCCTTCATAATGCTGTTTGCTTTATGGATGCAGCGTGTGGTGTAAATGTCTCTAATAGCGGGAAGAGAGACCCCGATGATCTTCTCAGCTGACCTCACTATCCGCTGCAGGGTCTTGCGATCCGAGATGGTGCGATTTCCGAACCAGGCAGTGATGCAGCTGCTCAGGATGCTCTTAATACAACCTCTGTAGAATGTGGTGAGGATGCGGGGTGGGAGATGGACTTTTCTCAGCCTTCGCAGAAAGTAGAGATGCTGCTGGGCTTTCTTTGCTATGGAGCTGGTGTTGAGGGACCAGGTGAGATTCTCCACCAGGTGAACACCAAGAAATTTGGTGCTCTTTACGATCTCAACGGAGGAGCCATCAATGTTCAGCGGAGAGTGGTAGCTCCGTGCTCTCCTGAAGTCAACAAACATCTCTTTTGTTTTGTTCACATTCAGAGACAGATTGTTGGCTCTGCACCAGTCTGTTAGCCACTGCACCTCCTCTCTGTATGCTGACTCATCGTTCTTGCTGATGAGCCCCACCACGGTCGTGTCATTGGTGAACTTGATGATGTGGTTCGAGCTGTGTATTGCAGCACAGTCGTGGGTCAGCAGAGTGAACAGCAATGGACCGAGCACACATCCCTGGAGGGGCCCCCATGCTCAGTGTGATGGTGTTGGAGATGCTGCTTCCAATCCAGACTGACTGAGGTCTCCCAGTCAGGAAGTCTAGGATCCAGTTGCAGAGGGAGGTGTTCGGGTCCAGTAGGCTCAGCTTTCCAATCAGTTTCTGAGGAATCATTGTGTTGAATGCTGAACTGAAGTCTATGAACAGCATTCGAACGTACGTGTCTGTTTTGTCCAGGTGGGTTAGGGCCAGGTGGAAGGTGATGGCAATGGTGTTGTCTGTTGAACGGTTGGGACAGTACGCGAACTGCAGGGGGCCCAGTAAGGGGGGCAGCAGGGTCTTGATGTGTCTCATGACGAGCCTCTCGAAACGCATCATGATGATGGATGTGAGTGCGACGGGACGGTAGTCGCTGAGGCAGGACACTGAAGACTTCTTTGGCTCAGGGACGATGGCGGTGGCCTTGAAGCACATAGGAACGACGGCGCTGCTCAGGGAGATGTTGAAGATATCAGTGAGAGTCTCAGCTAGCTGATCTGCACATCCTCTAAGCACTCTGCCAGGAATATTGTCTAGTCCAGCAGCCTTCCGTGGGTTGACCCTGCACAGGGTTCTCCTCACATCGGCCACGGTAAGACACAACACTTGGTTGTTTGGAGGAGGGATGGTCTTCCTCGCCACCTCAAACCGAGCATAGAAGTTATTCAATGCATCTGGGAGGGAGGCATCACCAGCACAGGCAGGTGGTGTTGTCTTGTAATTGGTGATGTCCTGAATGCCCTTCCTGATGCTGATCTCCTGGGAGTTTCACACACACTAGTCTCTAGAATTTATAGAAAATGGTGCAAGATAGTTTTTTTTTAAAAATCCAATTAGCAGCAATTTTGTGGGTGAAAATACTTTGTTAATGAGAGAGATCAGAGGGGAATGGTCAGACTAGTTCATTCTGACAGGAAGACGACAGTAAATCAAATAACCATGTGTTATAGCAGTGGTGTGTAGAACAGCATCTCTGAAGAACCTTGAATTGAATGGGTGAGAGCAGCAGAACATACAATCAGTGGCCAGGAGGAAGCTAGTAAAGTGGCTCTGAGTGCTTATTGCCATTCCTTCACAGTTGCTGGGTCAAAATCCTGGAACTTCCTGCCTAACAGCATTGTGCAAGTGCCCACACCTCAAGGACCACAATGGTTCAGGAAGGCAGCTCACTGCCACCTTCAAAGGTCAAATCAAAGGTCCAGGGTTCATTTTATCATCAAAGTATGTGTACAGAATACACCTCTGAGATATGTCTTCTCCAGATAGCCATAAAATACAGAAAACCATAGAAGTAGTTGAAAGAAAGATATCAATCAGACCGCCCTCTGCATGAAAGAAAAAGAAACAAACACACTCAAACCCCAAACACCAGCTCACCAATCAGCAATTGTGCTCAGTTCTGGTCGCCTCACTACAGGAAGGATGTGGAAGCCATAGAAAGGGTGCAGAGGAGATTTACAAGGATGTTGCCTGGATTGGGAAGCATGCCTTATGAAAACAGGTTGAGTGAACTCGGCCTTTTCTCCTTGGAGCGACGGAGGATGAGAGGAGACCTGACAGAGGTGTACAAGATGATGAGAGGCATTGATCATCTGCATGGCCAGAGGCTTTTTTCCCAGGGCTGAAATGGCTGCCCTAAGAGGGCACAGGTTTAAAGTGCTTGGGAGTAGGTACAGAGGAGATGTCAGGGGTAAGTTTTTTAAGCAGAGAGTAGGGAGTGTGTGGAATGGGCTGCCGGCAACAGTGGTGGAGGTGGATACGATAGGGTCTTTTAAGAGACTTTTGGACAGGTACATGGAGCTTAGTAAAATAGAGGGCTATAGGTAAGCCTAGTAATTTCTAAGGTAAGGACATGTTCGGCACAACTTTGTGGGCTGAAGGGCCTGTATTGTGCTGTTGGTTTTCTATGTTTCTATGTTTCTTAAGAAAGAATGGGAGAGGACACACAATAAAAACATAGAACTGAAAAAGGCCAATATGGATTAAAGTCCAATCCATAAATTTCAGAATTTTGATAACATCTCCAAGAGCATTGTGACCCTATGGCTCCTCCGAGTGCAGTGACTCAAACCAGCAGCCCCTCCAAATGCAGTGACTGAATCTAGTGCACACTCCGTGTGCAGTGACTCAAACCAGTGGCCCCTCCGAGTGCAGTGACTCAAACCAGCAGCCCCTCCGAGTGCAGTGACTCAAACCAGCAGCCCCTCCAAATGCAGTGACTGAATCTAGTGCACACTCCGTGTGCAGTGACTCAAACCAGTGGCCCCTCTGAGGGCAACGACTCTTCAAGAACTGCCCACTCTCCTCAGTATTTGCCTTAATGTTTCAATCTTCCTGGAGAAATTGGCCAGAAATGAGGTCAATCATGTCCCCTCGCCTCGTCTCTGAGCTTCTCCTGGTGCTACCTCGTCCTCACATTTCTCTCCTGGAATTTTCTTGGGGACAGCAGAGCGCTAGCTCACTCGATCGAACTACAGACTCTTAAGTCACAGGCTCCAACAGTTTCAAAAACAAAATTAAGATAAAAAGAATAATTAGAAGACATAGAAAAACTGAAAAAATTGACTATCTGGAAGACATTGTCCGAGGAATTATTGTTCACGGGCATCATTTTGACTGGAAGGTACTGTATCAGGGATGCTCAGTTAAATCACAAACAAGAGAAAATCTGCAGATGCTGGAATTCAAGTAACACACACAAACCACTGGAGAACTCAGCAGGCCAGGCAGCATCTATGGAAATGAGTAGAGTCTATATTTTGTTTGGTTAAATGTTGGCTTAATGTGCGAAGCCGTCTTCCTTTGAATGAGAGATATAATCAGAGTTGGACCCTAATCTCCATTGCTTATCATGTTTTGAAGCAAGATGGGCACTTATCTCTCTCTCTATTTCCACCATAACCCCTTCTATTTCCATTTGCTTCTTAATAGCTACCTGTGACCGAACCCGGGACTGATTTTGCCAAACCCTTATCCAGCACTGCATCGATAAGGCCTTGACAAACGTGCAGCTTGTCGGCACAGTGGTTAAAGCTGGAACCTCACACCTCTAGCGACCTGGGTTCGATCCTGACCTCCGGCGCCATCTGCGCAGAATTTGCACATTCTTCCTAAGGTCGTATGGATTTTCCCCCAAAGGCTGTGGTTCCCACCCACACCCCAAAGACATGCAAAAAGGTAGAATGGCCTCAGTAAATTGACCCAAGTGTAGCTGACCCTTAAGAGTATTGATGGCTATATAGAGAGGACAGGTTACAGTGAAATGAGGGAGGAAATAGGAGAGATGGGATTTCTCTGGGAGCTATCAATGACTCAATGGGGTGAGTGGCCATGCCATAAATAATAATGTTAGGATAACTATGAGAGGATAAGATGAATAACCCTGGTTAAGGAACTCTTGAATTTTAGAGCAGCCCTGCTCCGTCAAGGAATGTGCATCTTTTAAATAGCTTCAAAGGGCATTGACTTGTGATAACATCCTGTAGAATAAATAGACATTCAAGTGCATTTGGAATAAGAAACTTGCTTGCATCCACCCCCAAGAGGACCACGCCATGCCTCAGTGACCCGGAGAGCTATGTTGGCTGGAGTCAGGGTTTTATGCTTTGGCTCGTGGTAGAGTCACCCATGCCAAAAAGGTCAAAGGATAGAGGACAGACTAAGAGTGGTCTTCTGGTCCTCCAGGTTCGAGGATTCAGCTCAGGCAGGGCTAACAACCCTAATAACCCTGACTGGTAAAACAAAACTGTTATGGAAACATCAATGAAGAATCCTTCTACATCTGAGTCCGACGGTATTCCTGAGTCTCCACCTGGGACTTGCGTGACTGAGAGTAGTGAAAACCGAGAGGGAGACACTGACATGGTGAGGAATCTCTGAACACTGCCAGGGAGGATCGACCTTCATTGCTGCCCTAAACTTCAGTGGCGTAATGGGCAGTCTGAGTTGCATTCTGCAAAGGGTTTCGATGTCCTGAAGCACGTCTACCTCTTCAGCTTTACTGCAGGCAGCCAGTTTCTCTTTCTAATTTTGAAGGGCAGGGTAATCTCATCGCTGCTTCTAACAATAGCGCATAATTAATGAAGCTCAGGGACACCGGAGAAGCTGAGTTTGAATAATGACAGCAAATCTGGCAAACTGCTGATCAGAGAGCCAATCACATCACCTCGAGATGGGGTGATAAAAGTCAGTGAGCTAAACTCTGCTTGCGATAGTTGTAGGATTTATTAGAGGAAAACTGAGAGCTGATTCACTGAAACATATGGCAAAGTCTCCCTGTCAAAATGAAAATTTGCATTCATAGAATACTATTAATGAAGCAAAACCTAACAAGGCCTAGACAGAGTGGACGTGGAGGCTGCTTCCTACGTTGGGGGTGGGGGGGGGGTGTCCAGGACCAAAGAGCACAATCTCAGAATACAAGAATGTCCCTTTGGAACAGAGATAAGGAGGGACTTCTTTAGTCTGAGGGTGGTGAATGTGGAATTCATTGTCACAGGTGGCAGTGGAGGCCAAGTCATTGGGTATATCTGAAGCTGAAGTTGATAGGTTCTTGATTAGTAAGGGTGTTGAAGTTACGGAGAGAAGGCAGTAGAATGGGATTGAAGGGGGATAATAAATCAGCCATGGCTGGATGGCGGAACAGACTCAATGGGCTGAATGGCCTAACTCCGCCCCTATGTTTTATGATCTTAAAACATTTATCAAACAAGCTATGATGCAAGTCACATAAATGAAAATCAAAAAAAAATCTGCAGAGGCCACAAATCTGAAATAAAAATAGAAAATAGCAGTTCAGGCAACAGTTGTGTAAAGAGAAGCGTTTACATTTCAAGAGACACAAGGGGCTGCAAGTGCTAGAATCTGAAGCAACACACAAATTCTTAGAGGAACTCAGCAGGTCAGCCGGCATCTGTGGAGGGAAGTGAACAGTCAGTGTTTCAGGTCGAGGCATTCCATGTCTGAGACATTTTGTCAGGGCTGGGAAAGAGGGAAAACAGGTCTGTTTCCATTAGCAGAGAATGGTTGGAGAGCAATGGGCTGGAACAAAGGGAATATCTCGGCTAGGTCATAAGACCATAAGGCATAGGAGCAATATTAGGCCATTCAGCCCATTGAATCTGCTGCACCATTCCATCATGTCTGAGTTATCTATTCTCCTATCGTCTTCTCATAACCTTCAACACCCTTAAGGCCTGCCAAGTATAAGTACGAGGTGGAAGAGCTGCTGCAATTAGAGTCTGCTTCCTTTTTCTATGTAACATTGTACTAGTAATACAGCTGTGAGATGTGCCCAGAAGAGCAGACTGTGCTAACAGAAAAAGAAATGACACAAAATAATAACGACTGCCATGTGCTCAGATGGAGGATGAGGTGTTGCTGTTCCTTAATCGTTTTTGGCCTTCCTTCCACGTAACAATGCCAGAGGGTACAGACAGAGAGATCAGAGTAGGAGCAGGGTGAAGAATTCCCCACCATATGATCCATTGATCATATCTACAAGGAGACCTGTCACATCATCAGGGGCCCCTCCAATCTAGGCCATGCTCTCTTCTCGCTGCGACCATCACGAAGGAGGTGCAGGAGCATTAGGTCCCATTTCACCAGGTTCAGGAACAGGGAGTACCTTTCAACCATCAGGCTCTTGAACCAGCCTGGATAATTTCACTCAGCTCAACTCTAAACCTGCGCTCTCACTTTTAAGGACTCGATAACTCATGTTTTGAGTATTATTATTTGCTTATTTATTGTATTTCTCCTTTTGTATATTGCCTGTCTTTTTATGTGTAGTTTTTCATCGATTCTATTGTATTTTCATTGATTGTATTTCTTTGTTCTATTGTGAATCCCTGGAAGAAAATGAATCTCGAGGGACTATATGGTGACATATACATAACTAGTTAAGAAAGTTACTTTGAATTTTGAACTTTGAACATCTGTGGTGCAAAGGGACTTGGGGGTCCTCATGCAGGGTTCGCTAAATGTTAACTTACAGGTTAAGTCAGTGGTGAGGAAGGCAAACACATTGTCAGTATTCATTTCCAGAGGACTAGAATATAGAAGCAAAGATGTAGCCATGAGGGTTTATATGGCATTGATTAGGCGGTACTTGGAGTAGTGTGAGCAGTTTTGGGCCCCTTATCTAGGAAAAGAAGTGCTGTCAATGGAGAAGGTACAAAGAGGGCTCGTGAGAATCATTCTAGGAATGAAGGGTTACAAGGAGAAGGCAGGAGAGTTGTGTTGAAAGGAATAATAAATCAGTCATGATGGAATGGCAGAGCAGACTTGGTGGGCTGAATGGCCTATACAGCTCCTACTTTTTATGGTCTAATGATCTCAAATGTTGGTGGTCTCAGTTGAGTGCAGACCAGATTGTTGAAATTATGCAGGAAATGAGGTGGATGGAGACTCAGGAACCCAAATAGATTGGAGCAGCAGGAAAATACAGTTATATCCTCCACCTATCGAGACTATAGCCTAATCTTCTAGCAAAGTATATGAAACCTGAGCCAACCATTTCCACAAATAGTTGCGATCATGTCTTACTGACAGCTCAAGGAGTCGCAGCATGACAGGACACTCAATAATTTAAATGCATTTTGTAGCAAATATCTTCCAAAGCTTACTGTGACACCTTTTCCAAGCAGGGGCTTTTAATTTGAGATTTGTAGTGTCAACATTCCATGAAAAGCATTGATATACAAATACAACTACAATGACACAGCATTGCTTATCAAATCAGGTATAATTTTAGAATATTAGAATATTCCAGAATATTGCAGGATAGAAGTATTCCTATTAGGATTCATGATTTCTTGTCCAACAGATGGAGCACCATGTATGACAGGTCACCACGCAGTTTTAGTGGCTTTTATGAAAAAAGAAATTCCAAGTCTGTTTTCATTCCATTGTGTAATTCATCTTCAACATCTTGCAGCCTAAAACCTCAACCAGTGACTTTTTCAAGCATGACTCTTGTAATATCTGCTATCAACAAAATTAAAGCTCATCCATTTAGCAGAAGAATATCTTGCCAGTTATGCTAAGATAATGATGAAGAGTTTGAACTCTTGCGTATTCACACTGCCAGTGCGTTGGCTGTCAAAAGGCTGCTGCTTGAAACATTTATTTGTTCTTTTTTGACACTATGGTTGAACTTTTGCTCAAAGTCAACAAAAGCTTGGGAAGAAAGATTGAACTTCTATGCAGTGGTGTGGCATGCCTAGCCAATCTGCATGACAAAATGAACGTTCGAAATATGAAACTGCAGGGTGAGAATCTCAATTTTATCCAGGCAAAAAGTGCACTGTCCACTTTTATCAGAAAATTGGAAATATGTAAGCAAAATGTTGGGAGAATAATGTTCTCCCAAAGCAAAAATGTTTCTCAAAAATGTCAGTTTTTGTAGTATGTGGCTACGGTGACATACAAAGTTTCCCAGTCTTTGAAGAAGAACCAATCTGCTCTTCTTTGCATTTCTACCTTCCTACCTTGTTGAAAGATACTTCAGTGCAGTGAACCACATACTCACAAAAAAATCAGAAACCGCTTGGACATTGTTACGTGTGGCGATTTAAGACTTTTTCTGTCACACCTTGAACCAGATATTTCAGCTCTTGCTAAAAACCATCAAGCTCAAGGATCACATTATGTTGAAGCTGCTGTACAGCGCACAGATGCTGTGCAAGCTAGGTTTAAAGACAAATGAAAACTTAAAGCAGAATCTTTCTCAAATATCATATGGTCAACATGTTTTTACACTGTGGGTGTGTCGGAAAGTATATTGAGGGGGGACGTTGAAAAGTATGAAGGTGCTTTAGAGGGGCATTGGGCTAAAAAACGTTGGGAGATACTACCTTAAACTTTTCACCTTTCACCCTTAACCGATGACCTCTAATTGTAGTCTCACCCTACCTCATTGGAAAAAACCTGCTTGCATTTACCCTATCCATGCTCCTCGTCATTTTGTATACCTCTATCAAAATTCACCTCAATCTTTCAACAAGGTCTCCCATGGTAGGCTGGTCCAGATGGTTAAAGCATGGTGTCCAAGCTGAGCTGTCAGCTGCATCCAATATTGGTTCAGTGGGAGGGGGTGGGATCCAATGGTAGAAGGCTGTTTCTCTGACTGGAAGTCTGTAACCAGTGGTGTACTGCAGGGTGTCACACGGGGCGCCCTGGGAACGGACCCAACTGCAAGACACAAACACATCTTGTGAGATTAACTAAATTGAGTTTATTGCTCATTACCAGGAGAGCAAAGCAGAAGCGGGAATAGCGTAATGGACAAGGACTCCGGCCCTGGTCTAGGCTGGGACTAAGGGTCTGGGCTAGGACTTGGAACACGGACCTCAGAGCCAGGACTTGATACTTGAAACACTGAGCCGGGAATCCTCCTTAGACACAGGATGGAGTTGTGAATCTTCTTGACACAGGGCCAGGACCCTTCCAGGGTACAGGACCGGGACCCCTTTTAGACACAGGACATGGATACGGAGACCACACAGCGATGGCACAAGTACGCTCCAAGCCTTAGCGAGCTCTTGACTCACCCCGGCGGGTTAACTTTGATTGACCCGCTCTGGCAAGGGAAGGCAGCTTTTATGATTATGATTATGAGGACACACAGTCCCCTTTTATTGTCATTTAGTAATGCATGCATTAAGAAATGATAAAAATGTTTTTCCAGAATGATAGCACGAAAACACATGACAAACCAACTTAAAAACTAACAAAAACCACATAATTATAACATATAGTTACAACAGTGTAAAGCAATACCGTAATTTGATAAGAACAGACCATAGCACAGTAAAAATCTCAGAGTCTCTCGGAAGTCCCATCATCTCACGCAGACGGTCAACCTCCAGTGCCGCCAACTTGCCGATGCAGCATCCCGGAAGCATCCAACCACAGTCTGACTCTGAGTCCGCCTGAAAAACTCCAAGCCTCCAACCACCTATTCGACACCGAGCACCGAGCACCATCTCTGCTGAGCGTTTTGACCCCGGCCCTGGCAACAGGCGATATGCAAAGCCGAGGATTTGGGGCCTTTGTCTCCGGAGATTCTCGATCGCACAGTAGCAGCGGCAACGAAGCGAGCATTTCAGAAGTTTCTCCAGATGTTCCTCTTTGCTTCACGGCTGTCCCCATCAAATCCGGATTGTGCACAGCACCCCTAGTTACACATATCGATATTCATTCAGAACGGCCGCACGCTCTGCATCGCGCCGCCATTTTTTCCTCCCTCCTTGCTGGCTGGCACTTGCTTCGGGAGGAGACTAGGCTTGTTCCAGCAAAAAACTTAGTTGGCTCCGGCCAGGTGACATTGGCTCGCACTGCCTTCGGTGACCTTGTTAATGCTCTCGCGCTGTACGGTTGAAAGCCAGAGACTTATAAACTGCCGGTTCAGCCGAGAGTAAATTGCCTCTAATCACCAAGCCCGAGGGACATGGGAAAACAGGGAACCAAAGGGAAACAGGGAGTCAACAGTCCGGATTGTAACACAAACAAAGTAAATTTAAAGGGAACCCAATCCGAACCATGACACAGGGACTGGTGCTGGGACCTTTGTTGTTTGTTATTTCTGTGAATGAACTGTTTCGAATGTAGTAGTCTGATTGGTAAATTTGCTGAGGACAAACATTGGTGAGTTGTAGGTAGTGAAGAAGGTTGTCAAAGGGTACAGAGAGACATTAATCAGAAAGATTAGTTCTCTTTGGGTTAGTGATCTAGAGAGATTGGATGTGCTGGGTTAGTGACCTGGAGTGATTGGGTGTGCTGGATTAGTTTTCATTGGGTTAATGACCTGGGAGATTGGATGCGCTGGGTTAGTAATCTGGAGTGATTGGATATGCTGGGTTAGTTTTCATTGGGTTAGTGACCTGGGGAGATCGGATGTGCTGGGTTAGTAATCTGGAGTGATTGGATATGCTGGGTCAGTTCTCACTGGGTTAGTGGCCTGGGGAGATTGGATGTGCTGGGTTAGTTCTCTCTAGGTTAGCGACCTGGAGTGATTGGATATGCTGGGTTAGTTTTCATTGGGTTAGTGACCTGGGGAGATCGGATGCGCTGGGTTAGTGCTCTCTGTGTTAGTGATCTGGAGAGATTAGATGTGCTGGGTTAGTTCTCACTGGGTTAGTGGCCTGGGGAGATTGGATGTGCTGGGTTAGTTCTCTCTGGGTTAGTGATCTGGAGAGATTGGATGTGCTGGGTTAGTTCTCACTGGAGTGTAAGAGATTGGAGGGGGTGAGGTGAGATTTATTATGTTATGAGGTGCATAGGTAGCGTAGATAATCATCCTTTGTCCCAGAGTGAAGGATTCTAAAACTAGAGGGTATACTTAAACTAAAGGAAGAAATTTAAAGGGATCAAGGGAAAGTTTTCATGTAGTAGGTAGTAGTTATACAAAATAAGCTGCCAGAAGAGGTGTTTTGAGCCAGGAGCTCATCAGTCATTTGGCCAGGTCGTTGGGTAGGAAAGGAGTGGAGGTATATGGCCCTACTGCAGCCCAATATGAATTGTATAGGTAGACATTATAATTACGATGGACGAACTGGAACAAAGAGCCTGTTTCTGTACTGCACAGCTCTCTGACTCTGACTCCATTTCAATCTCAACCTCCAATGTGATCGTTATGGAATTTGCATGTTCTCTCTGCAACTTCATATTGATTCCAATTGGTTGTTCTGATTTCCTCCCTGACCACAAAAACACGTGAGTTGGTAGTTATATTCATCACTGTAAATTGCCCCTATGTATATAGAGTGGAAAAATGGGATTGCTCTGTGAACTGTTATAGACTTAATGTCCCTTCATTGTTACAAGGACCTCTCTTATTCCTTCATTGTTACAAGAAACTCTCTTATTCCTTCATCGTTGCAAGGACCTCTCTTATTCCTTCTCTTGTTTCTTCATTACTCTGGATTGTCCACTTAGGAGCAGCAAGGACCACAGTCGCTCATCAGATTCAACATTACTGTCCCCGCAAGGGGAAAGAAATCTCGGAAATAAATGCTGGCTGCTCTTCAACAATTACGTGCCACGAGTGAATGATGTAAAATCTCGAAGAAGGGCACGGATTAGATCTGTGCTCTCCTTCATTGGCCTGAAATCTTTCTTATCTGAATTTCCTATCCAACCATGTTCAACTTTTAATCATCGCAAACACGTTCTGTACTTTAAAATCAACCTAATTTGTATTATGCAAAGGTTCAGTGGAAACTACATGTTGAATCCAATCATAAATGTAAATCTCTGGGATCTTGAAGACTGATATTTTTTTATTACCTCTCAGGAAGAATTATAAACCTGATTTATTAGTTCCGTTTTCACTGAATCTTTTCAACATTTTCAGTTGAGGCTGTGACTACTTTCTATTAGTGGTAGTGAAAGTGAGGGGGCTGAATTAGTATGAGCTTGGCAGCAGCATTGAGAAATTTCTTCTGGAAACGTTACAAGGTGTGGGTAGATCCCAAGGAATTCCTGGCTGTTTTCAGTGATGTGTCATTCAGTTCCGTCAGAGACTTATTAATCTTTAGAATTCTCCACTGCAGAGAGTCCTGAAGACTGGATATCCCAGGTTTTCACAGAAAGAATCCTAGATTACGGAGGCGAGGGGTATGGGAAACAGACAGGAAAGTGGAGTTGATGTCAAGTGAGTTCTTGAATCTTTCCTCCAAGAGGACCACAAATCTGTCATAGGGTTTGGAGCCTTGCATGCATCAATAACTCGGAGAGCTATGTTGGCTGGAGTCAGGGCCTTGTGCTTTGGCTCCTGGTAGGGTCACCTATGCCAAACAGGTCAAAAGGTAGGAACCAGTCCTCCATGTTCGGGGGCTAACAACCCTGACTGATCAAAAAATAATTGTTATGGAAACAGTAATGCAGAACCCTTCATTATCTATGTGCAGTGGTGTGGATAAACAGAGATGGAGTAACTTGATTGGTGAACAGAACACCAGCAGCATAACATGCAGTGAGTAAGTTGACTCTTTATTCATTTCCTTAGATGCTGAGTTCCTTCAGCATTTTGTGTGTATTACTCTAGATTTCCAGCATCTTGTGTTTATGAGTTGATACCAAGATTAGATTAGCTATAATCTTAGTGAATAGCAGAACAGGTTTAAGGGGCCGAGTGTCTACTCCTGCTGATATCTTTTATGTTCTTTGGCTGTGCTAATTGGGCCGTTCAGTGAAATGGAGCATAGATTTGCTCTATGCATGTATGTGACCAGGAAGTTGTCTTGGGAAATCAAATTATGTTTCATTATAATTTCTTCAAAGGCAGTTTCAAAATAATAGGATTGACCTCCCGCTGGTTGTTGTTCTGCTGGCCCACGTGGTAATTTCCAACTCGAGATCCCCCTTTTAAAAAATGTGATTGGTTCACCGTACATTGCTTGGCCATTCAGCCCATCATGAATGTTCTTGGAAGAATTATCCAATTACCCCCTGCCTAATCACCATAGTCTCCCAAAATAACAGACACACAAGCAAATCTCTTTCGACTGAGATTGTTACATTTGCTTTCACTCTCCATTAAGCTAGTGCATTAAAAACTAATGAATCTTGTGATTTAATAGGAATTTGCTGACAACCAAAGTGATATACAAGGCTATATTGTACTCTCGATCCTGAAAACCTGCAGACTATATGGTTGCACTTGGCTTATAAAAATCACCTTCAACACGAATTCATGAACTTCGGGCCTTGCATCTTTATAAGGACATCTGTAACATATATTTGTTCTGCCACTCTTCACCTTGTGACCCAAGTTGATGCAAAATCAGAAGTGACACTTAAGTCTTTACATTCAAAGCACTATCACTTAAAGGTCCTGTCACATTGCTGAAGCCTGTTTGCCTGTGCACCTTTGCTGTGTTATTTAATGGTAGTAAGATTAGTGAATTAATCATTCCAAAGTCTGCCCTTTCTCTGGAAGCCGGCCAAAAATGCCACTCATAATTCCACCACTGTCATTTGAAACTGAACTTTAAACACGTTTATCATTCTAAAACAGATTGGTGGTATAAGATAAATGCTGATTTAGTCACACTAGCTTTCAATCATTGTCTTTGAATTTGTGGACTCATTCTGTCGCCCCATTTCTGTTGCTTCTTCACATCTTTGTGCAAATATTCCTTCACTAGCATTGCTTCCCGTTACCACGGTTCTCCCCTGATACCTTTCTGCCCCATTTCCCCCTTAAATATTTGGTCATAGGGTCATAGGAAAGCACAGCACAGAAACAGGCCCTTTGGCCGGCCTAGTCCCTGCTCTGGTTGCTCACCCTCCCACTTAAGAATGTTGAGGACTCCATCCAAGATATCCTGAAGCCTGGCACTTGGGAAGCAATATCTCAGAAACATAGAAAACCTACAGCGCAATACAGGCCCTTCAGTCCACAATGCTGTGCCGAACATGTACTTACTTTAGAAACTACCTAGGGTGTAACTACCTCTCTGTATGTCCTAACTATCACCCCTTCAGCTTCCTGATTGATCTAGAGTTCATCCAGTTCCGGCTCCAACTCCTTAATGTGGATTGTTAGAAGCTGCAGCTGGATGCGCTTCTCGCAGTGCAGTCGTCAAGGACACTGGAGGTCTCCCTGCCTTCCCATATCCCACAAGAGGAGCATTCCACTACCCTGCCTAGCATCACTACTGTCCTAACTAAGCAAATATAAAGAACTAAGTAACTATAAATTAGTCGCTTGAACTAATTTCCCCTGTTAGTTCAAAGTTGAAGATTTATTTTTAAAACCTCATCTTGGGATGGTTTGCACAAATTTTCTGTCTCCTTGTATCTATCTTCAAAGTCATAGAGCCTTCCAATGCCGGGCACAATGATAATGGTTTATATAGAACAGTAGTAATAGTAGTGGTTCTGTAGTATCCGATCACTCGAGTCGAGTATGATGTTCTCCCAAGGCGTTATCTATTGGTGGGTCTTCAGGTGGTGGTAGAGGTTGATCTAGAATCTACATGTTCTAAAGACCTTCCAGACTTCATAATCCTACCACCTTCACCGTTGGCCACAGGACTTGATCTGGGATGTTGAGGTGAATTTCTTTAATTGAGAATGCCTGTTGGTGACTTTGTTTAACTTGGGGAGGCTGATACACAGGCAGCCACAACACAGAGCCTGACAGATCGGGGTCAGGTGCCAGTGGCATGGAATGGAAGATGTCTGGGGACCTCTCACATCTGCATCTGTTGTGATGCGTCACCATCTTTCTCCTGTAGAACAGCACAACACAGGAGCTGGCCTTTTGGCCCATGATGTTGGTACTGACCCTGATGCCAAATTAAACTAATTCCCTTCTGCCTACTCATGAATCTTATCCTTCCATTCTCTTCATGTGTCCATCTGTAAGCCTC
This sequence comes from Mobula hypostoma, assembly GCF_963921235.1. NCBI lineage: Eukaryota > Metazoa > Chordata > Chondrichthyes > Myliobatiformes > Myliobatidae > Mobula > Mobula hypostoma. The sequence continues at coordinate 2,591,637 of NC_086125.1, forward strand.
CTAAACACCACTATCATATCTGCCTGCACCACCCTCCCTGAGAGCGCATTCCAGGCACACGCCACTCTCTGTACGAAAACATACTCCACACATCTCCTTTAATCTTTCACTCTCTTATATCAAATGCAATTCCTCCAGTATTTAACATTTCCATCCCGTGATAAAGATTCTGATTGTCTACCTTGTCTTGGCTTCTCATAGTTCTATGAACTTCTATCAGGTCACCCATCAGCTTCCGATGCTCTGGAGAAAACAACCTGATTTCCCCTTGAATCTAATGCAGAGCCTCACATCTTTCCTGTAATGGGACAACTTGAGCTTCACACAATGAACACAATAATTAGTGAGTAAGGATCATCAGTCATTAATAAATTCAGAGTCATTAGTGGATGGTCCTGCTGTGGCCTGTTGTTACATGAAAGGCATTGCATAAGACCTGTACTCTCGCTCGTTCGCTTAAAAATCAGTTCATGTTCTCTTCATTCCCCTAGACAGATATTTGTCTGGAAATTTCAGCATTCTACTTTTCTTTAGGGATAGCTTAATGTTAGCCTTGATGAAAAAGATTAAATCAACTCAAAATCTAAAATAAAAACAGAAATATTGATAACACTCACCAGATATTTATTTTATCTGGAGATACAGCACAGAACAGGCCTTTCCTGCCTTCCTGCCTCGCCACCCCAGCAATCCCAGGTTTAACCCTAGCCTAGTCATGGGATAATTTATAATGACCAAATAACCTATTAACTGCTACACCTTTGGACTGTAGAAGGAAACTGGAGCACCTGGAGGCAATCTACACATTCCGCGGGGAGGACATACAAACTCCTTACAGATGACATCGGAACTCCAAGCTGTAATAGCAGCACACTTACTGCTATGTTACCTCAAGGGCTGTCCACTCTATCAGTACCTCTTATTACCTTCTATATCTCTATGAATTTACCTCCCACTCTCTTTGTACCAAAGAAAAACCCTAGCTCACTCAGCCTATTCTCATGAGACATGCTGTCTAGTCCAGGAAGCATCCTGGTAAATTTCCTCTGCACCATCTCTAAAGCTTCCACTTCTTTCCTATAATGAGGAGACCAGAAATGAATATGATACTCCAAGTGTAGTCTGGCCAGAATTTTATAGAGCTGCGACATGACATTGAGGCCCTTGACCCCAATCCCTTGATTAATGAAGACCAACACACCATATGTCTTCTTAACCACCCTTTCAAATTGAGTGGCAAGTTTGAGAGATCTATGATGTGACCCCAAGTTCCCCCTGTTTCTCCACAATGCTAATTCTGCCACTTACTTTGTATCCTGCCTTCAAGTTCGACCTTCAAAAGTGTGTCACTTCACACTTTTCTGGACTGAACTCGAGCTGCCACTCCTCAGTCCAGCTCTGCATCCTGTCAATAGCCCGTTGAAACCTACAACAAACTTTTTGACTGCCCAGCCACCAACCCTCACGTTATCTGCAACTTACTAACCCACCCTTCCATTTTTAAAAATGATGAAGATCAGTGGTCACTAACCTCCATGCAGAATATGCTCCATCTACTGCCATACTCTGCCTTCTGAGTGCAAGCCAGTTCTGAACCCACACAGTCAGGTTCCCTTGGATCCCAAGCCTCCTGACTTTCTGAATGAGCCTACCTTATCAAACACCTTTCTAAAATCTATATATGTCAACATTCATTTGATCGCTTTGTGTTTTGTCAGTTCCTCAAAAATTCAATCAGGCTCATGAGGCACAAAGCCATGCTGACTATCCCTGTGGAAAGAAAAACAATTATCATTTTATATCTAAGATTCTCATCCCTTGTGATATAACCCAGTACTGTTGACTTGCTTTGTATTCCTAATGTGAAAATGCAGTTGGAAATTATTCTTTCCTAGTCCACACTTAAACGCATGAGACCATAAAATATCGGAGCAGGATTAGGCCATTTGGCCCATCGAGTCTGCTTTGCCATTTAATCATGGCTGATCCTTTTCTCCCCCTCCTCAGCCTCACTCCCCAGCCTTCTCCCCGTAACCTTTGATGCCAATGTCCAATCAAGAACCTATCAAGCTCTGACTTAATACACCCAATGACCTGACCTCCACACCTGCCTCTGGTAACAAATTCCACAAATTCAGCACCCTCTAGCTAAAGAAATTTCTCCACATCTCTGTTTTAAATGGACTTCCCTCTATCCTGAGGCTGTGCCCTCTTGTCCTAGACTCCCCCACCATGGAAAACACCCTATCCACATTTACTCTGCCCAGGCCTTTCAACATTTGAAAGGTTTCAGTGAGATTCCTCCACATCCTTCTAAATTCCTGCAAGTACAAACTTAGAGCTATTAAACGTTCCTTGAATGATAACCTATTCATTCCCAAATCATCCTTGTGAACCTCTTCTCTAATGCCAGCACATCTCTTCTCTAGTGAGGAGCCCAAAACTGTCCTTTATTAGTATTGGAAGTTCTAGCCACTCACTCCCATCTCCCCTCTGCCACTTCGAAGTTCAAAGTAAATTTTATCAACAAAGTACAAATGTATATGTTGCCATATACAATCCCGATTTATTTTCCTGTGGGCGTACTCAGCAAACCTATAGAATAGAAACTATATCAGGATCAGTGAAAGATCAAACAGAGTGCAGAAAACAACAAACTTTGCAAATGCAAATGTAAATAAATATGAATAAATAATTAGAACAAGAGTAATATGATAAAGAGTCCTTGAAGTGAGAATTAGTTATGGGAACATCTCCATGGATGACAAGGTGTGTAGCACTTTACTACAGTGTGGCACCTTCAATCCCTCCTTTTTCAGCACTGGTATCCAGTATCCTAAAAGAGAAACATAAGGGTGCTGGGCTTGCTCCATTAGAGTCTCTGCCCAGTTTGTGCCATGGTGACTGCTTTGTACTAGTGGTAGTGAAAGTGAGGGGGCTGAATTAGTATGAGCCTGGCAGCAGTGTTGAGAAATTTCTTCTGGAAAGATTACAAGGTGTGGGTAGATCCCGAGGAATTCCTGGCTGTTTTCAGTGATGTGTCATTCAGTTCCGTCAGAGACTTGTGAATGTTTGGAATTCTCCACTGCAGAGAGTTTGAAGGTTCATTGGTCATATCTCTGCAGCCCATCAACCCTCCCACTTCACCATATCCTTTACAACACTCTTTTGGGGTGCAAGTCAAAAAGTCTCCATTCCTTTGTAGCCAGGGATGTGCTCCTCTGAAAATTAGTTCATTGAATTATTTTTCTTTCTCATGTTTCCTATCACCTTTGACCAATTACCTCCCCCTCCTCACCAAACTCAGCTTCACTGATTTATTTCAATTCTCCCCCATTAATTCTTTGCTACTCTCCCCTCACTCACGCTCACCTTTCCACTATTTATCACATATGCATGAGGGGAATCAATGACAACTTGGTCCACTAGTTTGACTCCATCTGCTGCAATAGCCGGGACAAACTAGAGGACAGCCATTTTAATTCCACTTCTTATTGCCACACAACATGTCTGTCCACAGATTCCTGTAGGGCTGAGGAGGCTAGACACAGATTAGTGGAACAACACCTCATGTTCTGCCTTGGTAGTCCCCAATCTGATGGCATCAACAACGATTTTTCTAGCTTTCAGTTACCACTCCCCTCAGTCCATTCCCTTTTCCCTCCTGAACTTACTAAGCCCTGTCACCCGATTTCTTTTCCCTCCTTCCGCTTTTCCATCAGCCCATCCTATACATTCCACCACTCTTCATCACTGGTCCACTGTGCCCTCCTATCAGGTTCTATCTTCTTCAGCCCTTTGTCAGTTCCCTCTATGACCTCCCCGTTTCTTACATCATTCCCGCTTTCCTCAATTCCTTACTGCCTATCACCCCACCGGGATCCACATATCATCTGCCAGCCTCCCCCCACCTTTTTATCTGACTATCTCCTCTTGGATGGTGGAGTGGAGATATGTCTCTACCAAAGGAGGTGTAAGGCATTCTTTCGCTTCGCTACCCTGCAGGCCATCCTTGGGCAAGGTGTAGCCCCTGCTTTGTCCCCTGATCAGGATCACGTGAAGCCAGCTGAAGGATGTTTGTATGAGCAGCTGGTGCATACAGTAGTCTGGTTATGCAACCACTGACAGCAGGCAGACAATCTGTGAAGAGTATTGCTAATGTCTAGGATCATCCATCTTGTAAAGACATGAACACAAGAAAACTGCAGATGTTGGAAATCCAGAGTAACAGACACAAAATGCTGGAGGAACTGAGCAGGTCAAGTATCATCTAAGGAAAAGAGTTAACAGTCAATGTTTCGAGCTGAGACCCTTCTTCAGGACTCATACAACTGATGAAGGGTCTTGGCACGAAATATCGACTGTATACCCTTTTCCATAGATGCTGCCTGACCTGCTGAGTTCCTCTAGCACTTTCTGTGTGTTGTAAAGCCACTGCCCAGAAGAAGGCAGTGGCAAGCCACGTCTGTAGATAAATTTGCCAAGAACAATGGAAAGAGCATGATCGCCTACATAATATGACTTGGCACATGATGTTGATGATGATGACGATGATCTCGATGATCTCCACTTTCTTTTCGGTCCTGATGAAGGGTCTCAATCCAAAGCACAACTCTCCATTTCCCTCCACAGATATTGCCTGACCCATGGAGTTGTTCCAGCTCCTTTGTGTGTTGATCCAGAGCAAAAGTTTGAAAATGGAAGACTACAAACAATGTTGTTTCCTGGGACTAGGGAGTGGGAGTTTCTAATTCCTTCCAGAGCTTACAATTGTGAAGAAGGGCTTGGATAGGAAGAGAATGATCAGTGTTTCCCAGAAAGCTCCGTTAGATTTTCCAACAGTAAAACAAAATTAAGGGGAGTTGTGTAGCAATCCATCTATATCTCGGCACATCGGCAGATAACTGGATGCGGTTTGAAATGGAGAAATCCCTCTGTTCAGCTGGTTGGACATTTTGTTTCAGTTCCCTGAAGGATGGCTGTTAGTGGCTTGCTATTGCGACTCAGAGTGTCAGAGTTCGGATCTCAATTCCAACACTAGCTGTAAGGAGTTCTTGTGTGTCCCTCCAGATGCATGGGTTTCCCGTGGCTGCTCTGGTTTCCTCCCACATCCTAAAGGTAGGTAACTGGTTATTGTCAATTATCCTGTGATTAGGCTAGGGTTTCATTGAGCTGTTGCTGGGCAGTGTTGGTCTTTGGGCTGGAAAAGCCTGTTCCGTACTCCATCTCTCAATGAAAAATTAAGTAAAAATAAATTATTTTTATCTTTTTCAGTGTAATTACACAGAAAAAACATTAATATTAATCTGCTAGTTCAAGTATAGGAACTTCTTGCTTTATTTCCATCTGCGCACTGATTCCCTGCTCCCTCACTCCACTTGGATTTTTTGAGATGTTGGGATTGCCAAGAGAGCCAGCATTTAGTGTCCATCCTTGTGACCTTAAGTGAGAAGCTGGTAAGTGGTCATCTTGAACCACTGTCCTTCCTTCTGGAGAAGATACTGTCCCAACTCTGGACAAGGTGATGACAAATAGTCAAACAATTTCCAAGTCAAGGTGGGGTGTCACGTGAAGAAGAACCATCTTGTGGTGGTGTCCTCCATCTCCTGCTGCCATTATCCCTCTTGGAGGAGGAAGCCAGATGTGGCGTGTGTTAGAAATTGCCATTGAAGGAGCCGAGAAGGGCATCTTCAAGGCATTAAGCTGTAAGTAGGGTCAATAAGGCATTGTTCAGACTTCACTTGGAGTTCTGTGAGCAGTTTTGGGCCTCTTACTGTTCTGAGAAAGAATGTGCTGACATTGGAGAGGCTCCAGAGAAAGTTCATGAGAATGATTCTGGGAATGGAAGGGTTAACATATGAGGAGTGCTTGATGGTCTGGGCCATTACACACTGGAGTTTAGAAGAATGAGGGTGTTATTTTGTTGAAACTTATTGAATATTGAAAGGCCTAGATAGAGTAGACATGGAGATGATGTTTTCTATAGTGGAAGAGTCTAGGACCAGGGTACACGCCCTCAGAATTCAAGGACATCTATTTAGAACAGAGACGAGGAGGGATTTATTTAGCCAATGGGTGGAGAATCTGTAAATCTCTGGAGTTTAATGTCACAGTTGGCTATGAAGGCCAAGTCATTGGGTATAATTAAAGTAGATTGATAGGTTTTTGAGTAGTAAAGGTGTCTAAAATTAGGAGGAGAAGGCGGGAGAATGGGTTGAGGGGGATAATAAATCAGCCATGATCAAATGGCAGAGACTTAATGGGCTGAATGGCCTAATTCTGCTCCTATGTCTTATTATCTTATGGCATTTGTACCCACACACTGATGAAGGGAATGAATAGTCAATGTGATGGATTAAGTAGCTTCTTTGTCTTGTTTGAGCAGGTAAGAGTCTTCCATCGTGCACCTTACTCATTCTTTGCACATAGTGCAAATTCCTTTCAGTGTCTCACTACATAACACACAGTCTCTGTCTTACTCTTACAGATATGGTATTGTTTGACTCGTCCACTTGAATTTATGGTCAATGGAGGATCCCCAGAATATTGTTGAGAATCAGCCATGGTAAACTCACTGAGTGCCATCAGTACTCTCTTGCGGGGGAAAAACATCCCTAAAACCACCATGGGCAGTATGGTGGTATGGCAGCTAGTGTCTCAGGGTTTGATTCCCGCCCCTGTTTGTAAGGAGGTTATACACTCTCCCCAAGATCATGTGGGGTTCCTCTGAGTGCTCTGGTCTTCGTCCACATTCCAAAGACATACGGGTTAGCGTTGGTGAGTTGTGGCAATGCTGTGTTGGTACCTGAAGCATGGCAACACTGTGGGCTGCCTGGCATAAGTCACACAGATGGCAGAGTTTCCTGAATGTTTACTGAATTTACATGGCACCAATTATCCTAATCTCTTTAATCTTCACCCTAAATGTTACTCACCATTCCCGTCTTCCATTTCTGAGGTTCCATAGACTTCATTCCCTGCAGGTATCCATAGTAGAAAGTTTAATCTTCTCACTAATCTCCGGGTAAAAAAAAATTCTTCTGAATCCTAACCACAAGAGATTCTGCAGATGCTGGAAATCCAGTGTAACACACACAAAAATGCTGGAGGAACTCAGCAGGTCAGGCAGCATCGATGGAGAGGAATAAACAGTCAACATTTTGGGCTGAGACCTTTCATCCTCCCGGAAACTGTCTATTTACCCCTTCAAAACCTCGCAGAATACGCATGATGTTGACCTGAGGAAGAATATTTTTCATTTATCAGGTGACTGGAATCTTGAGGGGGTGAGGGGGTAGACACACCCATGACATTTATGAGTATCTGAATGAGAACTTGTATCACCAAGGTACAGAAGGCTACAAACCAAGTGGGCATAAATGGGATTAGTTTGGATGATGAACATGGATATGATGAGTAGAAAGGTCTGATTCTGCACTCTACGACCATAAATCTATGACCTTGCTTGATCATCCTTGAGCCCCTCGTCACCTACTGCAGTCCCATTGTGAGCTATTTTCAAAATTTAATTTCATATTTCAGGATCAGACCATAGCATACAATATCTACCATACATACTTGGAGTATGTGACACAGAATAAATTTGATCATCCTATTCCCAAAGGGAATAGCATCATAGTTTTAGAATCACTTGTTTTTGGCCCAGTTTGATTGGGTTCAAATTCAACATTTAGATTAGATTAGATTATGAGAACACTCAGTACTCTTTTATTGTCATTTAGAAATGCATACATGCATTAAGAAATTATACAATGTTTCTCCGGCGTGATATCACAGAAAACAAGACTGACCAAAGACTAACACTGACAAAACCACATAATTCTACCATATAGTTACAACAGTGCAAAGCAATACCATAATTTGATGAAGGACAGTCCATAGGCACAGCAAAAAAAATAGTCTCAAAGTCCGGAGTTGATCGACTCCCGAGTCCCCGATAGCAGGCGGCAAAAGGGAGAAACTCCCTGCCATAAACCTCCAGGCACCGTCAACTTGCCGATACCTTGGAAGCAGCCGACCACAGCTGACCCTGAGTCCATCCATCCGAAAACTCCGAGCTTCCGACCAGACTCTCCAATGCAGCCTCCCGAGCGCCATCCTCTGCCGAGCGCCTTCGACCTCTCCCCGGCCACTGAAACACGCAAAGCCGAGGACTTTGAGGCCTTCAGCTCCAGAGATTCCAGTTACCACACAGTAGCAGCGGTAGCAAAGCAGACGTTTCAGAAGTTTTCCAGATGTTCCACTGTGTGGTCACATCTGCCTCCATCAAATCAGGATTGTGCACGATCCCCTACTTGACAGATAACAGATATTCATCACGGAGAGGTTGCGCACGCTGTCATCGTGCCGCCATCTTCTCCTGACATTTAAGAGACAAGTACAGAGATGGGAGGAGTGTGGAGGGCTATGTTTCAGGAACAGATCAATGGGACTGGGCAGAATAATAGTTTTGCACAGACTGGGGTGGATTAAAGAGTCTGTTTCTGTGCTGTGGTATTCTATGACTCCAAAAGAAATCATGTTTCCACTCATACATAAACTGATTCTAACAGTCTATGTCATTCTGATTTATTTTGAGAACTAAGAACAACTTCATCTTCTGCTCCAGGCTCGCACCATTCAGACAGGATAAGCTAGCAAGCTTTTGAAAGTGGGAACTGAAAATGGGAATCTAGGGATGGTTTATCTGTGTTTTGAAAGCTATACTCTGGGGAAAATATTGCAAAAAGAAAACCAAAAACAAAGCTGGAAATCTAAAAAAAAATGCAAAAAACTGATCTCTTCCCTAGTTCTGAAAAATCTGGCCTAAAACAAAGAACTCTGTTAAACTTCCCATTGATGCTACCTGGCCTGCCAACATTTTCTGCCTTTCTTTGTAGTAAATGTCACAGAGTTGGATCACATTGTCCTTTCTAGGCCATTCAGCCCATTAGGTCTGCACACACTATCAACAATCTTGTACACCGGAATCTTACATGAACTCCATTGTCGATTCTCCCAACATGATCTTCATTCTCACCTCAAATTCTAGCACTCGCCTGCGTACTAGAGTAAATTTCATTCATTCAGGTGCCTTGCCGTTTGGCATGGGCGATCATGCCTCTCCATCCGTCACGGTTCCTGACCCTCTGAATTGTAGTTGTTGCCTCCCCTGTTTCTAACCCTGATGTTATTCCATCTATCATTTTCACTCTCTGTCTGTCTCTGCTTCTTTCTCCTTCCAGCTTTCCAGTTGTAACTAAATGTTCTAATGTCTCTCTTCGCAAGATGTGTCCAAAGAATTCCGATTGCTGTTCTCTGATTTTTTTTAAGTAATGTACGTTTTGTTTTCGTTCCCTGTAGAACTTCTTCGTTGGTTATCCTGTCCGTGTATGATTTGCATAGCATTCTTCTGAGGAACCACATCTCTGCTGCATTGATTCTTTTTCCCATTGCATTTGTGATGGTCCATGACTCGCAACCGTACATCAATATAGGAAGAATGTAGCAGCTGAGAGTTCTAAGGCGGATGTCAATGGCTATTTTCTTGTTTGTTAGGATGTTTCTCATTTCTGTAAATGCTGTTCTTGCCATTACTATTCTTGCTTTTATGTCTGTTTCGCATTTGCCATCAGATGTTACCCCTGATCCAAGGTACTTGAAGTTGTGAACTTGTTTCAGGATTTCATTTCCCAATACGATCCTACAGTTTGGGATATCAGGTTTCTTTGATATTACCATTACTTCAGTTTTCTTTCTGTTTAAGGTTAGGCCAGGTCTCGCTCTCTGTGTTGATAGTAGATACCAGTTTCTGCAAATTTACTTCGCTGTTTGCTATCAGTACTGTATCATCCGCATAGCGGAGGTTCTTGATATTGTATCCTCCTATACTTATTCCAGGTAGGTCTTGTATGGTTCTCATGATGTTTTCACTGTACAGGGAGAACAGGTCTGGTGATAGAATATAACCCTGTCTGACACCTCGCTTTTTTAGCTGATATTCACCAATCTCATTGTCTATCCATATGGCTGCACTTTGTTGCCAGTAGAGATTGAATCATGAACTCAAATCAACTATGGTCTCAGCTCAAAGAATAAATTTACAGTGGCTGATTAACCTAAAATTAGCCACTTTCCTTTGAGGGGAAACCAAGGCAACCACACAGTCACAATGAGAACAATCAAACTCCATTCAGACAGCACCCAAGGTCAGCATTCCTGGATGATAGTTTTACCAGCTCTGCCACTGTGCCCACTGTAACTGGTTGAACTTTGCTGAGTCAAAAGACGTGTGTCTTCACCCACCATCAGCCTCCCCAACCATAATCCCACTCAGACCAGGTATATGTCAGATTAGAACAATATGGGAAAAATCATATCATTCACCTCAAAACAGAAATTTGAGGGTGGAAGTTGAAAGGGATCTGGGTTGTTGCACATGTCATTTAAAGTCAGCTTGCAAATGCAACATACAGCTAGGAAGGCAAATTGTATACTTTATACTTTATTGTCGCCAAACAATTGGTACTAGAACATACAATCATCACAGCAATATTTGATTCTGCGCTTCACACTCCCTGGATTACAAATATTAAATACTAAAAGTATTAAAAATAGTTAAAATTAAAAATTTAAATTATAAGTCATAAATAGAAAATAGAAAAATGGGAAGTAAGATAGTGCAAAAAAACTGAGAGGCAGGTCCGGATATTTGGAGGGTATGGCCCAGATCCGGGTCAGGATCCATTCAGCAGTCTTATCACAGTTGGAAAGAAGCTGCTCCCAAATCTGGCCATATGAACCTTCAAGCTCTTGAGCCTTCTCCCGGAGGGAAGAGGGACGAAAAGTATGTTGGCTGGGTGGGTCATGTCCTTGATTATCCTGGCAGCACTGCTCCGACAGCGTGCGGTGTAAAGTGAGTCCATGGCTGGAAGATTGGTTTGTGTGATGTGCTGCACCGTGTTCACGATCTTCTGCAGCTTCTTTCGGTCTTGGACAGGACAACTTCCATACCAGGTTGTGATGCACCCTAGAAGAATGCTTTCTAAGATGCATCTATAAAAATTAGAGAGGATTTTAGGGGACAGGCCAAATTTCTTTAGTTTTCTCAGGAAGTAAAGGCGCTGGTGGGCCTTCTTGGCAGTGAACTCTGCTTGGTTGGACCAAGTCAGGTCATTTGTGATATTGACCCCGAGGAACTTAAAGCTTTTGACCTGTTCCACTTGCGCACCACCGATGTAAATTGGGTCGTGTGGTCCGCTACTCCTTCTGAAGTCAACAACCAATTCCTTTGTCTTGCTGACGTTGAGAGGTAGGTTATTGTCTTCACACCATGCCACCAGGTTCCTAATTTCCTCTCTGTATTCAAACACATCATTACCTGAGATACGGCCTACAATTGTGGTGTCATCAGCAAACTTATATATTGAGTTCGATGGAACTTGGCTACACAATCATGGGTGTACAGTGAGTACAGCAGGGGGCTGAGTACACAGCCTTGTGGGGCACCGGTGCTCAGAGTGATTGTAGAGGAGAGCTTGTCCCCTATTTTTACAGCCTGGGTCCTGTCTGTGAGGAAGTTGAAGATCAGTATATTACGGTGGAATCTCAGTATATCAATGAAGATGATTTACTGTAATGATTCAAGCTGTCTCCAAGTTATGACAGGGCTCTGTTCCTGAGAACTGTTTGTAACCTGTGCTGTCAATCAGAAGCGGATAAAAACAGAGCATCACAGAAACAGTGAGAGCAAGCAAATAGGGTAAGAAAGCCCGCCATTGATTAAGCGAGTGAGTCTGCTCATTTTTTTCCCGGTTCCATCCAGTTCTCAGGTGTGGGGAGAGAAGGCACACGGAAATGTTCCTTTCTCAACCGGCAGTAGACATCTACAGTTCCATCCCCATCCATCCTGATGGTCTCCCAAACATTCATTTGTATGTATGGGTTCTCCATCAGTTTCAAGAGGACCTGTATAAACCCCTGGTAAGACTTCACTTGTAAGTATAGTATACATCTTTACCCAAAAAAGTATTATACTTAACATCGGAGCAATGCAATAGAGATACAGTTCACTGCTTTCTAGAGTGGTGAGTTTACCTTACAAAGACGGATGATGTAGACAAGGCCTTAAAGATAGTGGAATCAAAGGTTATGGGGATAAGGTAGGAACTGGATACTGATAGTGGATGATCAGCCATGATCACAGTGAATGGCGGTGCTGGCTCAAAGGGCCGAATGGCCTACTCCTGCACCTATTGTCTATTGTCTATTGCCTTTAACCTTTAGTGTTTTGAAGAATGAAAGGTGATATCACTGAGATTTCCAACAAGCTTTACAATGTTCAACAAGCTAGGTTGAAGGGAGGGTGTTTAATTTGACTGAAGCATCTAGAGCAGGGGCTCACAGTCTGGATCAAAGCTCAAAGTAAGGTCAAACACTTGATGAGCTGAATGTTGAGATATCAATTCTGAGGTCTTTATGGAGCCACTGAATCCCATTTTCTCTTTTGGATGATTTACTGTGTCATGGTGCTCTATAAATGTGCCCCCGTCATTAGATTTCTGAACAATCCACTAACTCAATATACCCCCTTGGCACTATTTATTTGTCTGCTTGTTTGTCTGTTTGTTTGTTTATTTATTTATTTATGTGACTTACAGTCATTTTTATGCTGCCACCAAGCAACAAATTTCACAACAACGATAATGAACTTGATTCCGTTGTTGCTCATCGGGTCAGTACAAGCCTCTTCCATTTTCAATGATTATTTCCAATCATATTTTTCCTGGTGCGGTATATCATCATTAAAGATCTGTCCCCTTAAAGAAAGACTTAAGAATGAATAATTAAAGTTTATAGCATCGAGTCCCATTTGAAAGCTATTATATAGTTTAGAAAAGATTAGCTAATTTTAATAATTAATACAGTTGTACTTTCTTCTCTCAGCAAGAGTTTCAATTTCATTAGAATGCAGAATGAAGAAAATCTCTCCAATCCAAGTCCTGATGTTTTCGTGGTTTGATAGAGTTATGATTTTCCTCTAGGCATCATAGAGTTATGAGTTATGATTTTCCTCCAAAGCATCACAGCTCATTCTCCAGTCTAAACTTGTTGACCATTCTCGCCTAAGCTTTTAGTTATAACATTAAAGATGGTGATTTAAAATGGGGAGGCTAAAACTGCAGGGTACCTTTCTCTTCTGGAGGGTTTTGGAGCTTATATCAATCGGCGGTGTATAAAGAGGCTGTGGATAATTATTTTAAAGGTTGGGGAATTGAGGGTAATGGGGAACTGACAAATAAGATTGAAACCTGGGCAGATCAGCCATGGTGATATCTGTGAAATCTGTTGTGACAGAGGGCTGTGAAGACCAAGTCATTGGGAGCAATTTAGGAAGGGACTGAGAGGTTCTTGAATGATTAGAGAGTTAGGGATTATAGAGAGAGCGTGGAAGAATACGTGACAAAATCAGCTATAGTTCAATGGCAGAGCAGACTCGATAGTCTAATTGGTCTAATTCTGCTTCTGTACCTTCTACACCCTTCAGTTCCACAACTCACTTTAAAGAACTTTACAACTCATATTAATTTTCTTTACTTACAGTTTGTTTTCTTTTGCATATTGTTTGTCCATCTTGGTTTATGTACAGGATAGCTTTTCATAAATTCTATTGCATTTCTTTATTTTCCTGAAAATACCTGCAAGAAAATGAATCTCATGGTTGTATTTACTGACATATATGTAGTTTGATAATAAAGTTACTGTGACTGTGACTCCATATCTTACAGGATGGGTCTGTGGTGCTGAATGGCCATTTTCTACTTCTGGTTTCTTATGTTCTGATTAATTTACCCCTTTTCCCACCTTAATTACAGTATATCATAGAGTTACAGAGTCATAGAAGAGTACAGCACATGAACAGGCCCTTCAGCCCATCTAGTCTGTGCCAAACCACTTAAGCTGCCATTGTAAACCTCCCATCCTTGTTTACAAATCCTTCAATTTACTGCTGTCTAACAGGCCTGATTAGAGTGGATGTGGAGAGGATTTGCTTCTGTCTGATCAGACTGGTTAGAGTGGATGTGAAAAGGATTTTTCCGGTAGGGTGAGAGTCTGGGACCAGAGGGCGTTCCCTCAGAAGGAAAGGATGTCCCTTCAGAATGAAGGTGAGTTTAGCCAGGAGGTAGTGAATCTATGGAATTCATTGCCACAGAGGCCAAGTCATTGGATATATTTAAAGCAGAGGTTGATAGGTTCTTGATTATAGACAATAGACAATAGGTGCAGGAGTAGGCCATTCGGCCCTTCGAGCCAGCACCTCCATTCACTGTGATCATGGCTGATCATCCACAATCAGTACCCTGTTCCTGCCTTCTCCCCATATCCCTTGACTCCGCTACCTTAGAGCTCTATCTAACTCTTTCTTGAAAGAATCCAGAGAATTGGCCTCCACTGCCTTCTGAGGCAGAGCATTCCACAGATCTACAACCCTCTGTGTAAAAAAGTTTTTCCTCAGCTCCGTTCTAAGTGGTCTATGCCTTATTCTTAAACTGTGGCCTCTGGTTCAAAGATCATGTAAGGGTTTCACAGATCATGGAGAGAACACAGGAATAATGAACTAAAGAACATAAGAAATAGGAGCAGGAGTCGGCCATCTGGCCCGTCGAGCTTGCTCCGCCATTCAGTAAGATCATGGCTGATCTGACCAAGGACTCATCACCTTCTCCCCTTAACCCTTAATTCCCCTTCTATGCAAAAATCTATCCAACCTTGTCTTAAATATATTTACTGAGGTAGCCTCCACCACTTCATTCAGCGGAGAGTTCCTCCAGATTCACCACTCCTTGTGAAAAATAGTTCCTCCTCGTCTCCATCCCAAGTTCGCTCTCCTGAATCTTGAGGCTACGTCCCCTAGTTCTTGTCTCATCTACCAGTGGAAACAACTTTCCTGCCTCTACCTTATTTATCCCTTTGATAAATTTATATGTTTCTATAAGATCTCCTCTCATTCTTCTAAATTCCAGCAAATACAGTCCCAGGTGACTCAATCTGTCCTCATCGTCCAGCCCCCTCATCTCTGGAATCAACCTGGTGAACCTCCTCTGCACTGTGTCTAAAGCCAGTATATCCCTCCTCAATTAAGGAGACCAGAACTGCACTCAGTATTCCCAGGTGTGGCCTCACCAGTACCCTGTACAGTTGCAGCATAACCTCCCTGTTCTTGAATTCAATTCTTCTAGCATTAAAGGCCAACATTCCATTTGCCTTCTTGATAGGCTGCTGCGTTTGCAAACCAACCTTTTGTGATTCATGCACAAGCACTCCTTAATCCCTCTGCACAGTAGCATGATGCAACTTTTTACCATTTAAATGATAATCTGCTCTTTCATTTTTTTCTTCTAAAATGGATGACCTCGCATTTACCAACATTGTATTCCATCTGTCAGAGTCTTGCTCACTCACTTAAGCTATCTATACCTCTCTGCAGGTTCTCCGTATCTTCTGCACAATTTGCTTTTCCACTCAATTTTGTGTCATCAGCAAACTTAGATACAGTACACTCGGTCCCCTCTTCCAGATCATTAATATATATCATGAACAGTTATCGGCCCAGCGCGAACCCCTGATGCACACCACTCACCACTGATTGCCAACCAGGGTAACACCATGATCCCAACTCTCTGCTTTCTATTGGTTAACCAATCCTCTATCCATATTAATACATTACCCCAACTCTATGCATCTTTTCTTATGGATAAGTCTTTTATGTGGCACCTTATTGAAAGCCTTCAGGAAATCTAAGTAAATAATGTCCATCTGTTCCCCTCTATCCACTGTGCTCATTATATCCTGAAAGAACTCCAACAAGTTTGTCAAACAGGACCTGCCTTTGTTGAATCCATGCCGTGTCTGCCTGATAGATCCATTTATTTCCAGATGCCTTGCCATTTAGAAATATAGAAACATAGAAAACCTATAACACAATACAGGCCCTTCAGCCCACAAAGTTGTGCCGAACATGACCCTACCTTAGAAGTTACTAGACTTCCCCATAGCCCACTATTTTTCTAAGCTCCATGTACCTATCCAAAAGTCTCTTAAAAGACCCTATCGTATCCGCCTCCACCACCGTTGCCGGCAGCCCATTCCACGCACTCACCACTCTCTGCTTAAAAAACTTACCCCTGACATCTCCTCTGTACCTACTCCCCAGCACCTTAAACCTCTGTTCTCTTGTGGCAACCATTTCAGCCCTGGGAAAAAGCCTCTGACTATCCACACGATCAATGCCTCTCATCATCTTATACACCTCTACCAGGTTACCTCTCATCCTCTGTCGCTCCAAGGAGAAAAGGCCGAGTTCATTCAACCTGTTTTCATAAGGCATGCTCCCCAATTCAGGTAACATCCTTGTAAATCTCCTCTGCACCCTTTCTATGGTTTCCACATCCTTCCCGTAGTGAGATGAACAGAACTGAGCACAGTACTCCAAGTGGGGTCTGACCAAGGTCCTATATAGCTGCAACATTACCTCTCAGCTCCTAAATTCAATTCCATGATTGATGAAGGCTAATACACCGTATGCCTTCTCAACCACAGAGTCAACCTGCGTAGCTGCTTTGAGCATCGTATGGACTCGGACCCCAAGATCCCTCTGATCCTCCACCCTGCCAAGAGTCTTACCATTAATACTATATTCTGCCATCATATCTGACCTACCAAAATTAACCGCTTCACATTTATCTGGGTTGAACTCCATCTGCCACTTCTCAGCCCAGTTTTGCATCCTATCAATGTTCCGCTGTAACCTCTGACAGCCCTCCACACTATCCACAACACCACCAACCTTTGTGTCATCAGCAAACTTACTAACCCAGCCCTCCACTTCCTCATCCAGGTCATTTATAAAAATCACAAAGAGTAAGGGTCCCAGAACAGATCCCTGAGGCACAACACTGGTCACCGACCTCCATGCAGAATATGACTGATCTACAACCACTCTTTGCCTTCTGTGGGCAAGCCAGTTCTGAATCCACAAAGCAATGTCCCCTTGGATCCCATACCTCCTTACTTTCTCAATAAGCCTTGCATGGGGTATCTTGTCAAATGCCTTGCTGAAATCCATATACACTACATCTACTGCTCTTCCTTCATTAATGTGTTTAGTCACAAAAGATTCAATCAGGCTCGTAAGGCACAACCTGCCCTTGACAAAGCCATGCTGACTATTCCTAATCATGTTATACCTTTCCAAATGTTCATAAATCCTGCCTCTCAGGATCTTCTCCATCAACTTACCAACCACTGAAGTAAGACTCAGTGGTCTGTAATTTCCTGGGCCATCTCTACTCCCTTTCTTGAATAAAGGAACAACATCCGCAACCCTCCGATCCTCCGGAACCTCTCCCGTCCCCATTGATGATGCAAAGATCATCGCCAGAGGCTCAGCAATCTCCTCCCTCGCCTCCCACAGTAGCTTGGGGTACATCTCATCCGGTCCCAGTGACTTACCCAACTTGATGCTTTCCAAAACCTCCAGCACATCCTCTTTCTTAATATCTGCATGCTCAAGCTTTTCAGTCCACTGCAAGTCATCACTACAATCACCAAGATCCTTTTCCATAGTGAATACTGAAGTAAAGTATACATTAAGTACCTCTGCTATTTCCTCTGGTTCCATACACACTTTCCCACTGTCACACTTGATAGGTCCTATTCTTTCACATCTTATCCTCTTGCTCTTCACATACTTGTAGAATGCCTTGGGGTTTTCCTTAATCCTGCCCGCCAAGGCCTTCTCATGGCCCCTTGTGGCTCTCCTAATTTCCTTTTTAAGCTCCTTCCTCTTAGCCTTATAATCTTCTAGATCTCTAACATTACCTAGCTCTCTGAACCTTTCATAAGCTTTTCTTTTCTTCTTGACTAGATTTACTACAGCCTTTGTGCACTACGGATCCTGTACCCTACCATAACTTCCCTGTCTTATTGGAACGTACCTATGGAGAACTCCACACAAATATCCCCTGAACGTTTGCCACATTTCTTCTGTTCCTTTCCCTGAGAACATCTGTTTCCAATTTAAGCTTCCAAGTTCCTGCCTGATAGCCTCATAATTCCCCCTACTCCAATTAAATGCTTTTCTAACTTGTCTGTCCAATGCTATTGTAAAGGAGATAGAATTATGATCACTATCTCCAAAATGCTCTCCCACTGAGAGATCTGACACCTGACGAGGTTCATTTACCAAAACCAAATCAAGTACAGTCTCTCCTCTTGTAGGCTTATCTGCATATTGTGTCAAAAAACCTTCCTGAACACACCTAACAAACCCCACCCCATCTAAACCCCTTGCCCTAGGGAGATACC
This sequence comes from Mobula hypostoma, assembly GCF_963921235.1. NCBI lineage: Eukaryota > Metazoa > Chordata > Chondrichthyes > Myliobatiformes > Myliobatidae > Mobula > Mobula hypostoma. The sequence continues at coordinate 2,610,003 of NC_086125.1, forward strand.
AATCGGTATTTGGGAAAATAAAATCTCCCACCACAGCAACTCTGTTATTATTACACCTTTCCAGGATCTGTTTCCCTATCTGCTCCTCGATGTCCCTGTTACTATTGGGCGGCCTATAAAAAACACCCAATAAAGTTACTGACCCCTTCCTGTTCTAACCTCCACCCACAGAGACTCTGTAGACAATCCCTCCATGACGTCCACTTGTTCTGCAGCCGTGACACTATCTCTGATCAACAGTGCCAAGTCTCCACCTCTTTTCTTCTTTAATGATAGCTTCAAACATTTTCCCAGCTACAGATGTTCAACTAACTGACCTGTAGCTACCTGCCTTTTGCCTACATCCTTTTTTGAACAGTGGCGTGGCATTCACCATCTTCCAATCTTCTGTGTCCTGCTCAAAGCCAAGAGAATTTTGGTAAGTTATCACCAAAGTCTCTACTATAACTTATGCCATTTCTTTCAGTACTCTGAGATGCATTCCATCAGGACGAGGGGACTTGTCTATCTTCAGGTCCACAAGTTTTCTCAGCACTACATCTTTAGTGATAGCTATTGCATCGAGGTCCGCACCTCCCATTGCATCCATAATATCTCTCTTTTGCATGTTAGATGTGTCCTCACTGTGAAGGCCGACACAAAAAATTCATTCAAAGCCTCAACCATTTCCTTATTACCCAGTATCAATTACCCATTCTCGTCCTGCAAGGGATCCACGTTCACTTTAGCCACCCTTTTCTGTCTTATATAATTATAAAACTTTTACTATCCATTTTTATATTTTGTGCTATTTTATTTTCATAAGCTAGCGTCCCTTTCTTTATTGTTCGCTTTGTGGTTCTTTGTCGCTTTTTAAAGTTTTCCCAATCTTCCAGTTTCCCACTACTCATGGTGACTTTGTATGCACAAGCTTTTAGTTTGATGCCTTCTTTTACTTCCTTAATTATCCAAGACTGGCTCTCCCCACCCTTACTGTCCTTGCTAATAATTGGAATATACTTTTGTTGACAGGGGTAATAAATCAGCTATGACTGAATAGCAGAGCAACTTCAAGGTGCTGAATGGCCTAATTATTGTCCTATGCCTTATGGTCTCATTTTATTTATTTCGAAATACAGCACGATTACAAGACCTTCCGGCCCAGTGAGCCACCACTGCCCAATTACACCCAATGAACCTACTAACCTATACGTTTGCGGAATGTGGCAGCACATGGAGGAAACCCATGTGGCCACAGGGAGAACGTGCAAACTTCTTACAGACAGCGGCAAAATTGAACCTGGGTTGCTAGTGCTATGATAGTGTTACACTAGCCACTATGCAACCATGCCTCTTTTCCATCTTTCTATCTTTACAGTCTTTTCTGTCCATTCAACTTCCTCCAATATTGATCAAATCAACAGAACGCTGAAGAGTATAGCGGAGGAACAGTCCCTTCAGCTTACAATGTCCGTGTGGATCATAATGCTATAATCTAATCCCATCTGCCTGCACATGATCTGTAGTATCCCGCCATTCCATGACAACTTAAATGCTTCTTAAAGATTGCTATTGTCATTAGTCCTGATGAAGGGCCTCGGCCCAAAACATCAACTGTACTCTTTTCCATCGATGCCACCTGGCCTGCTGAGTTCCTCCAGCATTGTGCGTGTGTTGCTCTGGATTTCTATCATCTGCAGATTTTCTCTTGTTAAAGATTGCTATTATATCTGTTTCTAACAACTTTCATGGCAACATATTCCCAGCACCTACCACTCTCTGTGTAACAAATATGCCTCACATATCTCCTTTACACTTTCCCCATCTCAACTTAAATCTATGCCCCATAGTATTTGATATTTCTACTTTTGGAGAAAGACTCTGACTATCTACCTTATTTAAAACTTACATAATTTTGTATACTTCTATCAATTCACCCTCAGCCGCCGATGTTCCAGGAAAAAACAATCCAACCTACCCTCATAGCAAATCACCCTGATTCAGACAACTTCTTCTGCACCGACTCCAGAGCTCCAGCCGTCCTGTGATGTTGGGCATCGCGATAGAGTGATGGGCGGCGCAATATCATAGCGGTTAGAGCACAGCTTTACACAGCACTATTTGGGGTTCAATTCCCACCACTGTCTGTCAGGAGTTTGTACATTCTCCCTGTGACTATGTGGGTTTGCCTCAGGTGCTCTAGTTTCGACCCTCATTCCACAGACGTACGGGTAAGAGTTGGTGAGTTGTAGGCATGCTATATTTCCACCAGAAGTGTGACAACTTACAGGCTGCCCCCCACCCCAGGACAATGCTTGCCGGATTTGATTTGACCCAAAGGACACATTTCACTGCATGTTTCAATGATTCAATATAAAGCTAATCTTTACAACTATGATTAGACCACTTTTGATGTGCTACATTCAATTCTGGTATTAAAGATAATCGTTACCTTTAATGCATTGGCCAGAATACATCAATGGTGGTCTAACCAAAGTTTTATAGAGATGCAATTGATTTTCTGACTTTGATTCTCCAAAGTGTTCAAGGAAACAAAATAACAATAGCTTCTAGGCCTCTCTGTTCCTTGCTCAATGCCAAGATTAATTACACTAATACTGAATTGAATTGAATTGACTTTATTTCTTATGGCTGCTGTGCCTTCAATTACAGACAGATTTTGAATTTTCTGTCATAGCTTGTTTATCTGGGAGAAAGAATACTTTGCAAAGGGAATTTTCCAGACATCTTTTCCCATGTTTTCCCAGTTTCCTGCCTCTCTCTAGCAACCATGTGCAGAGATCCATATTATCATGTGGTACTGTTGTGTAGTGGTTAGCACCACACTTTAAAGTACAGACAACCAAGGTTCATTTCCCGCCGCTGCCTGTAAGGAGAAGTTTGTACCTTCTCCCTGTGACCATGTGGGTTTCCTGTAAGGAGAAGTTTGTACTGGTTGGTAAGATAATTAGTCATTGTCCCATGATTAGGCTAGGATTAAACCGTGGGATCGTTGAGTACTGTGGCTCAAAGGAATGGAAGGGCCAATTCCACGTTGTACTTCAATCAATAAATGATTAAGTGCTTTTACAACAATGGAGACTTAATAGACTGCAGATGCTGGGAGTCTGGAGCAAAAAATAGAACTGCTAGAGGAATTCAATCGGGCAGGCAGCATCCGTGGAGAGAAATAGATAGTCGATGTTTCCATTCGAGACCCTACATCTCATCAAAAGTGTCAAACAAAAACATTGACCTCATAGGGCAGCATGACAGTAAAGCTGTTAATGTAAGGCTAGTTGTGACACTAGGCAGATTTCTGATCGTGCTTCCACAGGGGATCTTCTAGGAAAAGAGAAGGAAAGTCTGAATGAGTGCCAGTTAATGCGACTACGTTTTTGTTTGGATGAAACATTAGCTTTATTGCTTCTTTGACTGAATTCAGCACCAGCCTTGAGAGAAGCAAGGCTCACCAGTTCCCTTCCTGCTGAATTGCAGAGGCCTTGAATTATTGATCAGTTTTTAATTAGCCAGCACCCCATACAACCAAAAAAGATTAATCCCTGCAGACAGCCAAATGGCTACACCTGCCCATTCAGCATCTCCTTCACCTCCAGTCAGGACCCTAAGCAGTTACTCCAGGCGCGGAACACTCCGCCTGTGAATCTTCTGAGGTCTGTCATGCCCAGAGCTCCTGATGCGGCTTCCTGGATACTGATGAGATTAGCCGTTAATCGGGGACCACTTTGTGTCCAGCACCTTTGCACCTTCGCACTATCTGCCACAAGTGGGACTTCCCAGTGGCCAATCATTTTAATTCCCATTCTGACATGTTGGCCCATGGCCTCCTCTAGTGCCATGATGAGGTCACCCTCAGGGTGGAGGAGCAACACCTTCTGGTAAGAAAAAATTCCCTCTTCTTCTATTCCTCACACCATCATTTTACCTCTTCTCACCTGCCTATCACCTACCACCTGTGCCCCTTCTTCCCCTTCTCCTATGGTCCACTCTTCCCTCCCGTTAGATTCCTTCTTCTCCAAACCTTGACCTTTCCCACTCACCTGGCTTCATTTATCACCTTCCAAGGTAGCCTCCTTCCTCTCCCCCCATCTTTTCATTCTGGCATCTCTCCCCCTCCCCCCACTTCCTTTCTAGTTCTGAAGAAGCATCTCGGCCCGAAATATTGACTGTTTATTCATTTCCAGCGATGCTGCCTGACCTGCTGAGCACCGCATTTTGTGCGTGTTGCTTTGGATTTCAGCTTATATACTCGTACTTTTTTGAATCCAGATTGCCGTCGGCCTTAAACTGGTGCACTAATATCCAGTGACTTTAATTTGTTTTTATGACTATCGTTATAAAGGTAAATTTATAGGTATTTAAAGGTAAATGGCAAGACATCCTTGCCATAGAGGGAGTACAAAGAAGGTTCACCAGATTTATTCCTGGGATGGCAGGACTTTCATATGATGAAAGACTGGATCGACTAGGCTTATACTCATTGGAATTTAGAAGATTGAGGGAGGATCTTATTGAAACATATAAAATCTAGGCTAGGCTAGGTGCAGGAAGATTTTTCCCGATGTTGGGGAAGTCCAGAACGAGGGGTCACAGTTTGAGGATAAAGGGGAAGCCTTTTAGGACTGAGATTAGGAAAAACTTCTTCACACGGAGAGTGGTGAATCTATGGAATTCTCTGCCACAGGAAACGGTTGAGGCCAGTTCATTGGCTATATTTCAGAGAGAGTTAGATATGGCCCTTGTGGCTAAAGGGATCAGGGGGTATGGGGGGAAGGCTGGTACAGGGTTCTGAGTTGGATGATCAGCCATGATCATACTGAATGGCAGTGCAGGCTCGAAGGGCCGAATGGCCTACTCCTGCACCTATTTTCTATGTTCCTAAATTCACAGAAAGCGTGCAAGGGATATAGCAGAACTCCAAAAATTTGGCATTCTCTGGGACTTGCTGGTGCTGGACTGGCAGCTTTCTAGACTGTTGGATGTTAGTTCGCACACTTTTAATTCACTTTTCAAAAAAAGATTAAAAATTAGATTTATCTCTCACACGTACATCGTAACATGAAGTGGAAGGGTCATTTACGTCAAACCAGATATGGAAGGATTGTGCTTGGGGAAGCCCACGTGTGTTGCCACCCTTCCAGCACCAACATAGCATCTCAATAACTTACTAACACAAACCCTAATATCTTCGGAATATAAAAGGAAACCCACGCAGTCATAGGGAGAACATACAAATTCCTTACAGACAGCATTGGGAATCAAAGCCTGATCGATGACTGCTGGTGTTGTAAAGTGATTGCACTAACCTCCATGCTACCAGACAACTTCTGTTTTATGATGTCATGCAGGAATATAATAACATTTTCACGATCATATGTTTAAAGGGGACACAGGAATCTGGGCTTTGATAAGTCAAGGAAGAGTATAGGAACAGAGCCATAGTGTTTTTAAAAGAAGCATAGAAAGCTTGAAAAGAATACAAGGACCTTGGACCGCAGTGAATTTGATGGGACCGGGGAACCAAGGCCATAGTGAGTCTGGAGGGAGTGTGGATAAGACACAGGTGAGCCAGAGTCCATGCCAAATGGATTTCCAAAAAAAAAGGACAGCATGTTTTTGGGATTTTGTAATTTGTCTCATTTGCTCTACAAATCTTCATGTTAGAATCAGTTCAGAGTTGAGGTGAATGAAGTTATCTATACCAGATCGGGAGCCTGATGGTTGTAGGGGTATAATTGTTCCTGAACCTGGTGGTGTGGGACCTAAGGCTCTTGTACCTCCTGCCCGGTGGTAGTAATGAGAAGAGGGCATGGCTGGATGGAGGGGTCCTTGATGATGGACGCTGCTTTCTTGTGACAGCACTCCTTGCAGATATGCTCAGTGGTGAGGTAAGCTTTATCTGAGATGGACTAAGCTGTACCCACCACCTTCTGTAGTCTCTTCTGTTACTGGGCATTGGTGTTTCCATACCAGGCCTTAATGCAACCAATTAGGATACTTTTTACTGTGTATGCTGAATCTGCACAAACTTCTAGAGGCACTATCTTGCCTTCTTTATAATGATACTTAAGTGCTACAGATACTACAGATCTGCTAATATAACACTGTAACAACAAGAAATTTAAATTACTGATGCTCCCCACCTCCAGTCCCTGAATGAGGACAGGCTCATGGACATCTAGCTTCTTTCTCCTGTCGTTGATAATCAGCTCTTTGGTTTCACTAATGTTGAAGAAGACGTTGTTGTTCCACCACTCAGCTGGTAAGCTTGTCTGACTTGTGCAGTTGTTGTTAGTAGGTGAGTTACTCACCACGTGTAAAGAAGTCCCTAATAAATCCAATGGGAATTGAGAGGCAGGTTGTTTACTCAGAGAGTATGAGAACGATTCCACTGGAAAGAGCAAGGAAAGTCAATAAATGTAGGAAGAAATCAAAAGCCAAGCATTGTAGATGCTTAAAGTTAGTTATATAAACAGAAAATGTTGGAAATACTCAGCAGGTTGGGACTTGTCTGTGGGGTAAAAGTATAATTAATGTGGCCTTGGAACTGCACTATGGAAGAATGTTTAACTCTTGAATATTTCATCAGCTGTTTGATCACTTCCAGCTCTTTAGACATGTTGTCTATTTATGAGGGGTTGGAAGGATGTGGTTTAGCCTTTGGTGAGATGAAATGTCTAGGTGATGATTAGCACCATTTTGCTTTCAGGCTCTCTCAAATAAAGAGATATCATTGCCATGATACAGGATACGTGTCAGTCCATTTCAGTACAGAAGGTGCATCAGAGACCATGACAAATGCAATGTCAGCTTTCATTATAAGACGACGGAATATAAAAGCAAGGATTTATAAAATGCTTATATAAAATGCTAAGGCTTTATGAAGCACTGTTCAGACCGCACTTGGAAAATTGTTAGCTGCTTTGGGCCCCTTATATAAGAAAAAATGTGCTGATATTGGAAAAGGTCCAGAAGAGGATCGGGAGAATGACCGTAGGAATGAAAGAGTTAATTACGAGAAGTGTTTGATGGCTCTGGGCCTGTACTCTCTAAAGTTTAGCAAAATGGAGGGTGGGGGGCCGTGATCTCATTGAAACCTACGAAATATTGAAAGGCCTAGATAGAGTGGGATGTGGTGAGGATGTTTCCCAACGTGGGAGAACCTAGGACCAGAGGACACAGCCTCACAATAGAAGGATTTAGCTGTGTATTTAATATTTCAGTAACATTTGAGTAGTATTGTAACTATATTGTATATTAACATAACACCCCATCTCCTGTGCTCATTGTTCTGAATTATGAAGACCAATGTGCCGAAAGATCTCTTTGCAACCCTACCTTCCTGTGATGCTGTGTTCAAGCAATTTTGTATCAGATCTCTTCTGAAATTTGCCCCTTTATCAACTTTCTTCAGTTTCTTATAGTCTTGGACAGAGCAGTTGTACTAAGCTGGATAATTGTTACTGCACAAAAATACACTAGTTTAGACCATAAGATATAGGAGCAGAATTAGGCCATTTGGCCTATCAAGCCTGCTCTGCCATTTCATCGTGGCTGATTCAGTTCCCTCTCAGCCCAAACATCCTGCCTTCCCCCCATTTCACTTCATGCCCTGACTAACCAACGATCAATCAGCCTCTGCCTTAAATATAACCAGAGACTTGGCCTCCACAGCCACCTGTGGCAATGAATTCCACAGGTTCACCACTCTATGGCAAAAGAAATCCCTCCTCATTTCCATTTAAAATGGGAGTCTCTCTATTCTGAGGCTGTCCTCTGGTTTTAGACTCCCCCACCATAGGAAGCATACTCTCCACGTCCACTCTATCGAGGCCTTTCAACATTTAATAGATTTCAATGAGATCCTCACACTCCCCTCTCCCACAACTCATTCTTTGGAATTTCAGTGAGTACAGGCCCAGAACCGTCAAACACTTCTCAAACGATAACGTTTCCCTCCCGGAATCATTTTCATGAACCCCCTTTGGGCCCTCTCCAATGTAAGCACATCTTTCCGTAGATAAAGAGCCCAAAACTGCTCACAATACTCTAAATGATGCCTCACCTGTGCCTTATAGAGCCTTAACATTACATCCTTGTTTTTATATTCTCGTCCTCTCAATATCAATGCTAACATTGTATTTGCCTTCTTCACCATGAACTCAACCTGCAAATTAACCTTTAATTCATAGTAACCTTTTATTCCATAACTGACATTAAAGCCTAATCATGAGTTGGAACATCTTGCTTAAAGTCCTGTTCCAGAGGCAAGTCTACAAAATTCAGCGGTCGTCTTTTTTTAAATGTTTTTTTTTGTTTCTTTGTTTCATGGCTGCCTGTAAGGAGACAAATCCCAAAGATGTATAATGTACACGTACTTTGATAATAAATGTACTTTGAACTTTGAACTTTGGTTTATTATCTCCCTCAACCCCAATCATCTGCCTTCTCTCCATAACCTCTGACAACCATACTAGTCAAGATCTTGTCAAGCTCTGCCTTCAAGGCACCCAATGACTTGGCTTCCACAGCCACCTGTGGCAATGAATTCCACAGATTTACCACCCTCTGGCTAAAGAAACTCCTCCTCAGCTCTCCTCTAAATGGGGTACCTCGATCCTGAGCCTGAGCCCCTAGTCCAAGATCCCTCTCCCCCACTATAGGAAATGTCGTCTGCTCATCCGCTCTATCTAGGCCTTTCAAATTTCAATAGGTTTCAATGAGATTCCCCCTCATTCTGTTAAACTCCAATGAATATAGGCCCAAAGCTATCAAATGCTCCTCATGCATTAAAACTTTCATTCTCAGAATTTTTTCTTGTGAACCCCTTTAGATACTCTCCGATGCCAGTGCATTTTTTTTAGATAAAGGGCCCAAAACCGCTAACAATACTCCAAGTGTGGTCTGGCCAGTGCTTTATAAAGCCTCAGCATTAGATCCTTGCTTTTATATTCCTTTTATATTTTTTAACCTTCAGAAAATCCTGCACATGGATTCCCAAACCCCTTTGCACCTCTGATTTTTGAATCCTCTCCCTTTTTAGAAAATAGCCTATGCCTTTATTCTTTCTGCCAGAGTTTATGACCCTACACTATATTCTGTCTACCACTTCTTTGCTTATTTCTCTAATCTGCCTAAGTCCCCCTGATTTCTCAACACTTCCTGCCTCTCCACCTATCTTCCTATTGTTCACAAACTTGGCCACAATGCCATCAATTTTCTCACCCAAATCATTGATATATAACGTGAAAAGAAGTGGTCCCAAAACCCATCCTTGTGGATCACCACTATTCACTGGCAGCCAAGCAGAAAAGGCCCCTTTTATTCCCAATCTTTGCCTCCTGCCAGTCAGCCAATCTTCCAGTGATAGGGAAACAGATCCTGGAAAGGTGTAATAATAACAGAGTTGCTGTGGTGGGAGATTTTATTTTCCCAAATACCGATTGGTATCTCCCTAGGGCAAGGGGTTTAGATGGGGTGGGGTTTGTTAGGTGTGTTCAGGAAGGTTTTTTGACACAATATGCAGATAAGCCTATAAGAGGAGAGACTGTACTTGATTTGGTATTGGTAAATGAACCTCGTCAGGTGTCAGATCTCTCAGTGGGAGAGCATTTTGGAGATAGTGATCATAATTCTATCTCCTTTACAATAGCATTGGACAGACAAGTTAGAAAAGCATTTAATTGGAGTAGGGGGAATTATGAGGCTATCAGGCAGGAACTTGGAAGCTTAAATTGGAAACAGATGTTCTCAGGGAAAGGAACAGAAGAAATGTGGCAAACGTTCAGGGGATATTTGTGTGGAGTTCTCCATAGGTACGTTCCAATAAGACAGGGAAGTTATGGTAGGGTACAGGATCCGTAGTGCACAAAGGCTGTAGTAAATCTATCAATCTCTTCAGCTGCCTCTTTCAGCACCCTGGGGTGTAGACCATCTGCTCCAGGTCACTTACCTACTTTCAGACCTTTCAGCTTCACAAGAACCTTCTCCTTAATAATAACAACTACACTCACTTCTGCCAGCTGACATTCTGAAATGCCAGTCATACTGTTAATGCCTACCACAATGAAGATTGAAGCAAAACACTTATTAAGTTTGTTCTATCATTCTTTTATTCTTCATGAATACCTCTTGAGCATCATTTACCAGCAGTCTAATATCTACTCTTGCCACTCATTTTACTCTTGGCATATATCTGGCTCTTTTATATTATTGGTCTACCTTCATATTTCATCTTTTATCCCCTTATTGCTTTTTTAGTGTACTACTGCTGGTTTTGAGGAGCTTTCCGATCCTCTAATTTCCCATTAATTTTTGCTATACCATATGCCCTCTCATTTGCTTTTATGCCATCTTTGACTTCCTTGTCAGCCATACTTACCTCATCCTCCCTCTGAAACTCTTACAGAAACTCCAACCATTGCTGTTCTATCATCATCTCTGCTAGTGTCCCCTTCCAATCAACTTTCACCAGCTTCTTTCTCCTGCCTCTAATTTCCTTTACTTGGCTATAATACTGATACATCTGACTTCAGCTTCTACCTCTCGAACTGCTGAGTGAAGTCTATCACATTGTGATCACTGCATCCTGAGGGTTCCTTCATCTTAAACTCCCTAATCAAATCTGGTTCATTACACAACACCCAATCCAGAATTACCTTTCCCATAATGGGCTTGATCACAAGCTGCTCTAAAAAGCCATTTTGTAGACATTCTACAAATTCGATCTCTTGGGATCCAGCACTAAACAGATTTTCTTAATCTATCTGCATATTGAATTCCCTCATGACTATTGTAACATTACCCTTTTTGCATGCCTTTTCTACCTCCCATTGTAACTTCTATCCCAATATCCTGGCTACTGTTCAGAGGCCGATATGTACAGCAATTCCCATCAGTGTCTTTTTACCCTTGCAATTTCTTAACTCTACCCACAAGACCTTTACACCTTTTGATCCTATGTCACCTCTTTCTAAGAGGTGGATTTAATTTTTTACCAAGAGTCATCTCACCACTTCTGCTTCCCTCCCTGTCCTTTCAACATAATATGTATCCTCATTGTTAAGCTCCCATCTATAATCTTCTTTCAGCCACAACTCAATGATGTTCACATCATACCTGCCAATCTTAACTATGCAACAAGATCGTCTACCTTATTCTATGTACTGTGTGTATTCAAATATAACTGCTTCACTGCTGTATTCTTCACCCTTTTCAATTTTGTTCTCATGTTACACTTCACCTCATTCCACTTACTGCAACTTTGCCCCTTCCTCTGTCTGTCCATTCTCACATTGCATATGCTTGTATACCAGCTGCTGCATCCTCAGCCCTATCAGCCTGACTTCCATCTCCCTGCAATATTAGTTTAAACCCTCTCTAACAACTCCAGCAAACCTGCTGACAAGGATATTGGTCCCACTCACTAGAAGGCCCTGCTTTTCAGCTCTCTACATAACTTGCTATAGTTCCTCTTCAGGACTTCCTCCATTTTTCTATCTATGTCATTGGTTCCAGTAGTACCGTGAATTCTGGCTACTCAACTTCCTTTTTCAGAATGCTGTGATCCTGATCTGAGACTTCCCTGACCCTGGCTCCTGGAAGGCAACATACCATCCAGGTGTGTCTTTCATGTCCGCAGATTCTTCTGTCTGTTGCTCCAACGAGGGAAACCCCTATCACCACTGCACTGCTCTTCTCCCCACTTCCCTCCTCAGCTGCAGAACCAGACTCAGTGCAGAGACCTGGTCACTGCGGCTTCTCCCTGTTAGCCCCCCCCCCTCAATGTATCCAAATCAGTATCCTTGTTATTGAGGGTAATGGGCACAGGAGTGCTCTACACTGCCTGCCTATTTCCTTTCCCTCTCTTGATAGTCACCCGAAACCTGCGACCTGCAACTTTGGGGTGACTACCTCCCTGTAGCAGCTATCTGTCACCTTCTCATTCTCCCGTATGAGCCTGAGGTCATCCAGCTCCAGCTCCGGTTCCTTAACCCAGTCTCTAAGGAGCTGTTGCTCAGCACACTTCATGCAGATGTAGTTATCAGGTCTCCCAGAGTTTCCACATTTCAAATAAATAACATATCAACTGACCTTGGAGCCATCCTCACTGCACTAACTATATACCAATAGAAAAAGAAAGAAAAAATAACTTACTAGAATCTTACTAATGGAGCCTGTACCTGTTCTTACCCTTGCCTGTTGAGCCAAAGACTGACCAGTCTAACACTGGCCCACTCACACAATAGCCATTCCACTTATACCTTTCTTCTTTTTAGTGGCCGAAATAAAACTCAGTCCCAATAAGAGCTGTCCTTTTCAAAAGGCGTCTGCCCTACAGCGATGCCAATCTCTCACTTACTAACTAAAAGAGAAGTTTGGATAGGTACATAGATGTGTGTGGCATCAAGGTTCAACTTTAAATTGATTGCTTTAATCGTTGTGGGGTAACAGAGCTGAGTATGAATTTATTTTGCATGCTCAGGCCTTGAGGCCACGTCCACCTCCAGCTGTGGTCTGAATTTGGGTAGGTGAGACTAAGCAGGAAACCAGGCCGGCATGGATGAGATAAGCTGAAGGTGAGTGTTTCTGAGTTGTAGTGCAGTATGACTCTATGACTCTAAATTTGTGAATGCAGCCCTGTTCATCACACAAAAACCTGACTCCACTCTTTCAATTCCGTCTACACTTCAAGAAAGCAGAGACAAAACTGCAGACCCTTCCCACTTGTGGCTGCTCTCTCTTTTCTTCTCTCCTGTTGGGTAGAATGTACAAAAGCTTGACAGTGATGCAACAGACTTTTCACACAGTAAATCAGCGAGCTGTTTGGTTATGTCTCCCCTTTCGCTGTGAAACAGGGACACCTCTTTTTCCTGTATTAGGAAGAGAGAGAGCCTGTGGCATGTCGAATTACTGGGTGAACGAGTAGTCTTTGGTGTACTGCAAGTCTGTGTCTTTATTGATGCTTTGCTGCACGTTTGACTGCTCGGTGGAGGGTGCAGATGCATTTTTGCTGGTTGGGGGTGGTCGTCTTTTTGCTGCTGCTTACGCATGGGTGGGGGGAGCTGGGGATATGCTTTGGGGTTCTAACATTTAACTGTCATTCATTCTTGGGGCACTCCTCTGTTTTTGTGGATGTTTGCAAAGGAAAAGAATTTCATGATGTATAATGTATACATTTCTCTGACATTGATTAAACACATTGAACCTATTGAGTGAATATTCCCAAGTTTATGTAAAGCTTTGATCCTACTATTATCAGACCCTTGAGCAGACCTCTCATATGCTAAATGATAATTTTCACTTCTCCCAATCTAATTTATACTGGACTGATATTATTGTAATCCTCGTTGCTTTAACACCCTGGAGAAGAATTTTTAGTTTTGTACCTTGAAGGTGAAAGTCTCCACTTGTTTTATAAAAACTATGCACTCAGTGGCCACTTTATTAGATACACCTATACAACTGCTCATTAACGCAAGTATCTAATCAGCCAATCATGTGGCAGCAACCTCATACAGACATGATCAGGAGGTTCAGTTGTTGTTCAGACCAAATATCAGAGTGGGGAAGATGTGATCTAAGTGATGTTGACCATGCTGTAATTGTTGGTGAAAAAGTGTTGGTTTAAGTATCTCAGAAACTGCTGATCTCCTGGGATTTTCACTCACAACAGTCTCTAAAGTTTATAGAAAATGGTGCAAAAAACAAAACATCCAGTGAATGGCAGATTTGAAAGCAAAAATGCCTTGTTTCTGAGAAAAGAGAACGGCCAGGCTCACTCTAGCTGACAGGAGGGCAACAGTAACTCAAATATTCACGCGTTATAAGGACTTTTCACCTCATGTTCTTAACATTTACTGAGTATTTGTTTATTAATTATTATATATTTCTTTTTGTATTTGCACGATTTGTTGTCTTCTGCACGTTGGTTGAATGCCGAATTTAGTGTGGTTTTTCATTGATTCTGTCGGGGTTATTATTCGATAGATTTATTGAGCATGCCTACATGAAAATAAATCGTAGGGTTGTATATGGTGACATATATATGTACTTTGATAATAGATTTACTTTGAACTTTGAGCTTTACAACATTGCAGAAGAGCATTTCTGAACACACATCACGTTGAACCTTGAGGTGGATGGGCTAGTACAGCAGACCCACTGGCCATCATAGGTACAGGAGGCACCTAATAAATTGGTCACTGCGTGTGTATTGCAAATATCACACTGTAACCAAAGTAATAGCATTTCTTTCACAAGTCACCATTCAAGCTGAAGCAATAACAGGGAGTGTCCACTCACAACCTTCAAACAATGCCAGAGGTATCACAAACATGAACAAATTTGCAGATGCTGGAAATCCAAAGCAGCATGCTCAAAATGCTGGAGGAACTCGGCAGGTCAGGCAGCATCTGTGGAAAAAAGAGTAAACAGTCAATGTTTTGGACCGAGATTCTTCATCAGGACTGGAAAGAAAAAGGAGATAAGAAGAAGAAGAGGAAGAAGAAGAAGAATCATACTAAGAAGGCGGGGGGAAGGGAAGAAGGGGTACAGAGTGTTAGGTGATAGTTGAAACTGGGAGAGTGGGAGTGAGTGAAATAAAGAGCTGGGAAGTTGATTGGTGAAAGAGATAAAGGGCTGGAGAAAGAAGAATCTGATAAGAGAGGACAGAAGACCATGGAAGGAAGGGAAGGGGGTGGAGCACCAGAGGGAGGTGATGGATAGGTAAGGGTATAAGGTAAGAGAGGGTAACTGGAATGGGCAATGGTGAAGGAGAGGAGGGAAGGATTGTGAAGAGTTAAGTTAAATGGAATTGAATTCCTGCAATTGTTTTTACTTGCTGAGTCTCTTGATCCAGAATGGCTGCTTGGGTGTTAAGAGACCAACTTAAGGTCAGGAAATCTGAGCACAGGTCTAACTCACTTTAGTCTTGTAGACCACAGTATAGATTTTAAATGAGTTCTCTGGGTGAGAATATTAGTACTTGGGATGAGATATTGTTTAATAAACACCATGCATCAAGTACTCCCAGCTCAGCAATTACTTAGTCATTTGAGTGTATCTTGACCCTAATTTAACAGGAACACCTTTCCATCCATCAGCTTGGCAGTCTCCCAGAGTAACTGGAGAGTGACATTTCATCTATTTTGTTCTATTTTGTGTTGTTGATTCACTCTTGCAAGTGGCTTCATCAAGAAAGATCCTCAATTACTGTTGTATGGATCTCCCTGTGGACTTTAGATAGAAGAGCCTTTCATCTGATCAGACAGACTGCATTTAATTTGACACAATCTGGACTCCAGGAGATGGTGCAGCTGTATTCGAGTCTCCAATCAGGAACGTGTACTCATAAACAGGAGAAAATCTGCTGAAGCAAAAAATCCAAAGCAACACACACAAAATGCTGGAGGAACTCAGCAGGTCAGGCAACATTTATGGAAATTAATAAACAGTCAACATCTTGGGCCAAGACCCTTCATCAGGACAGGAAAGAAAGGGGGAAGATGCCGGAACAAAGGGGTGGGATGGAGGGAAGGAGGATAGTTAAAAAGTGATAGGCGAAACCAGGAGGGTGGGAAAGGTAAAAGGTTGGAGAAGAAGGAATCTGATAGGAGAGGAGAGAGGACCAAAGGAGGAGGGGCCTCAGGGGGAGGTGATAGGTGGGTGAGAGAGATAAAAGGCCAGAGTGGGGGATCGAGGAAGAGGGGAAGGTGAGGGAAATATGTTTCACCAGAATGAGAAATTAATTATCATGCCATCAGGTTGGAGTCTACCCAGACGGAATATTAAGTGTTGGTCCTCCATCCTGAGAGTGGCCTCATCTTGACACAAGAGGAGGCCATGGACTGACATGTCAGAATGGGAATCAGAATTAAAATGTTGGCCACCGGGATGTTTCGCTTTGGGTGGATGGAGCAGAGGTGCTCGCTGAAGCGGTCTCCCAATTTACAATGTGTCTCACCAGTCTCCCCAATGTTGAAAAGGCCACATCGGGAGCTCTGGACAAAATAGATGACCCCAGAGCATTTGCAGGTGGAGAGATGCCTCAGGTGAAAGGGCTGTTTGGGGCCCTGAATGTGTACTGTCTCTGGGCAATGTTTGCACTTAATTCCTGTTCAAGAACCTGGTAAATATTTCTAGAGTGATTGAGTCATACAGGGCAGATTATTAATGTTACTCCCTCTATTGTTTCCTTTATAATCTGATCTCTCCTCTTAGTTTGCTCGCCCACAAGATTATCTGACAATTCCTCTGTGTTTGTATCTCTGTTGACTCATTTCTTTTTGGCCTTCCAATCATCCAGCTGGGTTTGAGTCTTTGCATCTACTTTTACAAGCAGCTTTTTTTGTCTCCATTTGAAGTTCATGCAATAATCTTAATGCATGCAGAGTAGATTCTGGTTCTTTATTCTCAGAAAAAATGAATGCTTGCAATTTTCCTGAAGCTTGTCAAACTCTCTTCCAGCTTAAATTGAAGCCACATTTTGCAAGTAACAGCCTGATTAACATATCAGAAACCTTTTCAGATATGTTGCCTGCAAGAGCTATTGTAGTCGGACCACTGCTTTTGTCACTTTCACACAGCTTCTGAGCAGTGTTGTCCTTTGGTCCAATACGCTTTCTAACCAGAAGAACAGAGGTTGGCAGCAACACCTGTTTGTCCTCAGTTGGGCAGTGGTTCATGGTGTTTGGCATGGAGACGGTTGTGGCATCATCCAGTACCTTTCTTAATTCACTTTCAGTTGGATTCATTGCAGGGAATGTGGCATGCCAATTATCAATGGATCACCAATCAAGTTATAGTTGTCTCAGTCAATCACATTCCCACAACACTAACCCTCCATTTTTATCACATTCTAGCTCAATGTGACTTGTCGGTTGTTTTGTTTCCCTGTCACAAATGTCATTGCTACAGGAGTTATCTTTTCTCTAATATAAATTCTTAGCTGAATATCTGCAGGCTTCAGCTCAATATTGTGGAAATGCCATTCAAACTTATTTTCTGAAAGATAAGAGACCATGGAATTACAGAGAAGTTACTAGCATGGGTGAAGCATTGGCTGGTCGGCAGAAAACAGCGAGTGGGAATAAAGGGATCCTATTCTGGCAGTTAGGACCACTGCTTTTTATGATGTATGTCAATGATTTGGACTTTGGTATTAATGGATTTGTAGCTAAATTTGCTGATGGTACTAAGATAGGTGGAGGAGCGGGTAGTGTTGAGGAAACAGTGAGCCTGCAGAGAGACTTAGATAGTTCAGGGGAATGGACAAAGAAATGGCAAATGAAATACAATGTTGGAAAGTGTATGGTCATGCACTTTAGTGGAAAAAATAAACAGGCAGACTGTTATTTAGATGGGGAAAGAATTCAAAATACAGAGATGCAAAGGGACTTGGGAGTCCTTGTGCAAGATACCCTAAAGGTTAACTTCCAGGTTGAGTCATTTGTGAAGAAGGTGAATGCAGTGTTGGCATTCATTTCTAGAGATATAGAATAGAGAATCGATCGGTCCCTCCGCGACTCCCTGGTCCACATGTCCCTCCCCATGGATCTCCGACCCAGCACTTATCCCTGTAAGCGCAAGTGCTACACCTGTCCCTACACCCTCCTCTCTTGCCACCATTCAGGGCCCCAAACAGTCCTTCCAGGTGAGGCAACACTTCACTTGTGAGTCTGTTGGGGTCATCTATTGCATCCGGTGCTCCCGGTGCGGCCTCCTCTACATCGGTGAAACCCGACGCAGATTGGGGGACCGCTTCATCGAGCACCTCCACTCCGTCCGCCACAACAGACAGGATCTCCCAGTAGCCACCCACTTCAACTCTGCTTCCCACTCCCATTCAGATATGTCCATACATGGCCTCCTGTACTGCCATGATGAGACTAACCTCAGGCTGGAGGAGCAATAACTCATATACCGTCTTGGTAGTCTCCAGTCCCTTGGTATTAACATAGAATTCTCCAACTTCTGGTAATTCCATCCCCCTCCCTTCCTCTATCCCTATATCACTCTGCCCCCTTCCGAGCTGCCTATCACCTCCCTCATGGTTCCACCTCCTTCTACTACCCATTGTGTTTTCCCCTATTCCTTCTTCACCTTTCCTGCCTATCACCTCCCTGATTCCCCTCCCCCACCCCTTTATCTTTCCCCTTACTGGTTTTTCACCTGGAACCTACCAGCCTTCTCCTTCCCAATCTACCCCACCTTCTTTATAGGGCCTCTGCCCCTTCCCTCTTCAGTCCTGATGAAGGGTTCCGGCCCAAAACGTCAACTCATCTTTTCCACGGATGCTGCCCGACCTGCTGAGTTCCTCCAGCATGTTGTGAGTGTTGCTTTGACCCCAGCATCTGCAGATTATTTTGTGCTTAGAATATTTTTGAGGATGTGACTAAGCACTTTGATGAAGGTAGAGCAGTAGGTGTAGTGTATATGGATTTCAGCAAGGCATTTGACAAGGTACCCCATGCAAGGCTTACTGAGAAAGTAAGGAGGCATGGGATCCAAGAGGACATTGCTTTGTGGATCCAGAATTGGCTTGCCCACAGAAGGCAAAGAATGGTTGTAGACGGGTCATATTCTGCATGGAGATTGGTCACCAGTGGTGTGACTCAGGGATCTGTTCTGGGACCCTTTCTCTTTGTGATTTTTATAAATGACCTGGATGAAGAAGTAGAGGGATGGATTAGTAAATTTGCTGATGACACAAAGGTTGGTGGTGTTGTGGATAGTGTGGAGGGCAGTAAGAGGTTACAGTGGGAAACTGATAGGTTGCAAAATTAGGCTAAGTGGCAGATGAAGTTCAACCCAGATAAGTGTGAAGTGGTTTGTTTTGGCAGGTCAAATATGATGGCAGAATATAGTATTAATGGTAAGACACTTGACAGTATGGAGGATCAGAGAGATCTTGGGGTCCGAGTCCACAGGACACTCAAAGCTGCTGCGCAAGTTGACTCTGTGATTAAGAAAGCATACGGTGCATTGATCTTCATCAATCACGGGATCGAGTTTAGGAGCCGAGAGGTAATGTTGCAGCTATACAGGTCCCTAGTCAGACCCCACTTGGAGTACTGTGGTCAGTTCTGGTCACATCACTATAGGGAGGATGTGGAAATCATAGAAAGGGTACAGAGGAGATTTTCAAGGATGTTGCCTAGATTGGGGAGCATGCCTTATGGTTGAGTGAATTTGGCCTTTTTTGCTCGGAGGGACAGAGGATGACAGGTGACCTGATAGAGGTGTACAAGATGATGAGAGGCATTGAACATGTGGATAGTCAGAGACTTTTTCCCAGGGCTGAAATGGCTAGCACAAGAGGGAATGGGCTGCTGGTGATGGTGGTGGAGGCGGATACAATAGTGTTTTTTAAGAGACTCCTGGACAGGTACATGGAGCTCAGAAAAATAGAGGGCTATGGGTAACCCGAGGTAATTTCTAAGGTAAGGACATGTTCAGCATAGCTTTGTGGGCCAAAGGGCCTGTACTGTACTGTAGATTTGCTATGTTTTATGTTTCCATAAGAACAGGGATGTGATGTTGAGGCTCTATAAGGCACTCGTGAGACCTCTCTTGGAGTATTGTGTGCAGTTTTGGGCTCCTTATTTTAGAAAGGATATCTTGACATTGGAGAAGGTTCAGAGAAGATACACAAGAATGTCTAGCAGCTCTTGGGCTGTATTCCCTGGAGTTCAGGAGAATGAGGGGGGATCTCACAGAAACATTCCGAATGTTAAAAGGCCTGAACAGATTAGATATAGTAAAGTTATTTCCCATGGTAGGGGATTCTAGGACAAGAAGGCACAACTTCAGGATTGAAGGACGTCCATTTAGAACTGAGATGCAGATACATTACTTTAGTTAGAGGGTGGTAAATCTGTGAAATTTTTTGCCACGAGTGGCTGTGGAGGCCAAGTCATTGGGTGCATTTAAAGCAGAGATAGATAGGTTCTTGATTAGCCAGGGCAACAAAGGGTATGGGGGGAAGGCAGGGGAGTGGGGACGACTGGAAGAATTGGATCAGCCCATGAGTGAATGGCGGAGCAGACTTGATGGACCGAGTGTCCTACTTCTGCTCCTATATCTTATGGTCTAATGGTCTTATGGACTGAAAGAGTTGAATGACTGAAAGTGTCCAGTTCCATTTTAATTAATTTCTTGCTCCACTGTGACATAAGCCATATTGCTTGTCTATTGTCAGTTTCCACATTGTAAATCTCAAAGCTTGACAGTCCTGTGTCAGTCTCCTCGTTATCAAATTTTTCATCAACAGCTTACAGATTAGTGCTTTTTCTGAAACAGCAAACTGAATTTTTTAACTTTTTCTCTTCTCTGAGCAGTCCATTTAATTTTGTCTACCTGACATGCTGTTTATATGTGTCCTATTTTATTGGACTTGCTGCAAGTTTCATTGATAAATCTGCATTGGTCTCATGCATGTGAGCTCCTGCTACAATGGTTCCACAATTTGTTTAGCCTGGCAGGTCTCCATTTAGATGCTGCAATTTTGTTCACATTGGCTTTCATTCCTGGCTACAACTCAATTGCGTCTTTGTCTGCAGTTTCCACTGAAACAGCAATTTCAACTGTTCCTTTAAATGTAAGTAGTATTCAGTTCGGAGTCTTTCTGAATGCAGTTTTTGTAAGATTCCACAAACTAAGCGATCTGTCAGAACATTATTAAGCCCATTAATGATCTGACAATGCTCAAATAATCTCTTCAATTCAGCCATGAAATGGACTCCCTTTCTTTTTGATTCTGCTTATAAAACCTGAAGTGTTTTCAATCAACAATGGCTTCAGTTCTAAATGTTCCTGCATTACTTTTACAATATCAGCAAAGTTCATTACAGATAGTTTAGTTGGTATGAACATAGCTGATCAGGTAGCATCTACAGGTAAGATTAATTTACATAAAGAGTTTTATTTAAGCAAATACTGGTGTGATTTGTGACACATCAGAATTTGCATTTTCCAAATGCAGAGAGCTCCATCCCCTTCACAGTCATGAGGTTGCTTCAGTTCTGCTGCAGTTGTCACATCCCCCTTTCTACTGGGCAAAATCTTTACACACAGAATGCTGGAGGAAGTCAACAAGTCCAGCAGCATCTAAACAGTTAAAAAGCAGTCGATGATTTGAACTGAGACCTTCTATCAACTGTTTTTCCCCTCCATAGATGCTGCCTGACTTGCTGACTTCCTCCAGCATTTAATGTGTTTTGCTCTGGATTTCTAGCATTTGCAAAATCTCTTGTGTTTCTATCCCACTGTTGTAAGATTTTCCAAATCGATCTCCTTTATGATAAACTTGATCTTTCATAAACATGAAAAAATCTGGAGCTGCTGGAAATCCAGAACCACGCACACAAAGTGCTGGAGAAACTCAGCAGGTCAAGCAGCATCTATGGAAAAGAGTAAACAGTCAAGGTTTTGTGCCGAGATCTTTCATCAGCACTGGAAAGAAAGAAGTCAGGTGATCTTTCAGTCTACATCGTCATTGCCCTTGCACATTATTGTCCGCCTGTAATGCATGTTTTCTCTAACTGTAACTGTAACACTCTATTCAGCATTCTGCTATTGTTTTTTTCTTTTTGCACTATCTCAATTTTGCATCACCCTCTGACATGAGGAGTGGGGAGTGAGAGCACTGCACATGATCGAAAGAAGCTGCAGAAAGTTGTGGATTCAGTCAGCTCCATCATGGGCACTGGCCTCCTCTCAGCATCCAGGACATCTTCAAGGAGCAATCTTAGTACATGTGAACAACAATAAACCAATGACCAATTATCAATAACCAGAAACCTCTTCCACACAGACACCCCGGCAGCCTCTCACAGCTTTTGAAGTATCTCTGATTGAGACATTGAAAACCTTGTAAAGGTAATTCATAGTTAAAAAAGCATATAAATATTTTAAATCACAACACTCTGCTGTGTGCTGAACTGAGGCTGAGGGCCTGCTCCAGCTTCTCCAGGCCTCGTGTCTGAGGACTCTGTTTTGTTCTAAACACTGCTTGCTTACTTTTATTGTTTGCATGATTTATTTTCTCTCTCTGCATGTGGTCTTTTTTTAATGGGTTCCTTTGCGTTTCTTGTTTTGAGGCTGCTTGTAAGGAGACAAATCTTAAGACTGTATAATGTATACATAATTTGATAATAAATGTTCTTTGAACTTTGAACTTAAAATAAATTTGAAGCTTAAAAATACTTAAAAGAAATTGAAACATTCACCTTCTTCCATGGACTGAGTGACACCAACTTACTGTAGGAGATGTTATTTATGAACAAGCCTTCCCAAGCATGAAACTGAGGGAATGGATGCACTTTATAAACACAAAGTACACTGCAGATGCTGGGGTCAAAGGAACACTCACATCACGCTGGAGGAACTCAGCAGGTCGGGCAGCATCCGTGGAAAGGATCAGTCAACGTTTCGGGCCGGAACCCTTCGTGATAAAGGGATGCACTTTGTATGTGGCCCCTCTTATCTCCATTATGACTGCAGTCCAATGAGAGGTCCAATACACTAGTATTTGACCTCCACCCTATCTATAAAAAATAAAAACCAGCAGACGCTGCAGACCTAAAATTAAAATTAATTAAACCATAATGCTGGAAATGCTCAGGAAGTCAGCTAGCACTTGTGAGAGGAAAAATGGAAGAGAAATTTTTCATCTGCAAAACCTTTTGCCTTCAAATCTGAAGGACATTGACCTGAAACAAAGCCTTTTTTGCTCTCTGAACAGATGCTGCCCAACCTGCTGAATATTTCCATCATGTTCCGATCTTCATTCCAACTGTTTGGGGGCCAGGCCTGAGTGAAGTTCTGAGAGAAGATGAGACATGGGTGGCTAGCAGGTGATGGGCCCCTAGGAAGTTGAAAGTAAACTTGACCCAGTGACAAGAGTCCATGTTAGTTAGAAGGAATTAGAATTGAATTAGTTTGTTATTGAGGCATACTGAGAGACAGTGAAGAACTTGTCTTCGTGATGTTTATACAAATCAAATCATTACATAGTGCATTGAGGTAGAACAAGGTAAAACAATAGCAAAATGCAGAATAAAGTGTTAAAGGTTGTGTATTTAATTTTAATGTAATACTTGAGTAATCTTTTGTGTGTGTATGTATGTGTGTGTATATATATATATATATATATATATGAGATATTTTTAAAATTAACCCAAGACAGCTACTGACCTGTTGAACCATAGGGATAAGTTCAAGCTAAAAAAAACACAGCGAGAACAACAGTGAGTAAAAAATGTAGCCCAGCACGTGCAGAGATGGAGAGATGGTCAAGTTTAAAAGAAAAGCAGCACAGCCCATGTTCTTCAGAAGGGAAGACACAATCGAGTTTTAATAAAGGTCAGAAAGAGGAAGAATTCGTGTGTTCATAAAGAATGAGTACTGAGTATAATGATCATAAAAAATGAGTAAAAGTGGCTGGCTACATCTGAAAGATTGATGCATTTGATACATAATAGATAACTAGATTGTTTATACTGAACAGATTGAGCAGTATTTTGAAGCTATTGAGAATTTGCTTCAAATAGCCAATGAGAAACAAGTACCAATTTTGCTAATTGCATTGGATTTAAAGGCATGCCGTGTGCTTTTAAGTTTAACAACTCGGCATTTTGTGTGTGTTGCTCTGCCTTTCCAGCATGTGCAGAATTTCTTGTGCCACAAATCCAGGCAACCAGCTAGATCCAACCATTGTTTTTTTCTGATGACATAAATTATTCTCCCTGTGCTTTCATTCCTAACCTGATTGTGAGACAGCTCTTTTCACAGCAGAAATGACTATGATTCACTGTCACGACAGTCAGTACAAGCTATGTCAAAAACATGGATTTACCTCTTGTTAACTGACCAGTCATAGTCTGTTCCACTAGACACTAAGACAGTGTCCAATCCATAGTCTCTGCCAGGGTGCCCAGCCTGGGGTCCTGAGATCCCTCAGTTAATGGTAAGGCTTCACGGCATAAAAAAGGTGGGGAACCCTTGGTACCCTCCGTCCTGCTGAAGGATCTTGAACTGTAAAGTCAACTATTTGGTCACTTTCATACGTACTGCTTGAGCTCCTCCAGCATTTTGTGTGCATTGCTCTGTTCATGCTTCCGGCTACCTTGGTAAATCAACCAACATAAAAAACAGCCTCACCCTTTCCCAATGTTCCTGGTTCTCCCCCTTCCCGCCAGGCAGAGCTAAAAATGCATATCCCACCAGGCTTAAGGACGCCTTCTGTCCCGTTGTTATATGACAATTGAATGGTTCACTTGTCAATAACATGAGCTGTTGATGTCACAATCCAGCTTGCCACGGTCTTTGACTTTATCATCTGCCTCCACTGCATGTTCTCTCTAACAGTAACACCAATGCATTCTGTTAGTGGTTTCTTTGTACTGTCTCAAAGTACTGATGTGATGAAGTGATCCTTACAGATGGCATGCAGAATGAAGTTTTTCACTCTGCCCCTGTATCAGTGTCAATTCTCAATAAACAAATTGACAATTTACCAGTCCACCAAGAGGAGTCAAGAGGTCTTGCAGCTTCTTCCATCAGTGAAAGCCACCAATAAACAGATTGGTGATCTATCTAACTTACCCTTTGTGGGATCTTTCTATGCCATTTTTGTCACTTGAGGCTTGTCTTTAAAAACGCTTTAGTGATGGGGCTGGTCTAAAATGTGCGCATTATCAGTGCAACAGGCATGATCCACACATGTTGTTAGGATGGCAGATGGGCAAAGATCTAAATCCCAGAGAAGAATGCAGTAAGGAGTAGGACATTCACCCTGCTGGGTCAGCCCTGAGCCTGGTGAAGACCAATCCAGTTAATCGCATTGCCCCCATTTTATCTCCATTTCCCAGTGGTTACTTTCTCCTTCAGTAATTCTCCTGCCTGGAAGCAACTAATAAACCTGCTTCTACTGCTCTCGCTCTGAATGTAGTCCAGGGTTCCATCACTAGTATACTTGGAGTGGACAGACAACTCAACTTCCATGAAACCTGCTGAATAGAGGGGAATTGGTTTCTTGAGTAACTCCAGTAATTTTTGCTGGACTTCCCTACTTAGAGATACAGCACAGAATCAGGTCCTTCCGGCCCAGCGTGCTCGTGTCGCCCAAAACATCCATGTGAGCAATTATTAACCTATTAAGCATGCAGCTTTGGGATGTGGGAGAAAGCTGAGGCACCTGGAGGAAACCCACATGGTCACAGGGAGAACGTGCAAACTCCTCATAGACAGTGGTGGAATTGTAGTGCTGTAATAGTGTTATGCGCCACCCTTGGATAGAGCAGTGCTCTCTGGGAACTAGTTTACTGTAGTCACATGTACCAAGATACAGTGAAAACTTTGCTTTGTATGCCAACTCAACACACCATTCCAAAACATGTAGATTGAGGAAAAGCAAAGCAATACAGAAAGCCAAATTTTGTGTAATTTTGTGTAACTTTTGAAGTGCAGGTCGGTCATCAAATGAGGTTGAACGGCCATGGTGAGGAAGACTGAGAGATCAAGAACTTATGTTTACTGTACAAGAGAGCTCATTAAACAAATATTAATGGGCTTTAAAAATCCCTCTCTGCATGGTAGCACGACGTGTTTCAGTACCAGTGGTCAGCAACTGGGGTTCGAATCCTGCCTCTGTCTGTACAGTTTCTCCACATGACCGTATGGGTTTCCACCAGGTCTTTCGGTTTCCTCCTACGCTCCAGAAAAGAAGTACGATTAGGGATAGGGTTAGTGAGTTGTGAGAATGCTATATGGGTGCTGGAAGTGTGGTGGCACGTGCAGGCTACCACCAGCACAATCCTTGAACTATGTAGGTCTTTGAATCAAATTACACGTTTCACTGTATGTTTCAATGTATCTGTGATAAATTAAGCTAATTTTATAAATCTAACCTTATCTCCCTATGTTGATCTCATTTGGGGAAAGAACTGTGAGGAAGAGGCTGATTTGATTAGTGAGACAGTGAGTGTTAGGTAGAGGTGTGGTCAGGCCCTACAATCAAAGAACCTGCTACCTTGTTTATGAAGCTCAGGCACAAAAGACTATAACAGGAAAAGACTATAACACACAGGAGGCTGTAAACTGTGAGATCGACATCTTAGTGACTTATCAGTGTTGCCTCAGAATCACACTCAGCCGTAAATAAAAAATCATTAAACACAATGTGAAAAGCTGATAGTTCACACACCATACTGTGTGAACCATTATACCTTGGTGTTTTACCATAGACTCAAATGCATAATGATATTAACTCCATAATGCTATCTTTGTCAGTGGGTTTGGTGAAGAGAACACAGAGAAATTCCTACCTTTGGAGACACAAGATGTTGGAATCTGGACCAACAAACAAATCAGACCTGATGCTAGGTTTATACAAGGATACAGGCACAGAAAGGTGCCGATAATAGACCAGCAAAATCATCAAGGGCCCCAGCCGTCCTGCTCATGGACTCTTTGTCCCATCCCCATCTGGGAAGAGACTACTCAGCATCCGTGCCAGACCACGAGACTCAAAAACAGTAACTTCCTCCGAGCTGTCAGGCTGAACAACCCCTCCACCCATTAATCCACCCCACTACACCCACCACCGCAACATCCATATCAGCCATCCTCCCCACAGCCTCTCAGCATTCTTCATCCAACCCACACACTGCCATTTTATTCTTACACTCCATGCCCCTTATCTACACGGACACAGTCACTGTCCTACTGTGCTTTCTTATACCCTGCTGTTATCTAGAAGAGATTCTCTTGCCAAGAATCACTGTTACTTTACCGTTTCCTGTCAGAGGCACCTTATGGTTGGATATTCTTACACCTTGTGTCACTTTATGTCTATGTATAGTCACTTTATGTAGATAATCTAATGTTATGCATATTCAGCCGCTCTCAAACAGTTACTTGTACATTATCTTTTACAGGATTGCTTTTATATTGATATTTATTGTGTATTTTATGCAGCATTGGATCTGGAGAAAAAATCATTTCATTCTTTATGCTTGTGTACTGAAGAATGACAATAAACAATCTCGAAAATGCTGACAGTTACTTTCCTCTCACAGATGCTGCTCAGCCTGCTGATTGAGTTCCTCCAGTAGATTGTTTCCTGTTGAGTTCCTCCAGTAGATTGTTTCCTGAGTGAGTTCCTCCAGTAGATGTTTCCTGAGTGAGTTCCTCCAGTAGATTGTTTCCTGAGTGAGTTCCTCCAGTAGATTGTTTTCTGTTGAGTTCCTCCAGTAGATTGTTTCCTGCTGAGTTCCTAAGTAGATTGTTTTCTGTTGAGTTCCTCCAGTAGATTCTTTCCTGCTGAGTTCCTCCAGTAGATTGTTTTCTGCTGAATGAGTTCCTCCAGTAGATTGTTTCCTGCTGAGTTCCTAAGTAGATTGTTTTCTGTTGAGTTCCTCCAGTAGATTCTTTCCTGCTGAGTTCCTCCAGTAGATTGTTTTCTGCTGAATGAGTTCCTCCAGTAGATTGTTTTTTGTTGAGTTCCTCCAGTAGATTGTCTCCTGCTCATTCCAACCATTAATCAAAGCTGTGGAACCTCATGATTGTTTTCAGAATCAGAATCAGAATCAGAATCAGGTTTATTATTTTCAGCATGTGACGTGAAATGTGTTAATTTAGCAGCAGCAGTTCAATGCAATACATAATCTAGCAGAGGAAGTAATAATAATAAATAAACAAGTAAATCAATTACAGTATACATTTATTGAATAGATTTTTTAAAACGCACAAAAACAGAAATACTGTATATTAAAAAAAGTGAGGTAGTGTTCATGGGTTCAATCCCCATTCAGGAATCAGATGGCAGAGGGGAAGAAGCTGTTCCTGAATCACTGAGTGTGTGCCTTCAGGCTTCTGTACCTCCTACCTGATGGTAACAGTGAGAAAAGGGCATGCCCTGGGTGCTGGAGGTCTTTAATAATGGACACTGCCTTTCTGAGACACCGCACCCGGAAGATGTCCTGGGTACTTTGTAGGCTAGTATCCAAGATAGAGCTGACTAGACTTACAACCTTCTGCAGCTTCTTTCAGTCCTGTGCAGTAGCCCCTCCATACCAGACAGTGATGCAGACTGTCAGATTGCCCTCCACGGTACATCTATAGAAGTTTTTGAGTGTATTTGTTGATATGCCAAATCATTTCAAACTCCTAATAAAGTATAACCACTGTCTTACTTTCAGTATAACTACATCGATATGTTGGGACCAGGTTAAATCCTCAGAGATCTTCACACCCAGGAACTTGAAACTGCTCACTCTCTCCACTTCTGATCCCTCTGTGAGTTTTCATCAGTATTTTACAGTACAGTAACTTGGCAAGGCATCTTTGAGAGGACCTCCCAAACCTGTGACCTTTAGTACACAGGAAACCTATTCACGGAGTCACCATCTTGTGCAGATTCCCATCAAACACACACCATTCTGACCTGCAATTGAAGATGACATTACAGACGTTATTCCTGGGTATAAATCCTGGAACTCCCTTCCCAAAGCAATGAGGAAGTGCCTTCACAATTTGCGAAGATTCAAAGGGGTGGCTGACCACCATCTTACTGACCAACAATTGCAGGTTTTGCTATTGATTCCTGTGTGTTGTGAATACATTCTAAAACCTCTTTCTCCATCTCTGTGTTATATAAGAAACAGCAACAGGAGTTAGACAATCAGCACAGAGAATGGTAGGGCATTGAGGAATGCGGTAAAACAGAGGATCTGGGAATACAGATCCATAATTCCTTGAAAGTGGCATTACAGATAGATAGGGTCATAAAGAAAGCTTTTGGCACATTGCTCTTCAATAATCAAGTTATTGAGTACAGGAGATGGGATGTGATGTTGAAATTGTATAAGATACTGATGAGGCCTAATCTAGAATATTGTGTTGTTACGGACCAGCAACAATAGATGTAGAATGCAGTCGAGGAATTAATGTAAAGCAAATAAATTTATTAACATTTATGCAGAAATATACAAAATTAAACAAATGACTAACTTAAACAGAAGTTAACAGCGTTATGCGTCTATAGTTCCCAAACAGTCAAACTTAGAAACAATTCTTAACAAAGTCTTACTCAAGCACAGTCTTAGAGCGGCAGTTTAGGAAGACCAGGTGATTCATGAAATATGTGAGAGGAGAGACTTGTATATTCACAATACAATGAAGAGACGATCTTGGAGATTCACAATACAGCGGAGAGGCGATCTTGAAGAAACAGTTACCGGAGTTTACAGCCGCGGAGTACCCTTTCCGAGGAGTCCAAGAAGAGCGAGATTACACAGAGTAACTGACAGGGAATGTCCCTTTTGCCAAAATGGTCACCACACAACACCCGAGACCATGCAGGGGTTAACCAAAAGTGTGTGCCACAATCCACGTATGGATTATACAAAATGTCAGTCACATTTGAAATGCACAGAGTTCTGCCGGCTAACCCAATCCTTTGGGTTCGTTTGAAGCATGCAATCTTCACTCTCACTCTCTCTTCCCGTCGATTTCTTAATGACTCCTTACTGAGCGACTCCCTAATGAGCGACTCTTTTTATATCATCGGGAATATGTCGTCACGCGACTCTCACAGAAACAAGGTCATGGATTCCCAGTAAACCATGTGACGCCCCCAGGAATTGAAACTACAAGCTTCCAGCAAAGCAAGATGATAGATACATCACACTTAGTAAATGAAACGAATATCAGGTGACATCCACAGGAATCGAAACAGTGGACCCATAACAGTGTGCAGTTCTAGTCACCTACCAATGGGAAAGATGGAAGTAAGGTTCAAAGAGTACAGAGAAAATTTACAAGGATGTATCTGGTAATACAGAGGACTTGAGTTATTGGGAAAAATTGAAAAGGTTCTGACTTTATTCCCTAGAACATAGAGGATTGAGGGGAGATTTGATAGGAGTACACAAAATAGTGGTATAGCAGGCTTTTTCCACTGAGGTTTGGTGAGACTGCAAACAGAGGTCATGGGATAAGGGTGAATGGTGAAATGTTTAAGGGGAACATGATGGAGAGCTTCTTCACTCAGAGGGTGATGAGAGTATGGAATGAGCTGACAGAGCAAGTGGTGGATGCAGGTTTGATTTCAACATTTAACTGAAGTTTGGATTGGTACATGGATGGGAAGGTTGTGGATGGCTGAGATCCAGGCGTAAGTTGATGGGACGAGGCACATTAGTTGTTCAGCACAGACTAAATGGACCAAAGGGTCTGATTTTGTGCTGTAGTGTTGTAATACTGTATGACTGTATACATAACTTTTCAGTAAGATTATGGCTGATCAACATCACTTCCCATTTCCTCCCCGTACCCCCGATTGCCTTCCAAGCCTCCAAGAACAAATGAAATAGGAGCGGAGCAGGACTCAGCAGGCTGACCCATCAAGCCTGCTCTGCCATTCAATAAGATCTTGGCCGATATGAGCATAGACTCAGCCCCACATACCTGTCGTTTCCCCATAATCCTTAATTCCCCTGCTATTCAGAAATCTATCCAACTGTGTCTTAAATATATTTAATGAGGTAGCCTCTACTGCTTCCCTGGGCAGAGAATTCCACACATTTTCTACTCTCTGGGAAAAAATAGTTTCTCCTCAACTCTGTTCTAAATCTATTCCTCTGAATCTTGAGGCTATGTCCCCTAGCACTCGTCTCACCTAGCAGTGGATAACAACTTTCCTACCTCTATCTGATCTGTCCCTTCCATAATGTTTTATGTTCTTACAGAGGATCATCACTCATTCGTCTCAATTATAGTGAGTATAGTCCCGGGTGACTCAGTCTCTAGTTTGTGAATGTTGCTTATCTGATGCTCTGCCCCTGTGAGGCTGCTACAGATAAGTTCCTCATTGCACCTGCACATGCTTTGTGTTACAATGTGAGTACGCAATGAAGAACTTCAGTTCCCAGTGTGCAGTGCTGGCGGTTCACCCCGCAACTGGAGTGACGATGGGAAGGTGGTCACACGCACGATGGTTGAGCAGCGTTGGGAATAAAATGTGCTGGTGTTTACTCATGCCAGGTTTGTCTTTATTAAGAACAAAGATAACATGTCAGAAATAGCTGTGAGGTTTGAGCGTGAACAAAAATGAATACCATACGTGACAGAGAACTTCACCTGGTGGCACAGCAGGAACTTCACCTGGTGGAACATCAGGAACTTCACCTGGTGGCACAGCAGGAACTTCACCTGGTGGAACAGCAGGAACTTCACCTGGTGGCACATGAGGAACTTCACCTGGTGGCACAGCAGGAACTTCACCTGGTGGAACAGCAGGAACTTCACCTGGTGGCACAGCAGGAACTTCACCTGGTGGAACATCAGGAACTTCACCTGGTGGAACAGCAGGAACTTCACCTGGTGGCACAGCAGAACTTCACCTGGTGGAACAGCAGGAACTTCACCTGGTGGCACATCAGGAACTTCACCTGGTGGAACAGCAGGAACTTCACCTGGTGGCACATCAGGAACTTCACCTGGTGGAACAGCAGGAACTTCACCTGGTGGAACATCAGGAACTTCACCTGGTGGAACAGCAGGAACTTCACCTGGTGGCACAGCAGGAACTTCACCTGGTGGCACATGAGGAACTTCACCTGGTGGCACAGCAGGAACTTCACCTGGTGGAACAGCAGGAACTTCACCTGGTGGCACAGCAGGAACTTCACCTGGTGGAACATCAGGAACTTCACCTGGTGGAACAGCAGGAACTTCACCTGGTGGCACAGCAGGAACTTCACCTGGTGGAACAGCAGGAACTTCACCTGGTGGCACATCAGGAACTTCACCTGGTGGAACAGCAGGAACTTCACCTGGTGGCACATCAGGAACTTCACCTGGTGGAACAGCAGGTACTTCACCTGGTGGAACATCAGGAACTTCACCTGGTGGAACAGCAGGAACTTCACCTGGTGGCACATCAGGAACTTCACCTGGTGGAACAGCAGGAACTTCACCTGGTGGAACAGCAGGAACTTCACCTGCGTGTAATTGATGAAGATGCTTTGGACATCTGCAATAGCTTTCAAATTGATGAGACAGCCTTTATATTGGACATTCTGATGACAAAATTTGAGGAGTATTTTGTCCCAAGTAAAAACATTATGCTTGAGAGATATTTTTTTCTGGTGACCAGAAAAAAGCTGTTAGCTTTGACCAATACTTAGCTAAACTTCACACACTGAGAAAGTCCTGTGAGTTTGGAGATTTGAGAGACTCACTAGTCAGGGACAGAATAGTTTGCAGAATGCCAGATAATGGGCTCAGAGAAAGATTGCTGCGTGAAAAAGATTTGCTGCTGGAAAAGGCTGTGGTTATGCATAGGGCAGCAGAGACAACACAAGCACAAGCTAAGGAGCTGCACAGAGCCAATGTAACAGAGGGGCAGAGCACACGGCACTTCCCAAAGCAACAGCAAAACAAAGAGGAAGGCTCAAACAGGAAATTCAGCAAATGTGGAGGTAGTCACATTCTAAGGAATGTCCTGCAATAATTGTGGGAGAAGAATAATTTTGTGAAGTCCTGCAGAACAGGGGCTATCAAGAAAAAGGAGCAGATGGTTGTGGAGGAAATGGAGGATTCTTTTTGGATTCTCTACAGACTGCTGGTGTTGGTAAAACAGCATGGATTGTCCCAGTGACTGTGAATGAGACAGTAATTCCATTCAGGCCCGACACCGGAGTCCAGGTGAATCTACTGTCCATGGATGATGACAAGACTTTCAAAGTAAAGAGCAAGATTTACCCAGTGAAGTTAAGTGAGGCAGGTTATACTGGACCGAACAATCCAGTAAAAAGGGGCTGTGTAGTGACCTTCAAGCACAAGGGGCAGCATCTAAAGGCACAACTACTGATTGTGGAAAAGAGAGTACAGCCAATATTAGGTCTGAGTGCTTGTGAAAAGCTCAACCTGGTGTAAAGAGCTTTTGTAGTGGCTTCACAGTTCAAAAATGACCATAGTTCACTTCACGCAGATGTCTTTGAGGGGTTCGGATGCTTACCTGGTGCACACAAAATTCATGTAGAATAGACAGTGACTCCTATTGTCCATGCATGCAGGAAAGTTCCATTTGCACTTAGAGACAAACTCAAACAAGAACTAGACCGCATGGAACAGATAAACATCATACAGAAAACTGGTGAACCAACAGATTAGGTGAGCTGTTGTGCATATTTAGACAGAGACGTAATGTAAAGATTTTTACTTCTCGTGTATATGAAGGATGTAAGTAATAAAGTCAATTCAATTTAATTCAAATGGAGCATGTGGATATGTTTAGACCCAAGAGATATCAATAAAGCCATCAAGAAAAAGCATTTTAAAATGCAGGCACAGCAGGAGATCATGTCCTGGTTTGCTGGTGCCAAGTGATTTAGCAAACTTGACACATCATCTAGGTTTTGGCTGAAGCTTGATGAGGCAAGGTTGAGACTATGTACTTCTAACACACCACAGGGAAGATATCACTTTCTTCAGCTACCATCTGGGATTCTGTCCACACCAGAAATCAACCATAAACCCATCCACATGATCTTTGAGGGCATATGTGGTGTCAAAGCCATGATAGATGACATCATCGTTGGGGTCCACCAAGGATGAACATGATGCACAACTGAGATAGGGGTTTGACGTGACTTGGAATGTCAGTTAGAAATTAACTAATGAGAAATGTGAGCTTGGGGTTAAAACACTGACTTTCATTGGGGGGGGGATGTTATATCAGAAGAGGGACTGAAGCCTGACCCAAGAAAGATGTCAGCCATTGAAAACATGGAGAGGCCCCAAAACAAGAAAGAGTTGAGATGTTTCCTGGGGATGGTGACTTACTTGGCTACGTTCATCCCTCGACTGTCCACCACTTAGGTCACTCCTTGAGCAGCGAAATGAACATATTTGCTCTCACGAGCAAGAAGAGTGTTTCCAGTGGCTGAAAGGAGACCTAACTGAAGAGTCTATGCTGAAGTTTTATGATCCAGAAAGGAGTACTAGTATCTTGGCTGATGCGTCCCGGCAAGGCCTTGGAGCAGCACTACTGCATCATCATGATAACACATGGCAACCTGTGGTCTATGCATCAAGGGCTTTAACAAATGCGGAAGCCAACTACGCACAGATAGAGAAAGAGCATCTCGCTAGCACATATGCATGTGAAAATTTCCATCACTGCATCTATGGACAAGCTTCAGACGTGGAGTCAGACCATAAACCAACAGTTACAAATGCATACAAACCACTGAATGACTGTCCCATGAGGATACAGTGCATGTCGATAAGGCTGCAGAAATATGTCATGAAGATGATTTATGCACCAGGAAAATATGTTTAATGTTGATGAGTTGTCTTGAGCAGTCAACAAGAAAGAAAAGAGTGACCAAGGGATTAATGCTGATATACAGACCTATGTTGACATGATTGTCACTTCCATTCTAGTGTCTCCTGTTAGAACAGAGAAGATTGGGATGGCAGCAGGGACAGGTGAAATTATGAAAGTGCTCAAAGAGACGATACAGAAAGGATGGCCAGCAACTGAGAATGACTGCCCAATGTGTAATCAGGATTATTGGGCATGCAGAGATGAACTGTCAATAGTGGATGACATGGTCTTCAAAGGGTACAGATTTGTGATTCCAATGTCGCTGCGCAAGGAAACACTCCAGAATATACACAATGGACATCTTGGTGAGGAAAAATGTAAACAAAGAGCTTGTGAAGTGACAAACTGGCCAAGCATGAACTAAGATATCAGCCAGATCACCGCCTCATGTGAAATATGCCTCACCTATAGACCAAAGCAGCAAGCAGAACCACTTACACTACACCACGTACCAAACAGGCCGTACTGCAAAGTTGGGAGGAGATTTTTTTATTGTAATGGAAAGAGTCATTTTATTGTAACAGACAACTTTTCAAATTACCCAGAGGTTGCAACACTGCAATCAAATCCAGCAAAGTGGTCATCACCTTCCTGAAAGCTGTGTTTGTGAGGCATGGAGTTCCATGTGATGTGGTATCAGACAATGGTCCACAATTTTCAAGCTGTGAATTTGAGCCCTTTACCAATGATTACATTAACCTTTCAGTGCACAAAAACCTGTTGACACCTAAAGGAGCACACAAGGTCAAATTGGCTAAGGTGAAAGGGAACGAAAAACAGAAACAGTATCATGACAAGACTGCAAAAAGCCTACCATTCCTGAAGCCTGGAGATCAAGTGCGAATCCGAGATCACAATTCTGGCATATAGTCCATGCAAGGATATGTGCAAGAGGAAGCAGCTCCACATTCTTACCAGATCTAGAGAGGGTGAGTGTTACCTCTGAGAAGGAGCCATGTGGATTTACAACCACCATCTCCAACCCATAACTGTGGCATGTCACCTTTCAATATATCAAAGGGGCCAGCAGATGTAAAAAATGAATGTTGTGATCAGAGTTCTCAGAAATACACAAATATTAACACAGCAAATGAAAGTAATACACCTATGGAAACAAATAGCAGACCAAAAGGGATTATCAAACCACCCCAGAGATTGATTGAAAGTTGTAGAGTGAATAAAGGACTATATTTGCTCATTGGGTTCAACAAGTGATCGGCATCTTGATCTAAAAGATAGGAGGCTTCACTCTTTCCCAGGCCAGTCTGGGAAACAGGAGAGCCTCTAAACTGGGTCAACAGGCTGCAGTCTTTTGTTAAGCATTCAGTTTTAAAAAGCCCATGACTGTTCTCTAATTCTCATGGTGAACAACAAATTACCTCTCAGTGCCCCTGATGACTGTACTAGAAAAGTCTCTTTTGCAACCATCACCTTACATATAAAGTACAACTACATAAATATTTGAAAACGATAAGTCCTGATATCTAGTCTGAAAATCATACCCCAATGACAAACCCATTTCCTTACTCAATGCCAATAATGATGAAACTCTCTCAATGGCTTGTTAAAATATTTACCTTTTAACCATATAACCATATAACAATTACAGCACGGAAACAGGCCATCTCGGCCCTTATAGTCCGTGCCAAACTCTTAATCTCACCTAGTCCCACCGACCTGCACTCAGCCCATAATTCTCCATTCCTTTCCTGTCCATATAGCTGTCCAATTTAACTTTAAACAATAACATCGAACCTGCCTCAACCACTTCTGCTGGAAGCTCATTCCATACAGCTACCACTCTCTGAGTAAAGAAGTTCCCCCTCATGTTACCCCTAAACTTTTGCCCTTTAACTCTCAACTCATGTCCTCGTGTTTGAATCTCCCCCACTCTCAATGGAAAAAGCCTATCCATGTCAAATCTATCTATCCCCCACATAATTTTAAATACCTCTATCAAGTCCCCCTTCAACCTTCTACATTCCAAAGAATAAAGACCCAACTTGTTCAACCTTTCTCTGTAACTTAGGTGATGAAACCCAGATAACATTCTAGTAAATCTTCTCTGTACTCTCTCTATTTTGTTGACATCTTTCCTATAATTCGGTGATCAAAACTGTACACAATACTCCAAATTTGGCCTCACCAATGCCTTGTACAATTTCAACATTACATCTCAACTCCTATACTCAATGCTCTGATTTATAAAGGCCAGCATACCAAAAGCTTTCTTCACCACTCTATCCACATAGCATTCCACCTTCAGGGAACTATGCACCATTATTCCTAGATCCCTCTGTTCTACTGCATTTTTCAATGCCCCACCCATCAT
Organism: Mobula hypostoma; assembly: GCF_963921235.1. Lineage (NCBI taxonomy): Eukaryota > Metazoa > Chordata > Chondrichthyes > Myliobatiformes > Myliobatidae > Mobula > Mobula hypostoma. The sequence goes on from NC_086125.1 coordinate 2,646,734, forward strand.
TTACCATGTATGTCCTATTTTGATTAGTCCTACCAAAATGTAGCACCTCACATTTATCAGCATTAAACTCCATCTGCCATCTTTCAAACCACGCTTCTAACTGGCCTAAATCTCTCTGCAAGCTTTGAAAACCTACTTCATTATCCACAATTCCACCTATCTTAGTATCATTTGCATACTTACTCATCCAATTTACCACCCCATCATCCAGATCATTAATGTATATGGCAAATAACACTGGACCCAGTACAGATCCTTGAGGCACACCACTAGTCACCGGCCTCCAATCTGACAAACAGATATCTGCCACCACTCTCTGGCATCTCCCATCCAGCCACTGCTGAATCTATTTTACTACTTCCCTATTAATACCTAATGATTGAACCTTCCCAACCAACCTTCCGTGTGGGACCTTGTCAAAGGCCTTACTGAAGTCCATATAGACAACATCCACCGCTTTACCCTCATCAACTTTCCTAGTAACCTCTTCAAAAAATTCAATAAGATTTGTCAAACATGACCTTACACACACAAATCCATGTTGACTGTTCCTAATCAGACCCTGGCTATCCAGATAATTATATATACCATCTCTAAGAATACTTTCCATCAATTTACCCAGCATTGACGTCAAACTCACAGGCCAATAATTGCTAGGTTTACTCTTAGATCCCTTTTTAAACAATGGAACAACATGAGCAATACGCCAATCCTCCAGCACCATCCCTGTTTCTAATGACATTTGAAATATTTCTGTCAGAGCCCCTGCTATTTCCACACTATCTTCCCTCAAGGTCCGAGGGAATATCCTGTCAGGACCCGGAGACTTATCCACTTTTATATTCCTTAAAAGCACCAGTACCCCCTCTTCTTTAATCATCATAGTTTCCATAACTTCCCTACCTGTTTCCCTTACCTTACACAATTCAATATCCTTCTCCTTAGTGAATACCGAAGAACAGAAATTGTTCAGAATCTCCCCCATCTCTTTTGGCTCCACACATAGCTGTCCACTCTGATTTTCTAAGGGACCAATTTTATCCCTCACTATCCTTTTGCTATTAATATAACGGTAGAAATCCTTGGGATTTATTTATTTTCACCTTACTTGCCAAAGCAACCACATATTTTAACTTTTCTAATTACTTTCTTAAGCTTCTTTTTACATTCTTTATATTCCTCAAGCACCCCATTTACTCCATGCTGCCTATATTTATTTATGATATCTCTCTTTTTCTGAACCAAGTTTCCAATATCCCTTGAAAACCATGGCTCTCTCAAACTTTTAAACTTTCCTTTCAACCGAACAAGAACATAAAGATTCTGTATTCTCAAAATTTCACCTTTAAGAGACCTCCATTTCTCAATTACATTCTTCCCATAAAACAAATTGTCCCAATCCAGTCCTTCTAAATCATTTCACATCTCCTCAAAGTTAGCCATCCTCCAATCAAAAATCTCAGCCCTGGGTCCAGACCTATCCTTCTCCATAATTATATTGAAACTAATAGCATTGTGATCACTGGACCCGAAATGCTCCCCAACACAAACCTCCGTCACCTGACCTATCTCATTCCCCAACAGGAGATCCAACACTGCCCCTTCTCAATATCAAGGTTAAAAGTTTGAGAGAGCCATGGTTTTCAAGGGATATTGGAAACTTGGTTCAGAAAAAGAGAGCTATCTACAATAAATATAGGCAGCATGGAGTAAATGAGGTGCTTGAGGAATATAAAGAATGTAAAAAGAAGCTCTAGTTGGTACCTCTATGTATTGCTGCAAAAAACTATCATGCACACATTTTACAAACTCCAAACCATCCAGCCCTTTTACAGTATGGGCTTCCCAGTCTATGTGTGGAAAATTAAAATCTCCCACGATCACAATCTTGTGCTTACTACAAATATCGGCTAACTCCTGACAAATTTTCTGCTCCAATTCTCGCTCCCCATTTGGTGGTCTATAATACACCCCTATAAGTGTTACTACACCTTTCCCATTCCTCAATTCTACCCAAATAGCCTCCCTAGATGAGCCTTCTAATCTATCCTGCCAGAGCACTGCTGTAATATTTTCTCTGACGAGCAATGCAACACCTCCCCTTCTTGTCCCTCCGATTCTATCACACCTGAAGCAATTAAATCCAGGAATATTTAGTTGCCAATCACACCCCTCCTGTAACCATGTTTCACTAATAGCTACCACATATACTTCCAGCTATCAATCCATGCTTTAAGCTCATCCACCTTTCTTATAATGCTCCTAGCATTAAAATAAATGCATTTAAGAAATTTTCCACCTCTTCCTCTCTGTTTATCACTAATGGTGCAAACAACTTTACTATTTTCTTTTTCTTCCCTCTTCCCTACATCTGTTCCTACACTCTGGTTCCCGTCCCCCCTCGTATCTAGTTTAAATCCACCAGAGCCTCTCTAGCAAACCTACCTCCAAGAATATTTGTCCCCCTCCAGTTCAGACGTAAACCGTCCTGCCGGAACAGGTCCCAACTTCCCTGGAAAACTGCCCAATTATCTATAAATCTGAAGCCCTCCCTCCTGCACCATGTCTTCAGCCACATGTTGATCTGCGCTATATTACTATTTCTAAACCCGCCTGCACGTGGCACTGGTAGCAATCCTGAGATTGCTATCCCAGGGGTCCTGTCCTTTAACTGGGCACCTAACTCCCTGAACTCACCTTTCAGGACCTCCTCACTCTTCCTACGCACGTCATTGGTCCCTACATGGACCACAACATCCGGCCGCTCACCCTCCCTGTTGAGAATACCGAGAACTCGATCCGAGATATCGTGGACCTTGGCACCAGGGAGGCAACAGACCATCCAGGATTCTCGATCTCTTCCACAGAACCTCTTATCTGTCCCCCTTACTATCGAATCCCCTATCACTACTGCTTTCCTCTTTTCCTCCTTCCCTTCTGAGCTGAGGGTCCCATCTCGGTGCCAGAGACGGAACCACTGCAACTTGTCCCTGGTAGGTCATCCCCATCAACAGTATCCAAAATGATGTATTTATTATTGGTGGGAATGGCCACAGGGGTGCTCTGCTCATTCTGTCTATTCCCCTTCCCTCTCCTGACAGTCACCCAGCTACCTGTCTCCTGACTCTTAGGGGTGACTATCTCCCTGTAACTCCTGTTTATTTCTGCCTCTGCCTCCCGAATGATCCGAAGTTCATCCAGCTCCAGCTTCAGTTCCCTAACTCGGTTTGTCAGTGGACACATGATTCAATCCATTAGATCTTGTTCAATTTTTTAAATTATTTTGTATACTTACCTGCAGTTCCTGGGTATTGCTTATATTGCACTTGACCGTGCCTGCATGCTTTTATGCATTGAGTTGCTACCACATGATTGGTTGGTTAGATATCTGCATTACTGACCAGATGTACAACTGTAGCTAATGAAGTGGAAACTGAGTGTATTATCTGTGCTGGTAAAAGAAAAATATATTTGATGTGGTAAAGTGACCGTATGTGAAAATGTAATGTAGAGGAACATTTGTAAATCAGGCATTTTTCAGGTCTGCCAACTTGGTCAGGACATTAAGGATCTTCCATCAGAACTGAATGTGTTTAGTACTAAAAGAAAGTTCATTTAAGTATGGTGATGGATGAGAGGTGATGTGATAGAAGTACACAAGATGCTATGAGGTGTAGATTCACTGGATAGCTAGAGACTTTTCCACAGAGCATAAATGGCTAATACAAGGTGGGGAGGGGATCTTAATTTTAAGTTGTTTGGAGGAAAGTATAGGGGGGGATGTCAGAAGTTTTTTACACACAGAGCGATGGGTTCATAGAATACCCTGCCAGAGTGGTGGTAGAGGCAGATTCATTAGGGGCATTTAAGAAACTCTTAGACACATGGATGATAGAAAAATAGATGGCTATAGAGGTTAGATTGACCTTAGAGTAGGTGAAAAGATTGGCACAACCTTCTATGGAGGTAGTGAAAGGGTTGCAGAGAGAGTAAGAAAGAATCTTTCTACGTTTGTTTCCAGGATATGGGTTGTGCTGGGCAACACTTACTGCCCACTGCTTATTGTAAGCTGGTGGTGCGTCTACTTCTTGAACAATTTCAGTCCACATAGGTTGAAGATATCCCTATGGTGTTGCTGAGCAGGGTATTCCAAGATTTGGGCCCAGCAATATCAAAGGATTGAGAATAAATTCCCTGAGCCAGGATTACATCTGACTGTAGCTGCTGCCATTGCCCGCCCTCTTCTGCAGCTGAACCATTGTTCGAACTTACTCACAAAGGCAGTGAGTGGATGAACATTCCTTCATCCTAGGGATGATAGAAAGGTTTGGGGGTGTTGAATAAGGCTCTTGTGAAGCAGAAATTACAAGAGAGAAGATCAATAACTTGGATCAAAGTTCAAAGTTCGAAGTAAATTTGTTATCAAACTACACATAGGTCACAATATGCAAACCTGAGATTGGTTTTCTTGTAAGCATATTTAGTAAGTCCAAGCAACACAATAAAATCAATGAAAGACGGCACTCAACAGGATGGAAAACAACCAATGTGCAAAAGACATCAGAGTGTGCAAATTCCAGAGAAAATAATAATAATAATAATAACAAATAAATATGCAATAAATATCAAGAACATAAGATGAAAAGTCCTTGAAAGTGAATCTATAGGTTGTGGGAACAGTTCAGTGATGGGACAAGTGGAGTTACCCCTTTGGTTCAAGAGCCTGAAGGTGAGGGAGATTAAGTGCGGGTGCAAGGCCCATGGTCATATTGAATACACCAGAATTAGCACCAGGTTTAATATCACCAGCATACGTCGTGAAGTTTGCGAACCTTGTGGCAGCAGTACATGATAAATAAACAAAAAAAACTGAGCTACGCTAAGTGCGTATATGTACAGTAAATGGTTAAGATAAGTAGTGCAAAAAACCCAGAAATTTAAAAAAGTAGTGAGGTAGGGTTAATGGCTTCAATGTCCATTTAGAAATTTGATGGCAGAGGGGAAGAAGCTATTCCTGAATCGTTGAGTATGGGGCTTCTTCCTGATGGTAACAATGAGAAGTAGGGATATCCTGGGTGGTGGGGGTCCTTAATGATGTATGCCACCTTTTTGAGTCACTACTCCTTGAAGATATCCTGGGTATTATGGAGACTGGTGACCATGATCGAGCTGACTAATTTTACAACTCTCTGCAGCTTACTTCAATCCTGTGCAGTCACCCCCCCGCCCCCCATACCAGATGATGATGCAGCCAGTCAGAATGCTCTCCACGGTACATCTGTAGAAGTTTTCAAATTTTTTAGATGACAAACCAAATCTCAAATTCTAAATGAAATATAGCTGCTGTCCTGCTTTCTTTATAGCTGTATCGATTTGTTGCGTCCAGGTCAGGTCCTCAGCAATGTTGACACTCAGGAACTTGAAACTGCTCACTCTCTTCACTTCTGATCCCTCTGTGAGGATTGATTTGTGTTCCCTCATCTTACCCTTTCTGAAGTCCACAATCAGCTCTTTGGTCTTACTGACACAGAGTGCGAGGTTGTTGCCATGGCACCACTCATCTCGCTGGTATATCTTGCTCCTGTAGGCCCTATTGTCACCATCTGAGATTCTTCCCACAATGGTTGTATCATCAGAAAATTTATCGATGGTATTTGAGCTATGCCTGGCCACTCAGTCATAGGTGTAGAGAGAGTAGAGCAGTGACTAAGCACACATCCCTGAGATACACCAGCAAAGGAACAAAAGACAATTTTTATCTCCAGTATTTAAACTCAGTGTTGAAGTCGGTAAGCAATAACAGACCTAGTCATAACATGAAGTGCAGGTCCTTAAGGTAACAATGACCTTCATTTCGGTAGCACAGAGATGGAGGAAAGGGGAATTGGTATGACAGGTGATCAGAAGTCGAGGACCACACTGACATATGGTTGTAACTCCAGATCATCCTCTTTCAGGTTCAAAACATCTCCCAGTCCATCGAGGTCCTGGACCTACGAACCTACCGGGATCTCCAGTACGTGCGGAACACAGAGTCACTGATGAAAGTTCTCAACGCCAGGTTAAAAGTAGCGACCGAGAGCCAATCGAATCTGTTGAACAAAAACTTCCAGGTATGCTGACGATTGGGGAGAACACCTCCACTTTCCTCTGCTGTTTCCGCTCCAAATGTCTCTCTAATCTTCTGGAGGGTCTATTCTCTTGCCTGGTGGTAGTTTATTATTTGACATCTTGAACATTTAACTGTAGAAGCTGTTGGACCACCTGTGTTAAAATCTCATTCAAAGAAATGTTGGCGTGGAGGTTGAGGTTGTTGGGTAGTTACCATATCCACATTGAGGGTGATCTAAATCTAGACTTATCTGAAGTGGACTGAAGCAGCTCAAATAGAGCAACTACACTTAGCTAAACCAGTGGTAAGGCTGGTGGGGTGCGTTCTGGCTCCTACAGTCTTCATTAAACAGGGGCAAAATTTGCTCTCAGCCACTGGTACTAAATTCAAAGGTTCACTGATTCAACGAACATTTTTTCCTCAAAGTATGTGTGCAGTATACAACCCTGAGATTCATCTGCTCCACAGACAGCTAGGAAACAAAGAAAACCACGGAACACATTTAAAGAATAAACATCAAACTGCTCACCCCATAAATATTATCATGTAAACAGCAACAAAAAAAGAAAAAAAAGCACATAATATATGCACAAAGTCAGAAGAATCCAGGCATATTCAGTTCAGCTCAGTATTCGTTATTTGCAGGTGATTCAACATCGCCCAAAATAGCAACAAGAAAAAGCAGCAACCAGAAATCAGAAACACATCATAACGTGAAATATAGAGCCCGATCCACCAACTGTACAATCTGGAAGAGACTACACACTGTCTCTAAAATTCAGGTGAACGGGGCCTTGAAATCTGAATATGATGTTCACTATGTTTTTAGAATGCCAGAGCCCTAGGGGTGACAGGAGTTCAGTGATAAGCCAACTGCAGTGGCAGAGACACGGACACAATATAAACATTTCACTGTATTTTACAATAATAAATGCTAGGCCAACAGGGCTGCTAACTGAAATCTCTTAAGCTAAAATCAAGTGCTGTCACTGCAACTCAGAAGTGGTACTCTGGAACTAAATTATTACTACTCCTTTAACAGTGTCTATCTAAATCACTAATTTTCTTTCCCGAAATATGGACGGAGGTAAGCAGGGAACATTTTCGTCACTGTGCGCCAAGCAAGACTTGGCAAGTCAGAAACACCAGGAAGAGAGTTAAAAGCCATTACACGGAAACCCTAATTCTGGGGCCACTGAACAGGACTGGATAAAGCTGCAGGAAGCTGCGACCTCAACCAGCTCCATCGTGGGATTAGCCTGGCCAGCACTGAGGACATCTTCAAATGGCTTCTTCACCCTTGCCAACGGGTTTCTGAATGGATAATGAAGCCATGTACAATACACCACAATTTTGTTTCTCTCTTTTTGCACCACTTATTTAATTAGATATATATGTCATATTGTAATTTATAGTTTTTAATTATGCACTGTATTGCAATATACTGCCTCCACAAAACAACATATTTCACAACATTTGCCAATGATAATAAACCTGATTCTGATTCGAATTGGCTGGAATGTGTGCATCCTCACTTGTGTGATTTCCGTCTTCTTCCAGCTGTCTGCCTGCGAAAGAGCCCAGGTTCCGCGGCAGTGTCCACGGTTGTTACGGGTACCCCCTCTCTAGGCACAGCTGCCGAGGCACCAGAGATCTGTGCCTGCTGGAAGTCCTGGATGATAGATTTGTCCAGGATGTATCAAGCTAGAACCCAAGAACATTCCTCTCGGCCATACCCCTCCCAGCCACTGAGGTACTGGACAGTGCCCCACACCTGGTGAGATGCCACCCGGAATAGTCCAGAGACCCGTCCAACAAGCAGGGAGGAAAGGGAGAGAGAGAACTAGAGCCAGGGGATGAAATCACCGACTTGAGCTTGGAAACATGGAACACTGGGTGAGTCTTCATGGACGATGGTAAGCCCAGTCAATAGGAGGCTCTGTTGGTAGTCTTCTCCACTATGACTGACTCCACCTTGCATGGGGCCAACTTGCGGCTCTTTACTCTCAATGGAAGATCTCTAGGTGCCAGCCAGACCTTATCCTGTGGCTTTAGAGGACTCATCTGTGAGCGCAGCTGATCAGATATCTGAACCATACTGTTTCTGGGTGTACTACAGAGAAGACTTGACCTGCCTTCTCATGCACTTATAGCTTTGGAAAAACTGTTCAGCAGCCGTAACTCCCAGCGTTAATCTCTTGGGCAGCTTATGTTGGCACTGGAAGCGTGACATTACGCCGGCTGCCCTCAGCATATCCTCAACCATCAGTGTTTGTTATCGGTGCAAAGGACATAGTTCACTATACGTTACGATACACATGTGACAGTAAACCTAATCTTTACAGCCTTCTCTTTATAATGCTGAAGTTTGACGTGCTCAGCTTTGATGGGCTGAATGGCTGCTTCTGTGCTGTGAGCAGGGTGATTTATGTTTGCACTCAGACAAACACTGAGTAGAAGTCGATGCTGTCCGGTGATTTTGGGAGGAGGTGAGTTACCACAAGATTGTTCCTGAAGCTATACCAGTTCAAATCCGGCAATGTAAATAAGAACGCACCTAGTCACTGGGAGCAGGAAACATTGAGAGTGATTTCCAAGGTCGGGCAAGTCAGCTGTGGTACTTATTCCCAGAATTATCGACATCAGAAGAGTTGTGGAAAGGGGAAACAGACATCAGTAGCTTTACAAGTTGCTCATCCAATGGATTATTTTAGGATCTGCAGCCCGTTCTGTGCTGCAGTCACAGCTCCTTCACAGTGGCCTGCCAACCTCAGAAAAACAGGCACAGTGAAGTTAATTAAATTTGCCCACATTTCTGGAGCTTTAATGCCACAGATATTACTATTGCTCAATCTTTTGATGAGAGATATTTTGTTCCCTACTCTTCTCCTGCAGCAAGCCATCCACTCCAATCACATCAGCAGCAGAGTGATGCCCAAAGTTCAGCTCCAGAGAGAATTTCAGTCCCATCAGTTAGAACAACACTCTCCGCTCTCCCACAGAAGAACCAATTGCTTCGAATATTGAAGGTTCAGAAACATCATGATTGATAGGGTCAGCCTCACTCTACAGCCCATTTTCACCACTCAACACACAATTCTCTCTGCACACTTCCTTATGTCTTCATTAGCTGCCCCTGTTTCCATTGCTTGTTTGTCTAAACCTTATCCTCTTGTTCACGAATGACTCAGGCCAGATGGGAGTGGAAAAATATGTGAGGAAAGGTGGAGAGGGTGCAGAGGAGATTTACCAAAGTGATGCCTGGATTAGAGAGCATGTCTTATTAGCACTGGTTGAGTGCATTGGGGTTTTTTCTTTGCAGAGAAGGAGGATGGGGGGGGTGACTTGATAGAGGTATAAAAGATGATAAGAGGCATTGATAGAGTGGACAGCCAGAGATATTTATTCTCAGAGTAGAAATTGCTCATATGAGAGGGCATAATTTTAATGTTACTGGAGGGAAATATTGCGGGGGATGTCAAAGGTAAGTTTTAACACAGAGAATGATGGGTTTGTAGGATGAGGTAGTGGAGGCAGATACAATAGAGACTTAAGAAACTCTTAGATGGGCATGTGGATGAAAGAAAAATAGAGGCCAATGTGGCAGAGAAGTATTAGATTGATCTTAGCGTAAGATAAAAGGTTGGGCTGGAAGGCCTGTGCTGTGCTAGGCTGTAATGTTCTGCACCTTCCAGGCACTCACGACAAACAGTTCATCTTAATTTCAACTTGAGCCACATCATGTATCACAAAGGTTTGATGTTTCATTCATGGAGTTACTCTACCCCTCTCTCTCTCCAACATAACAGCTCAGCTCATCTATTTTTCCTTGAGATCACAGAAGCAGACAGAACAGCCACGGTGAGCTGATGAGCTGATGACCACTCAGTTTTCACTAAATGTTGTGCTGACAGCACCATGACAACACCCTGTTAGGACCAAAAGGCACCCTTCCTGGGGGTGGCATGGTCCCTAGGCCCTTCATGGTCTCTGATCACAGTGCCTTTCCTCAAGAGTCACTGGCTCTGCTATGGTGAAGGAGATTGCGGTCACCAAGAGTAGAAGGATGCTGGCCATGTTGAGGGGCCAAAGGCCTGTTTCTGTGTGGTTTGACTTTGTGACTCCCCCCTCCCAAGAGGCCTGAGCAGCCACTTCATTTGCCCAAGTCTGTGGCAGCATTCTGGTTCCGTTTGTGTATTTCTCCTATTTCATTTAGACATACAGCATGGTAAGAGGCCCTTCAACAAGCCTGCACTCGGCGATTACACCATGTGACCAATTAACCTACTAACCCGTATGTCTTGGGAATGTGGTAGAAAATGGGAGAGCACCCCTGGAGGAGGCCCGCATAGGGAGAACATGGACTCACCTCCAAAAGCCCTGATGCAGAAACCCAGGCTTAGATCCTGCTGAGAAACATTGAATTTAAACTCAAGTAGTTAAGTAACTTTGAAATTAAAATTAAGCAATCAGATAAATCAGTAAAGGTGACAATAAAATTATTAGACTACTGTAAAAACCCCATCTGGCTCATTAAACTCTGCTCTCCTTCCACTGATGGACAGAAGTGACTCCAGCCCCAGCAACGTACAATTAACTGTTAGTTTCCTGCTATGATGGATTGAAGCTTGTGTGGAATGGGGGATTTATGTCGCCAGCCACCTCCACATCATTTTAATGCATGAATGAATTAAAAAACAGACCACTCTCTCTGGAGGTGAGGAACTAATACTGAACTTGACAGCAAAACCCACACAAAGGAAATTAGAAGACAACTCTGGCTTTTCAAATAATTCTATTTCTAAGCATTAGGTCAACATCTATAAACGCATACAGAAAAATAGGGTAAATTATTGCCCTGTTGCTTAGCTAATGATGCTAAACAATCTTATTTTGATTAGAAAGGTATTTTTTATTTAACTTGATTTGTCCATTCAAATCTAATCCTGGGCGTTAGTCTTTCCCCCAGGCCCATTCTGTCTTCGAGCAAAGGTTATGTCTGACTTCAAACATGTTGCACATGTTGGAATACATGGATGTCTCTTTTGCCCATCATAACCTATGCAGATGCTCTCTCAGGCATCTAAAGTGCTGGTGAGGCTTCTCATTGCATTCTGTCGTCTCTTCTGGATGGCTGGACATGGTTCCAGAGATGGGAGGGCAGTACTTATGGACACATTTAAACTTAAGATGAAGAGACTTAAAATGGAGGTGTTTAGTGTTGGAAGAAGCCAAAGTGGGTCAGAGATCTTTGGGTGAATGCCGTGTTCTGAGTACTGTGATCAACAATGCCCCAAGATCGCCATTGAAGAATTGTTACTGGAGCAGGCACCATCAATGCACCAGCAATGTATTGGCATTGCTGCAAAATACAGGCCATATAGAGCTGGGCTGATGGGAAGGTCGACTATATTTTATAGAGAAACACTGCACGTCTCTGGGTAACTGCTGGGATGTGAACTAATACAGAAGGCAGTGGAGGTTGCTACTAAATTTATTGAGGAAGGAGGTAGACATATTTCCTTGGATGGCAGAGTTACTCGGCTAGTGGAGCCACTGCTGTGTAACTCCAGAGACCTAGGATTATTCTGACCTCCAGTGCTGTCTGTGTGGAGTTGGCACCCTCTCTCTGTGACCACATGGACTCCTTCCAGGTGCACCAATTGCCTTCCACGTTTTGAAGGTGTGGGTGTGGTAGGTAACTGTTGTAGTTGTAAGTTATCCCTCTTGCAGGTGGGTGGTACAATTTGGAGAGACTTGATAGGAACGTGGGGAGAACAGATTAATAGGGAAATAATGGAGAACAAGATTACTCTGTAATCTGGCTTGTATTTGATGGGCCAAACCAAATCTCATGTCATATGGAAATATGAAATAATTCCAAAGGGTTATTGGGAGTAAGATGGGAATAGGCTATTGAAGAGGATGATCGGCCATGAATGGTGCACAAGGCCTGACAAACAGAATGGCTTTCCCTTGCCTGAATATTTCAATGTTAAGATCGATAATTGTCAGTATTATTCCTGATGGGTATGGTTCACTACCAGTGGCTAATGTTAAGCTCACATATCTTCCAATCTGCAATCAGCTTGCATGCAAAGCTAACAAGGGCCAGACATGGATAAATAAAATCACGCAAGATGACACTGAGCTGTAGTCTCTGTCAAGACTGCAGTTCAAATATAGTGTTTTTTAAAGGTTTTTTAGGTTCATAGGGTGGTTTAGGGACAGAGAGGGGCACTAAGGGCCAAGTTAGCTTGAGGGTCAGAGCTGTGGGGGAACTACAGGACAGACCAAAGTCTAGGTCTCCTCTCCAGGTTCAAAAGTGATGTGGACATTGTCAGAAGTTGGATGGGCAGACCAGCAAGGAATTTCAGAATCCCGTCATCAGTGGGTCCGATCAAATTTCTCCCCTCTCAGCTTAAATCTATTCCCTCTAGTTCTTGACTCCCAACCCCGGGAATGGGCTGTACACATTAACCCTGTCTATGCTCTTCATAATGTTAGACATTTCGATGAGATCATCCCGAATTATCTGACATGCCAATGAGAAAATAATTACAATAATGAGAGGCAAAGATAGAGTGGAAGGCCAATACCTTTCACAGGGTGGCATTGGCCAAAGCCAGAGGACATCTTTTTAAAACGAATGGAGGGAAGTTTAGGGGAAATACCAGAGGAGGGTCTTTCACACTAAGAGTGGTGGGTGCATGGAATGCACTGGCAGAAGTGCTGGTAGAGTCTCATACAGTAAAGAGACTCTAAAATAGGCAGATGGATGAATGAAAAATGGAGAGTTATGGACTGTGTAGAAAGGAGGGATAGGTTAGATTGATTATGGAGTAGGATTCTTTAGGTGGGCACAGCATAGTGGTCAGAAGGGCCCATACAATGGTAAACTTTTCCGTGTTCTGTGTTCTATGTTTTACATTTCATATTTTAAAGCACTCCCAATCTGTTCATAATCCCTCCATAACTCAGTCTTTCAAATTCCAGCAACATCCTTATAAATTTCCCTTGCATTTTTCCAGCTGAATGACATCCTTCCTTCAGCAGAGTGACTAACACTGAACACAATATCCCAAATTCATCCTCAGCAAAGTTTCATACAACTACAGCTTCTATACTTAGTGTCCTATACCAAAAGCCTTCTTCACCACCCTTCCTACTTGCAACACTTTCTTAGGTTGATTCTGGAGATGAGGGTGTTAGCCTATGATGAGAGACTGAGTCGTCTGGGGCCATACTTGCTGTAATTCAGGAAGACTGAGAGGGGATCTTATAGGAACATATGAAATAATAAGATAGAGACAGGAAAATTATTCTCACTAGTAGGTGAAACTAGACCTAGGGGACATGGCCTCAAGATTTGGAGGGATGTGATTTAGGACAGAGAAGAGGAGAAGTTGCTTTTCCCAGAGAATAGTGAACCTGTGGAATTCTCTGCCCAGGGAAGCAGTAGAGGCTACCACATTAAAGATATTTAAGGCAAAATTAATTGGATTTTGCATCGTTGTAGAATTAAGGGTTACAGGGAAAACGCAGGCAAGTGGAGCAGAGGCAATGGTCAGATCATCTAGCTCAACGGGCCAGACGGCCAACACCTCCTCTTATTTCTTTTGTTCTTCTGTCCTAAAGGCAAGAATTGCAGAGGAAAGAATCATTTGGTAAGCAGCAGACCACTTGAAAAATCAGGCTCAATCTTTCAAACTGTCCATTCAATTTAATGTCTTGATCTTCAGACTGATAGCCAAGAATTCCATTTACAACCAGTGAACAGATGAAAGGGCCAACATAGATATTTGTGAGTTATAACCTGTCACCAGTTAGGAGGTGACCTGATCAAAGTCTATAAGATTATGAGAGGCATAGATAGAGGAGACAGCAAAAAGCTTTTTGTTTCGTGTGCTCTGCTATGAAAAGCAAGAGAACAGAGCTTTAAAGTGAGGAGAAAAAAAAATTCAAGTTGTTTTATGGGGTAAGGCTTTTGCAAAGAGCATGGTTGAAATTTTGAGTGGGCTCCATAGAAATCAAGGTCCTACCTTGGAGAAAAAAAAATACTGAGCAAAATCACAGACTTACAGAAGTGGCTGGTTCTGACGCTGGCAGAAAGGATGATTACCGAAAGCTTGTCCAGCCCGAAGATTAGCTGTTGAACTGGACTTTGTTGTAACCTTGCAGGAAGATCTAGATGAAAATGTCAGCGAGAGAGATGAATGTAGAACTAAAGTGGCAGGCAAACGCGAACACCTATGGATTGAATGCAAATTAACACCTAATCTCTATAAAGCCATGTGAACGTTAACCAACAATTCCTTATCTGTCTTCAGATAACGACTTTGAAGTTCACTGATGCACGTTTTCCCTCCAACTTCCACATCCTCGGCACTTGTTAATATGTCCATGTTCCTTTATTGTCACTGAGTCCGAATTCAGAATATACTACCAAACAGCACTGGGGGACAAACACTTCAAGAATAGCCACCACCACCGTCTTATTGGAAAACCTGGCTACTTTTGCCAGGAAAGCAGCATCCATCATCAAGGACTTCTGCAACACAGGCTATGGTCTCCCTCTCATTGGTACAGGAGCCTCAGGAACCACACCACCAGGTTTAGGAACTGTTATTGCCCCTCAACCATCAGGCTCTTGAATCAATTGAGATAACTTCACTTGCCTTATCACCGAACTGTTCCAACAACCTACGAACTTATTTTCAAGGACTCTTTGTCCAATGTTCTCAACGCTTATTGATAATTTATTTGTTATTGTTATTTTTTTTTCCCATTTGTATTTGCACAGTTTGTTGCTTTTTGCACATTGGTTGCTCGTCCATCCTGTTGGATGCAGTGTTTCCTTGACCTATTATGTTTCTTAAATTTACTGAGTCTGCCCACAAGAAAATAAATCTCAGGGTTTTATATACATTACATAATGCCCTTCCCTTGGACAACATCGGTGGCGTGGAGAGGGGAGACTTGCAGCATGGACAAATGCTGGTCTTCCATACAACCTTCCAAGGCGCAAATGCATGGTCTCATGAGACTAACGGATGCCTAAAATAGATGTACATTGATGATAAATTTACTTTGAACTTTGAACTTTGATCAACAAAGGCTGCGAGGGGTGGAGTAAGTATCTGAACACAGCTGACGAAGGGTCTCAGCCCGAAACGTCGACTGTACCTCTTCCTAGAGATGCTGCCTGGCCTGCTGCGTTCACCAGCAACTTTGATATGTGTTACTTGAAAAATAATGATACACCATTGATAATTTACTCAAAATATTCAGAAGAAACAAGAACTGCAGCAGTCTGTTCCAATTTCCCTCCATAAATGAAGGATAGTTCCAAATAAATTATTTGCCTAATATCTACCTCAGAGTGGACAGCAGATTTGATTGACAGAAGAATAATCCAATCATCTCCATCCTATCTGAGAAGACTCTTCGCTGCACACAGCTCTGTATTTTAGTGATGCAGGCAGTGTGAAACATTGTCTTTGATACAGAGAGCATGTGTGTGTGTGAGAGAACGAGAGAAAGAGAGAGAGAGAAAGAGAAAAGAAAAAGAGGAAGGTTGTAGTTTCACTGGATGCTTTTAACAAGAAACATGGCAGAAAGGGATGTTTTGTTGATGTTCATTAATTATCCATTGTCTTTTACAGTGTCTGCACAGTGAAAACAAAGTATAGATTAACAGAAGGGATCAGTTTAAGCAGCTGAAAGCATATTCTCCATCACATCCATTCCAACTAATGAAATCAGCTTGCTGTAATAAAATTTAGCATCCCTGTAAAATCCATGTATAATACTGATTGTCACTTGGAAGTCTCAGGAATATATTTTTATATTTTAGGACAAAGAATTTGCATATCACAGGGAAAACTAATGTCAAGAAGATTGATGTTGCTTTAACAGATTCATAAATTTGGTGCCAACCAAGCCAGGCTTTTTAATTCATGTGTGGATAAAGTGTCAGACTAAATTACTTTGTACAAATTACAATCAGTGGCCACTTCATAAGGTGCACCTAATCTTTGCTCATTAATGCAACTCAACGCATAAATGCCTGCAGACATGGTCAAGTGGTTCACTTGTTGTTCAGACCAAACATCAGAATGAGGAAGAAATGTGATCTCAGTGACTTTCACTGTGGAATGATTGTTGGTGCCCGACAGGGTGGTTTGAGTATCTCAGAATCTGCTGATCTCCTGGGATTTTCACATACAACAGTCTCTAGATTTTACAGAAAATGCTGCAAAAAACAAAAAAAAATCTGAAGGCAAAAATGGCACATTACTAAGAGAGGTCCGATGAGAATGACCAGACTGGATCCTGCCGACAAGAAGGTGACAGTTACAACAGTGGTGTGCAGAAGAGTAGTTTTGACTGAACAACACGTCGAACCTTGAAGTCAATCAGCTACAACAACAGAAGACCGTGAACATACACTCGGTACCAATTTATTAGTTATAAATGGTACCTAATAAAGTGGTCATGGAGTGTAAATTCATATTTTATGATAAATATTTTGCATATCGTCAAGTAAAACTAATGTCAAGAAGACTGATGTTGCCCTAACTGATTTATAAATTAGATGCCAACCAAGCAAAGCTTTTTAATTCAGGTGTGCATAAAGTGTCAGATTAAATTACTATGTACCAATTATATAGAAACATAGAAAATCTACACCACTTTACAGGCCCTTCGGCTCACAATGTAGTGCCACCGATGTAATCTACTCTAGAAGCTGCATAGAAATTCCCTACCAAGTAGCCCTCTATTTTTCTAAGCTCCATGGTATCTTATCTCGAAGAGTCTCTTAAAAGACCCTATTGTATCCTGCTTCCTCCACTTTCACTGGCAGTGCATTCCACGCACCCACCACTCTCTGTGTGAAAAACTTACTTCTGACATACCCCTTGTACCTACTTCCAAGCACCTTAAAACTATGCCCCCTTGTGTTAGCCATTTCAGCCCTGGGAAAAAGCCTCTGGCTATCCACATGATCAATGCCTCTCACCATCTTATACACCTCTAACAGGTCACCTGTCATCCTCCGTCACTCCAAGGAGAAAAAGCCAAGTTCACTCAACCTATTCTGATAATGCATGCTCTCCAATCCAGGCAACGTCCTTGCAAACCTCCTCTGCACCCTTTCTATAGTATCTATATCCTTCCTGTAATGAGGTGACCAGAACTGAACACAGTACTCTAAGTGGGATCTAGTGACGGTTTTATATAGCTGTAACATTACCTCACGGCTCTTGAACTCAATCCCACTGTTGATGAAGGCCAACACACCATACACCTTCTCAACAACACTGTCAACCTGCACAGCAGCTTTGAGTGTCCTATGGACATGGATCCCAAGATCTTGCTGATCTTTAAATTTGATCTACCAAAATGAACCACTTCACACTTAATTGTGTTGAACTCCATCTGCTACTTCTTGGCCCAGTTGTGCATGCTAGCGATGTTCTGCAGTAACCTCTGACAGCCCTCCAGAATATCCACAACACCCCCAACTAACCCACCTTTCTTCCTCATCCAGGTCATTTATAAAAGTCACAAGGAGGTGGGGTCACAGAACAGATCCCTCTGGAACACCATTGATCACCGTCCTCCATGCACAATATGAACCATCCATAACCACCCTTTGCCTTCTGTGGTCAAGCCAATTCTGGATCCACAAAGCAACTTCTCCCTTGATCCCATGCCTCATTATTTTCTGATTGAGCCTCGCATGGGGAACTTGTTTCATTAAAGACGTATGGCAGGTACAAAGGGGCATGCTGTTATTACAAGGCAGATGACATTACTATTAACCAAATGAAACCCCTGTTCCCTTGGCTGCGTAAGTCCAGGGAAGACAGCCTCCAGTCCTGCCAAACTGGTGAGGTTGAAGCGCTCTCCCATCCCAAAACCCCTGTTTGTGTAGACACAGTGTGATTTGCTACCCTGTTACAAATTAGTGCCACGAAATAACAGACACTACACTGTATAGAATTAAAGGATTATGTTATTTAATCTTAATTTGACTAAAGGGTTAGTAAGAGAAAAGAAAAGACCCATTTTAATGGTACAGTCAAATGTGCACAAGTTGGAGCTCAGAGTTTCTCCATAGTCACCAATCCTCAATCGCTCTTGCCCCTGGCTTCATCAATTCTATGACCTCTTCTCTCCTGTGTCTTTCCTTTTCATCTCCTCTCAAACCTAAAGCGCCAAGCCCAAACTTAGTGTCCCTCACCAGAGAAGCCTCCCCTTAATTCGACCATCCTAATTGGATGGCACACATTTTGCCTCATCTCTTATCTTCAACAATAACCCAAACGAGCTGAAAACAGAACAGACAGCTCTTACAGAACTGCTAAATGAAATACATGCAGCATAACAGTAAAAAACATGAATGAGGGCATTACACAAAGATAATTATCACCAAATCACTTGCAGACATAACAATTTTCTCTCTGGCGCTGCGTCATGTCAATAGGCGGTGAGCAGTTTGCCAGGATGCCCATGGGGAGTTGGCTATTTTGCCAATGTTAACTTTGTCACTAAGAATCAATCTGTTGAGTGTCAGCTTGGGCTTGGTTTCTTCTGGTCCATAAAGTTGTGAATTCAAATATATAATGGTGGAGGGCATTGCTTCAGAATAGAAGGAAGCCCTTTTAGACCAGAGATGAGTACGAATTTCTTTAACATAGAACATAAAACATAGAATAATACAGCACAGTACAGGCCCTTCAGCCCACATTGTTGTGCCAACCCTCAAACCCTGCCTCCCATATAACCCCCCACCTTAAATTCCTCCATATATCTGTCTAGTAGTCTCTTAAACTTCACTAGTGTATCTGCCTCCACCACTGACTCAGGCAGTGCATTCCACGCACCAACCACTCTCTGAGTAAAAAACCTTCCTCTAATATCCCCCTTGAACTTCCCACCCCTTACCTTAAAGCCATGTCCCCTTGTATTGAGCAGTGATGCCCTGGGGAAGAGGCGCTGGCTATCCACTCTATCTATTCCTCTTAATATATTGTATACCTCTATCATGTCTCCTGTCATCCTTTTCTCGAAAGAGTAAAACCCTACCTCCCTTAATCTCTGATCATAATCCATACTCTCTAAACCAGGCAGCATCCTGGTAAATCTGCTCTGTACCCTTTCCAATGCTTCCACATCCTTCCTATAGTGAGGCAACCAGAACTGGACACAGTACTCCAAGTGTGGCCTAACCAGAGTTTTATAGAGCTGCATCATTACCTAGCGACTCTTAAACTTATTCCCTCAATTTATGAAAGCTAACACCCCATAAGCTTTCTTAACTACCCTATCTACCTGTGAAACAACTTTCAGGGATCTGTGGACATGTACCCCCAAATCCCTCTGCTCCTCCACACTACCAAGTATCCTGCCATTTACTTTGTACTCTGCCTTGGAGTTTGTCCTTCCAAAGTGTACCACCTCACACTTCTCCGGGTTGAACTGCATCTGCCACTTCTCAGCCCACTTCTGCAACCTATCTATGTCTTTCTGCAATCTTCGACAATCCTCTACACTATCTACAACACCACCAACCTTTGTGTCCTCTGCAAATTTTACAACCCACCCTTCTACCCCCACATCCAGGTCGTAATAATAATCATGAAAAGTAGAGGTCCCAGAACCGATCCTTGTGGGACACCACTAGTCACTACCCTCGAATCGGAATGTACTCCCTCCACCATGACCCTCTGACTTCTGCAGGCAAACCAATTCTGAATCCACCTAGCCAAACTTCCCTGGATTCCATGCCTTCTGATTTTCTGAATAAGCCTACCATGTGGAACCTTGTCAAATGCCTTACTAAAATCCATATAGATCACATCCACTGCACTACTCTCATCCATATGTTTGGTCACCTCCTCAAAGAACTCTATCAGGCTTGTTAGACACAATCTGCCCTTCACAAAGCCATGCTGACTGTCCCTGATCAGACCATGATTCTCTAAATGCCCACAGATCCTATCTCTAAGAATCTTTTCCAACAGCTTTCCCGCCACAGACGTAAGGCTCTCTGGTCTATAATTACTCTGACTATCCCAACTACCTTTTTTGAACAAGGGGACAACATTCGCCTCCCTCCAATCCTCTGGTACCATTCCTGTAGACAACGAGGACATAAAGACCCTAGCCAGAGGCTCAGCAATCTCTTCCCTCACCTCGTTGAGCATCCTGGGGAATATTCCATCAGGCCCCAGGGACTTAACCATCCTAATGTATTTTAACAACTCCAACACCACCTCTCACTTAATATCAACATGCTCCAGAACATCAACCTCACTCATATTGTCCTCACTGTCATCAAGTTCCCTCTCATTGGCGAATATCGAAGAGAAGTATTCATTGAGGACCTCGCTCACTTCCACAGCCTCCAGGCACATCTTCCTACCTTTATCTCTAATTGGTCCTACCTTCACTCCTGTCATCCTTTTGTTCTTCACATAATTGAAGAATGCCTTGTGGTTTTCCTTTACCCTACTCGCCAAGACCTTCTCATGCCCGCTTCTTGCTCTTCTCAGCACCTTCTTAAGCTCCTTTCTTGCTACCCTATATTCCTCAATAGACCCACCTGATCCTTGCTTCCTAAACCTAATGTATGCGGCCTTCTTCCACCTGACTAGATTTTTCACCTCACTTGTCACCCATGGTTCCTTTACCCTACCATTCTTTATCTTCCTCACCAGGACAAATTTATCCCTAACATCCTGCAAGACATCTCTAAACATCGACCAAATGTCTATAGTACATTTCCCTGCAAAAACATCATCGCAATTCACACCCGCAATTTCTCGCCTTATTGCCTCATAACTTGCCCTTCCCCAATTAAAAATGTTCCTGTCCTCTCTGATTCTGTCCTTTTCCATGATAATGGTGAAGGCCAGGGAGTTGTGGTCACTCTCTCCCAGATGCTCATCCACTGAGAGATCTGTGACTGGACCCGGTTCATTACCTAGTACTAGATCTAGTATGGCATTGCCCCTGGTCGGCCTGTCAACATACTGTGACAGGAATCCATCCTGGACACACTTAACAAACTCTGCCCTGTCCAAATCCTTGGAACTAATCAGATGTCAGTCAATATTAGGAAAGTTAAAGTCACCCATGATAACAACCCTTTATTTTTGCACCTTTCCAAAATCTGCCTCCCAATCTGCTCCTCTGTATCTCTGCTGCTACCAGGGGGCCTATAGAATACCCCCAATAGAGTAACTCCTCCCTTCCTGTTCCTGACTTCCACCCATATTGACTCAAAAGAGGATCCTGCTCCATTACCCATCCTTTCTGTAGCTGTAATAGTATCCCTGACTAATAATGCCACCCTCCTCCCCTTTTCTCGCCCTCTCTATCCCTTTTAAAGCACTGAAATCTGGGAATATTGAGAATCTGTTCCTGCCCTTTAGCCAGAGGGTGGTGAATCTTTGGAATTCATTGCCACAGATGGTAGTGGAGACCAGGTTATTGAGTACTTTTATAGTGGAGGTTGATATGTTCTTGATATTAGAGGCCAGGTTATTAGATATATTTGGAGTGGAGGCTGATATGTTCTTGATTATTAAGGACATCAAAGGTTATGGAGAGAAGGAAGGAGAATGTGGCTGAGAGGGATGATTGAATGGCATAACAGACTCAATTCTGTTTCTGTGCCTTGCGGTCTTATGGTCTCAGACTTAATACAGTTGTGTATAAATTTCTGATTGCCATGTTCACGCAATGCACTGTTGGCTACAATAATGCAGTGCTTAGTAAATCTCCTTTATCATTTTCTGTGAATATAAAAGATCCCCACATAATTTTAGAACATAACACCATAAATATAGCAGTAGAATTAAGCCATTTGGCCCATCGACTCTGGCCTGCCATTTAACCATGCCTGATTTTGCTCAACTTCAGTCTCCTGTCTTCACCGTTTAACCTTTAACTAATCAAGCATCTGTCAATTTCTACCTTAAATATGCAGACCTGGCTTCCAAGTTCCTCAAATGCACTCCTCCATCTTCCTGAAGAAATCCCTCCTCATCATCGCAGTTCTAAATGGCCATCCCTTTAATCTGAGGCTGTGTCCTTGGATCCTTGTGTCTCCCGTCTGCTCCATCCAAGTATTTCAGTATTCGGTATTCAGATCCCCCTCACCCTTACGAGCATTATTGATACAGGTCTGGAGCTGTCAAATGCTCCCCCATATGTTAAGCCTTTCATTCCATTGATCATTCTTCCGGACCATCTCCAGGATCAGCATATCTTTTCTTAGGTACAGACCACCAAAGTTGCTCACAATATTCAAAATGTAATATAAGTATTTCTATATATTTATCAATTTACAATGTGCAACAAGACCAGAATTTCTTTGCTGTGATGGGTATTCGTTTTCTGGGGCCCAAGAGGTTTATTGCTAACCTCAGCCACTTGGCCTTTCCGAAGGTGATAAAGTGAAACTTTTAATACGTACTCTTTGTGAAGCTTTTTGCTGCAAACAAGAACCAGTCCCCTATTCTTAACGTAAATTACAAGCAGCAATCAGTTTGAAATCATAGGTACAGTCAAACAGAAGACAACAGAAGTCAACTTGATCATGGACAAGGATAGATCTGGTCCTACGGTTGAGGTTCTGAACTGGAAGAAGGCCAAATTTGAAGAACTGAGAAAGGATCTAAAAAGCGTGGATTGGGACAGGTTGTTCTCTGGCAAAGATGTGATTAGTAGGTGGGAAGCCTTCAAAGGAGAAATTTTGAGAGTGCAGAGTTTGTATGTTCCTGTCAGGATTAAAGGCAAAATGAATAGGAATAAGGAACCTTGGTTCTCAAGGGATATTGCAACTCTGATAAAGAAGAAGAGGGAGTTGTATGAAATGTATAGGAAACAGGGAGTAAATAAGGTGCTTGAGGAGTATAAGAAGTGCAAGAAAATACTTAAGAAAGAAATCAGGAGGGCTAAAAGAAGACATGAAGTTGCCTTGGCAGTCAAAGTGAAGGATAATCCAAAGAGCTTTTACAGGTATACTAAGAGCAAAAGGATTGTAAGGGATAAAATTGGTCCTCTTGAAGATCAGAGTGGTCGGCTATGTGCGGAACCAAAGGAAATGGGGGAGATCTTAAATAGGTTTTTTGCGTCTGTATTTACTAAGGAAACTGGCATGAAGTCTATGGAATTAAGGGAAACAAGTAGTAAGATCATGGAAACTGTACAGATTGAAAAGGAGGCGGTGCTTGCTGTCTTGAGGAAAATTAAAGTGGATAAATCCCCGGGACCCGACGGGGTGTTCCCTCGGACCTTGAAGGAGACTAGTGTTGAGATTGCAGGGGCCCTGGCAGAAATATTTAAAATGTTGCTGTCTACAGGTGAGGTGCCGGAGGATTGGAGAGTGGCTCATGTTGTTCCGTTGTTTAAAAAAGGATTGAAAAGTAATCCGGGAAATTATAGGCCAGTAAATTTAACATCAGTAGTAGGTAAGTTATTGGAGGGAGTACTAAGAGACAGAATCTACAAGCATTTGGATAGACAGGGATTTATTAGGGAGAGTCAACATGGCTTTGTGCATGGTAGGTCATGTTTGACCAATCTATTGGAGTTTTTCGAGGAGGTTACCAGGAAAGTGGATGAAGGGAAGGCAGTGGATATTGTCTACATGGACTTCAGTAAGGCCTTTGACAAGGTCCTGCATGGGAGGTTAGTTAGGAAAATTCAGTTGCTAGGTATACATGGAGAGGTGGTAAATTGGATTAGACATTGGCTCAATGGAAGAAGCCAAAGAGTGGTAGTAGAGAATTGCTTCTCCGATTGGACGCCTGTGACTAGTGGTGTGCCACAGGGATCAGTGCTGGGTCCATTGTTATTTGTCATCGAGATCAATGATCTGGATGATAATGTGGTAAATTGGATCAGCAAATTTGCTGATGATACAAAGATTGGAGGTGTAGTAGACAGTGAGGAAGGTTTTCAAAGCCTGCAGAGGGACTTGGACCAACTGGAAAAATGGGCTGAAAAATGGCAGACGGTGTTTAATGCAGACAAGTGTGAGGTATTGCACGTTGGAAGGACAAACCAGGGTAGAACATACAGGGTTAATGGTAAGGCACTGAGGAGTGCAGTAGAACAGAGGGATCTGGGAATACAGATACAAAATTCCCTAAAAGTGGTGTCACAGGTAGGTAGGGTCATAAAGAGAGCTTTTGATACATTGGCCTTTATTAATCAAAGTATTGAGTATAAGAGCTGGAATGTTATGATGAGGTTGTATAAGGCATTGGTGAGGCCGAATCTGGAGTATTGTGTTCAGTTTTGGTCACCAAATTACAGGAAGGATATAAATAAGGTTGAAAGAGTGCAGAGAAGGTTTACAAGGATGTTGCCGGGACTTGAGAAACTCAGTTACAGAGAAAGGTTGAATAGGTTAGGACTTTATTCCCTGGAGCGTAGAAGAATGAGGGGAGATTTGATAGAAGTATATAAAATTATGATGGGTACAGATAGAGTGAATGCAAGCAGGCTTTTTCCACTGAGGCAAGGGGAGAAAAAAACCAGAGGACATGGGTTAAGGGTGAGGGAGGAAAAGTTTAAAGGGAACATTAGGGGGGGCTTCTTCACACAGAGAGTGGTGGGAGTATGGAATGAGCTGCCAGACGAGGTGGTAAATGCGGGTTCTTTTTTAACATTTAAGAATAAATTGGACAGATACATGGATGGGAGGTGTATGGAGGGATATGGTCTGTGTGCAGGTCAGTGGGACTAGGCAGAAAATGGTTCGGCACAGCCAAGAAGGGACAAAAGGCCTGTTTCTGTGCTGTAGTTTTTCTGTGGTTTCTATGGTTTTCTATGGGTTTATATCATTAAACACATCAACCATCATTACAGTGATGGTGTTTGTGTACTTGGGATCAGTTCTCAACAGCATTAATTGTGGATGTTTGGATCTCTGTTGTCAGGAGCTTTTAAGACCATCTGTGTGAGTTACTTTGTCCCAGCAAAAGTATCTAGAAACATCGCATGCAGATGATGTCGTGTAGTAGAAAATAGTATAAATACTGTTACAGTTTGTGGATTGATTGGTAGGAACATCAGAAAGAACTAGAATATTTTCCTCAACCTTCACTTTCTGCAATGGGTAACTCTTTCATTTGCAACTTGTTGGTGTGTTCCTTGAGTTAGTAAGAATTGTACCTGCATTTGCAAATTATTTATAGTTTATGAATATTTCATAATTCAGAAATCTTTTATAAATTAGAAATTCCCCATAGGTGTTGAATGTGCATTTAGAATTATTTATCTGAATTTAAATGTGTATCATTCAAAATAAAATGATTTTAAACTACCCTGTTAGCTGGAAGTATCTCCTCCTTGGAAGGGAAAGGGAGTCTCCCACTCTCTCCTCTCCCCCTGCCACTCAGGCAGTGGGTATTGGCAACCAAACCTTGCTGCAGCGGCTAGACAGGAAAGTAAGCCAGTAAGTGGACACCACATAACCTCCCTTCAGTGAGAGTATCTGTACCTACCTATATCAGATATGGCTTCAAACTATCTTTTGAGTTTAGGGATTTGCAGTCAGTGAACCCAATGCCAAAGAGTCCTGCCGAAGGTTTCAGCCCGAAATGTCGACTCTACTTTTTTCCATAGAAGCTGCCTGGCCTGCTGAGTTCCTCCAGCATTTTGTGTGTGTTGCTCGGATTTCCAGCATCTGCAGATTATCTCTTGTTTGCTATCACACCTCATCCTTCATTGGCCATGAGGAGGTGTTGGTGAACCACCTTGAACCAAGTAAAGGCACCTCATCAGGGCTGTAGGCTAGAGACTTTCTGGAATTAGAATTAGATCAGCCAACAGCCTAATAAATGGTGGCAAAGTCTTGCTCCTAATTTGAATGCCAGTTTAAGCTGGTGCTGCTGAGGGTGAGCAAGGACATATTGGTGGTTTGTAATACATGATAAACAACTAAATGCTTTATTAATAACACATTTTCTGTAAAAAAAAATGGTAAACAATCACTGCAAACAATGAAGGGGTGATCGAAGTTGAACTTGAGTCACAAGTCGAAGAATACGGGTGCGAGACGAGGTCGGGGCGAAGTTAAGGTGTGGTCAAAATGAAGTCACAGTGAGTGATGCAGAGAAAGGTCAGAGAGAAGGAGAGGCAGATGTGGAGCCCATCCTCCTAAACCGAGAGTGCAGTTTGATCGACCAAATCAGTGGGCAGATTTGGAAAGCTCAGGTGTGGGCCAGGATGTGTTGGTGAGGTCCAGACCCAGAGCACATCCATGTGACAGGGCCCAGGTCTTAGAGTGAGGAATAACCTGATACCTGGATGATTTAAAAGTCAGGTCCGATGGATCAAACAATTAGGGTATCCGGACCAGAGACAAGGGTCAGGCCAGTTCAGCTCACTGCTCTGTGATATTTACTCCACTCTTCGCTGCACTGAGGCTCAGGCTATTGGCCTGCTCCTGCTGCTCCAGGCCTCGTGTCTGCAGGTCTGCGATGTTTACTCTGCTGTACTCAACTGAGGCTCAGGCTGTGGGCCTGCTCCTGCTGCTTCAGGCCTCGTACCTGAAGGTCTGCGATGTTTACTCTGCTTTACTGAACTCAGGCTGTGGGCCTGCTCCTGCTGCTTCAGGCCTCGTACCTGCAGGTCTGCGATGTTTACTCTGCTTTACTGAACTGAGGCTCAGGCTGTGGGCATACTCTGGCTGCTCTGGTCTTCGTGCCTGAGGACTCACTTTCATTCTAAATGCTATTTGCTTATTTTTATTGTTTGCACGATTTGTCTTGATTTTCTCTGCTCATCGGGTCTTTTTTAAATGGGTTCTTTTGGGATTCTTTGTTTTGTGGCTGCCTGTAAGGAGATGAATCTCAAGGTTGTATGATATCTACATACTTTGATAATAAATGTACTTTGAATTTTGAAATTAAACTAGTGCATTAAAAAGAACAGATGGCAAAGTTTCTATAAATACATAGAAGGAAATAAACTACTGATGGAAAACGTTGTTCTCTTAAAGAAAAAGTGACAAGAAAATTTATAAAGTGGAAAATGGAAGTCCCAACATATTGATGTAGTTATAAAGAAGGCAAGACAGCAGTTACAGTTCATTAGGAGCTTGAAGAGATTTGGCATGTCAACAAATATACTCAAAAACTTCTATAGTTGTACTATGGAGAGCATTCTGACAGGCTGAATCACTGTCTGGTATGGAGGGGGCTACTGCACAGGACCGAAAGAAGATGCAGAAGGTTGTAAATCTAGGAGTCAGCTCCATCTTGGGTATTAGCCTACAAAGTACCCAGGATATCTTCAGGGAGCGGTGTCTCAGAAAAGCAGCATCCATTATTAAGGACCTCCAGCACCCAGGGCATGCCCTTTTCTCACTGTTACCATCAGGTAGGAGGTACAGAGGCCTGAAGGCACACACTCAGCGATTCTGGAACAGCTTCTCCCCCTCTGTCATCTGATTCCTAAATGGACATTGAACCCTTGGACACTACCTCACTTTTTTTTTAATATACAGTATTTCTGTTTTTGCACTTTTTAAAATCTATTCAATATATGTATACTGTAATTGATTTACTTACTTTATTATTATTATTTTTATTTTATTTATTATTATTGTTTTTTCTCTTCTAGATTATGTATCGCATTGAACTGCTGCTGCTAAGTTAACAAATTTCATGTCACATGCCGGTGATAATAAACCTGATTCTGATTCAATTGTTTCTGCTTTTCAGAAGGAAATCACAAAAAAATATGTTGGAAATATGGGCGACCTCCGAATTAGGGATTTTTTTCCTAAAATCCATTTGTATCATGATTTCTTGTAATGTGAAACTGTGTTACATATACATACATCAAGAAATATGAGTTCAGAAAAAATAATTTTGTGTTTACTGAAAGTTTTTCCATAAATTCTCCAAATAAATTTTATTCCATATCTCCTGTATCCAGATAGTGAATTGAGAACTCTGTAGGGGCAAATTTCTGTTACCCAGACAATCGTAACACAGGGATCACCTACACTGGAGCACAAAGGGTCTGGAGCAGACAGAGCAATCAAAGAAATTAGTATGAGCGATATAAGTAAAACTGGAAAAGCATCACAGTACTGACAAGTCTCAAGGACTTGATGATGTACATCCCAAAGTTTTGAAAGAGATGTTTATGAAGTGTTGATACACAGATTAGCATCTTCTAAAATTCCATTGAGTCTGGCAACTTTCCGCCAGACTCGAGAATGGCAAATGTGACTCCAGTTCTGGATTTTTCCTCAATGTTTTCTTCCAGATCCTTCCCCATGAGGAGGTACAGCTGCAGGGCAGTGGAGGTTTGAGATCAGAGTTTTCCTTCTCCTAGATGAGCTGCCAACCACGACTGATGAGGCCCATCTGCCTGAAGTAACTGGTTTGTAGATAACCCAGCTTTTCCCCTTCTCTGTCAGTAGAAATGGTTCAGCCAGGTTAGTAGCTGTGCCACATGTGAAGATCAGGAGCAGACTTGGGTGTCAGAGGCTATTTGAAATCCACACCACTGGGAGCGGTTAATAGGTCGTTGTAGTTTATCCCCACTACCACCTCCGACTTAACAACCAAGGAGAGAGTTAGAAGAAAGGAAACTACTGATACTGATATTTGGGAAAATTATGAAATCTACTATAAGTGACATCTTATGATTAAACGTGAACATGGAGTTATCAAAAGGAAGTGATTCTTAACTAATGTATTCAAATTCTTTGAGGATGATCCTGGTGGAGTAAATGAGGGAGACAAGTGGAGACATTGTATCTTGATTTTCAGAAGGTCTCAAAAGACACCTGACATAGACATTTGGGGTGCACGGAATTGAGAAGTTGTGTACCAGCATGGATGGAGAATTGATTAACTGATAGAATTGGAATAAATGGATCTTTCTCAGATGAAGATTGCAGTGCTTTGCTTCCAACTAAAGTCTACAGCAATGGTGGTGTTGATGGGACCAAATGTTACAGTGCCAAGTTTACTGAAGGCTCAGCACAAAGTGGGGATGTGAACATTGTTGACAATGAACAGAGGATTCAGGGAGAAATACACACAGTGGCCGCTTTATTAGGTAAACCTATACACCTACTTGTTAATGCAAATATCTAATCAGCCAATTGTGAAAGCATGCAAATATGGACAAGAGGTTCAGATCAAACATCAGAATGGGGAAGAATTGTGATCTAAGTGACTTTGATTGTGAAATGACTGTTCGTGCCAGATAGGTTGGTTTGAGTATCTCAGAAACTGCTGATCTCCTGGGACTTTCACACACAGCAGTCAACAGTCTCTAGAGTTTGCAGAGAATGGTGTGAAAACAAAAAAAAAATCTGGTGAGTGGTAGTTCTGTGGGGAAAGAGGTTTGTTAATGAGAGATCAGAGAAGAATGGTCTTCCTGCCAAGCTCGAATAACTATGTGTTACAACAATAGTGTGTAGAAGAACATCTCTGAACACACAACACATCGAACCTTGCAGCAGAAGACCATGTGGCCACTAAGGGGAGATAAGATGAATACTGGGTGACAATATGAATTACTGTGTGAAAAGATGTAAGGTTATTGCTATCCATAAAACAAAACAGAAATGGTGAGCGCTCGTTAAATGATGAAACGCTGGAAAATATTTCAATTCCATGGGAGTTAATCACATCAGTGAAAGTTAGCATGAAGGTACAGCAGACCATTAGGAAGTCAAATGGTACTTTGCATCAGAATCTGTATAAAAGTGCATGGATGTCTCATTCCAGTTATGTGTGATCCCCATCACCCACACATACCCTGTTCTCATTGCTACCATCAAGGAGGGGGTACAGGAGCCTGAAGGCATACACCCAGTGTTTCAGGAACAGCTACTTCCCCTTCACCATCAGACTTCTGAATGGACTATGAACCCATGGACACTTATTCAGTATTTTTTCGGCACTACATATTGAATTTATTTTTTTAATATATATTTCTTACTGTAACGGGAATAGCCCTAGCTTTCTCTGCATTCCCTCATAATATATGCTCTCTAATCCAAGTGGCAACCTGGTAAATCTGCTTTGCACATTCTCTAAAGCTTCCACATCCTTTATACTGTATAATGAGGCAAACAGAGCTCCAACTGTGATTTGATCTCAGTTTTCTTGGATTTGTTAGAGTAGCAGATTATATATTTGAAGCATACAGGATTCTTAACAAGGTTCAACAGAGTAGATGCATAAAGATTATTTGCCCTCCTGGAACGAGGAAACATTGTTTTAAACAGGAAATATGTGGTTTAGAATTCAGATAGCAAGTTTCTTCAGTTTAAAGTTGGTGAATCTTTGGAATTCTGTACTCTATAGAACTCGTGATATACAGTCATCGATTTTTTTTCAAAACTGAAATGGTCAGATCACTGGATTTAGAAGGAATCAGTGACAACAGAGATAAGGCATAAATTTAATGGTGTGATAGAAGGCCTGGACTGTCCATATGTATTGAACAATGCAGCAGACTCAAAGAGCTGAATATCCTACCCTTACTCCTATTCTTTGGAAAGTCCTGAAATTGTAAAGCTGATAGAGACATTGCTGCCTTTGCTTTGATTTTATTTCTTTCAAGGCACAGAAGGCTCTCGGCCTGGGTCCCTAGAACAACCCACACATCATTGCTGCCATATCCCCTCCACAACTCCTGGGGAGCTGGCTGACAAACGGCTCATTGGGATCATCCCACACATAAATTAACATTCAGAGTGAGGGTCAAATCTAAGTATTTCTGGCACAGAGACACTAAGCTGTTTCCGTTAGGAGTCCCTGAGAACTGGGAGAATCTGAGAGCTCCCCTCCGCAGCAGATGCACAAACACTGCTGATTAATTTATTAAGATAGAGATTAGCTCTATTTGTAACACATACATTGGAACATTGAAACACTCAGTGATCAGTGTCTTTTTGTGTCAACAAGCAACCATAGTCCAGGATATGCTGTTGGCAGCTAGCAAGTGTTACTAAGCTTCCGGCACCAGGGTAGTAAGACTACAACTTACTAACCCTAACCTATACATCTTTGGAATGTAGGAAGAAACCTAGCACCGGCAAGAAACCCACGCAATCATGGGGAGAAGGTAGAAACTGCTTCTAGACAGCAGCAGAATTGAACCTGGGTCATTAGCGCTGTAAAGCATTACTCTAACCATTACGCCACTGTGCTGCCCTGCCAAGAACACATTGGCTGATGCAGCCGTACATTGTGCTTGTTGTTTTGCTGTGTTGTGGAGTAATACCATATTTAAACTACATGGGAACATAGATATGGCACCTTTTACCATCTCTGGTCAACCTGAAGTGATCGACAATCAACCTGTAATTCTGGTTGCCACAGGCTCACTGTTGTAATGTAGGAAATGATGTTGTTAGTTTGTATTCAGCAAGTTTCCAAAATGTTCATCGAGTTATTGACCACGTAATGGGTTTTGGTGATTATGTTATGATATAAATGTTCCAAACCAGAAGGAGACTATCATTCTCAGCATAATAGAACCTTGCGATCTTTAACTCCTCGTGAGTGGGCAGACTTCTGGTCCAAATTGACAGTGCTGAGACCTTGCATTCCTGCATTGGGTGGTTGGAGATATCCTTGTGTTCAAAGCTCTGGAGTAAGACTTGAACCCTTGACATAAGACATAGCAACAGATGGCAATCAATGAAATAACTCAGACAGAGGAAACATCATTATAGCTTACTCCATAAGAATTTTGTGGAAGAAAATGCTGAAAATATTCAAGGTGGCCAGAATCATCTCTGAGAGAGAAGTGAAGATAATGTCATAGAGAAATGCACTGGAGATACAGGACCTCACACTCACTCAGACCATTCTGACCATCAAGCACCTACTTACACTCAGCTACAAGGGTTCCAT
Source organism: Mobula hypostoma (assembly GCF_963921235.1). Lineage (NCBI taxonomy): Eukaryota > Metazoa > Chordata > Chondrichthyes > Myliobatiformes > Myliobatidae > Mobula > Mobula hypostoma. The sequence continues at coordinate 2,678,771 of NC_086125.1, forward strand.
TTATTCCAAAGTAGATTGGTTATCCTTGTGTTATGTCAGAATATTATGACATAGTGACTTATTATTCTGGTGCATTTTGATTACTTCAGTATTGTCCTATTTTCTGTTGTTGTGTCTGGTTATCATAGCAAGTTCTGGATATCATCATACATGTACGGTCTGCTTAATGGGATGTGTGGTTATCCTAATAACGTAAATATATCCTAGTTTGGTCTGCCTGTCTTAATATAATACTTAGTTCATCTGGCTGTCCTGATTTAAACTTATTGCCTTGGTATGGTGTCTGATTATCTCAGTGTGGTTTAGTATGTTTCTGTTACCTTAATTTAATGCCTGAAAGTACCAATTCAATGTCCAGATATTACTCTATGTTTGGTAATTCTATAATGGTTCATTCTCCATGCATAGTCTCAAACCCTTAACTTGGTTATCCTACAGTGCATTCTGCAATCTGCTTTAACCAATGTCTCCGCTTCCTGTTCCTATATTGCACTGATTTGGGTTTGCCAAGTGACGGCTTTGGTGCAAGGCAATTGGCCTGCGTTTAGCAGAGGGTAACGAATGCTGCAATCTGCTTCTTGTCTGGCAGGAACTAAAGGACATGATGAATGAATTGCTGCCTCTGATCCCAGTCCTCGATCAATACAAATCTGACGCGCGATTGATTCTCAAGTTGAAAGAGGAGGTTCGAAACCTGTCAGTGGTGCTGCTGGGAATCCAGGAGGAGATGGGTGCCTACGACTATGACGAGCTGCAGCACAGAGTCCTGCTTCTTGAGCAGAGGCTACACGCATGCATGCAGAAACTGGGTAACAGCTTTCTTCCTAATTCCTTATCCTTGATTTATATAATGATGGGCTTGCCTTACTTGTCAGAAGGAGGCCATTCAGCCCACTGTGTCCGTACAGCCTCCAGCAGAGAAGCCCATCAGACCCATCATTGCCCCTAACTTTATCTGTAGTCCAATAGCCTATTCTTTCTCACGTGCCCATTAAATCCCCTTTGCTCCTTCTTACCACCTATCTACACCGAGAGATAATTTACAGTAAAACACCACATCTGTCAGAGAGAGCATAAAGCATAGAGCGTTACAGCAAGTACAGACCCTTCAACTCACGATGTTGTACCAGCCTGTAAACCTACTCTGAGCAGTCTACTGCTTCCCTCCTCCATAACCCCGCATTTTTCTTTCATCCATGTGCCAATCTCGGAGTTTCTTAACCCAGGCAACCTGTTCATATTCTATTCCTTCACAGTATGGTCTGGGTCAATTTTGACCCGGCCCAAGAATCCCCTCATAACAAGTGTCTATACCAAATTTTGAATCACAGACCTACTTAGAATGTATAAATAACCTATCTGACATTAATAAATGGGCGATTAATCCTTAATTAATGTTTCAGAGATCTAAAATCCATTTCAATAGGTACGGGTCAAATTTGACCTGAAAAAGCCTCAACGTACAAAAATTTGCAGTGCCTGTACAAAAGTAAAAAATTTTTAAATATTTTCATTTTTGCACATTTTGGGTCAGTTTAGGAAAAGTCATCAAATTTTGGCTAAAAAAATGGCATTTAGGGTGTTTTTACTACTGTCAGATGTCAAAACGGGTCAAGTTTGACCCGAACAGCATGTAAGGGTTAAGTGCTCCTGTTGTATCTGCCTCTGCCATCAACACTGGCAGGGTGTTCCCCACGCCCACCACTCTCTGCGTGAGAAACCTACCTCTGACATCCCTCCTATACTTTCCTCCAATCACCTTAAAATTATGCCCCCGTGTATCAGCCGTTTCTGCCCCGGGAAAAGGTCTCTGGGTATCCACTAGATTTATGCCTCATCAAAAACCCTAGCTCCCTCAACCTATCCTCATAAAACATGCTCCCTAACCCAGGCAGAATACTGGTAAATCTCCTCTGCAGCCTCGCTAATGCCTCCACATCCTTCCTATAATGAAGTGACAGGAATTGAACACAATATTCCAAGTGTAGTCTAACTAGGATTTTATACAGTGGAGCTGCAACATTTTAACTTCAGACCATGTCACAATTTAGCAAGGATAAGGCCCTTCGGGCCACCAAATTGGTTCTGACCCTCAATCATCCTCCTTAAACTTACTCTAGTCCCCTTGACTGTCCCCAGATGTGACCACTCGCCATGTTAAATGACAATATACAATATCAAGGGACATGCCAGCCCACGTATCTTTGGGCCACCTGGAGGGTGCTCACTTAGCCACAAGGTGAACATACAAACTCTAGACCTATAGCAGCAGAGGTCAGGAGAGAAGTTTTGTCTCTGGAGTAGCGAGGAAGCAGCCCTACTTACTGCATGACTTTGCCATCAGTCTCATGAAAGAGGATGTGAATGGGACGTGAATCCAGCACCTACCCTTCCTCTCATTTCTGTCCTTCTTTCCGAGGCTCCCCGCCCAAGTAGAATTCCATGTGACCCACTCCATTGAGGATTTCCCACTGTCTCCCCCTTTCATCTCTCCAGGTTGTGGGAAGCTAACAGGCATCAGTAACCCCTCCACCGTCCGAGCGTCAGGCTCCCGGTTTGGTGCGTGGATGACCGACACTCTGGCTTCCAGTGCAGAGAATCGGGTAGGTAGACTGCAGGGTGAAGGGGAATGGAAGGGCACTGCCAGGTAATATTGGCAGGGGCATTTTCAGGTCTCTGCATGTGAGTGTTCTGCCTTGGAGTGGGATGTTCACCTGTTACGTTCCTGGCTACGACGCAGCAGGAGATGCAACACCAGTAGACTGATGTGAAGAATAACAATGTGAGGCCAAAGAGAAGGGAGAAGTTTCATCGGTACTACCAGATGGGTATCTTTTCACTCAGACTGTGGTCCATTTATGGAAAGAGCTGCCAGAGGAAGTGGCTGAGGTGGGAAAACTAATATTTCAAAGACATTTGGACAGGCAAGTGGGTGAGAAATGTTCAGAGGGATAGGGACTAAACATGAGCAAATGAGATTAGATTTGATTTATTTGTTTATTGAGATACATTGCAGAACAGACCTTTCCAGCCCTTCGAGCCATGCCACCCAGCCATCCCCTGATTTAATCCGAGCCTAATCACGGGATAATTTACAATGACTAATTAATCTACCAACCGGTATATCGTTGGACTGTGGGAGGAAACCCACGTGGTCACGGGCAGAACATGCAAACTCCTTACAGGCAGAGGTGGGAATTGAACCTGGGTCACCTGCACTGTAAAGGATTGTGCTAAATATTACGTTGCTGTACCATGGAGGGTGGGCAGTAGGTGACGGAGGGTAGAGGATAGGTGGTGGATGCTGAGTATTGGAGGGTGGATACAATGACTCCATGAATCTTAGTTAGTTTCAGATTCAGAAAGTCAGAGATAGAGTTGTTCTTGGGCCAAATTGCGAATCCAGTGCAGTCTGGCCCAACAATCACTTGCTGTTATTGGAGAGAGTTACACTGGAATGACACATTACCCTGATTTGTCACCTGTAATTTCTGACCTGCTAAAAATATGCACGCCTGATTCAGATGGTTGAACTTGCTGGCTCTTTGCCTAGACTCTTCTGTCAGCAGAACACATCTACCTCATTAGTTCCCCTTAATGACTGGGTATCATCCAGTCTTCCATAAGGCCAAATCCTATCCTTAAAATATCTAAACTCAGGCACTAAGCATTGGAGCAGAAGGGGCTATTTCATCCCTAATGCAGATAATATTTTATTTAATTTTATCTATCTGCCTTGGTTTTGTAACTTTTGTTATCTAATGCTAAAAATCATAGATAAGCATAATAAGACCATAAGACAAGAAGGCAGAGTAAGGCTATTTGGCCCATCGAGTCAGCCCTACCATTTGATCATGACTGATTTACTTTCCTTCTCAACCTGTCTTCCTATCAGCCTGTCTCAAGCCCATATTAATTAAGAATCTATCAACCTTCACTGTAAATATACTCATGACTTGGTCTCTACTGCCTGTGGCAATGAATTCCACAGATTCACCACCCTCTGGCAAAAGAAATTTCTTCTCATCTCCATTCTAAAGGGATGGTCTTCTATTCTGAGGCTGTGCCTGAGACCTGAAGTTTCTTCACCCCTGCAGTTTCTCATCAAATTAAACTATTTTATACTGGACTGCATATTAATCTTTTGCTGTTAGAGTGTCATTTATAATTGTGGAGCAGCCAAACACATCTATTATTCATTATCTTTCAAGATAGTTTCCTTGGCAGCGAATACATTTAACATTCATGGCAAACTCCTAGGTAATTAATTTGGCCATTACTCAGGACGCTGAGACAGATCACGTTATAACTAAGGGATTAATGGATTGTTTTTACATATTGTACATTGGTGATTATAATGGTGAATGATGCTGCTGATGCTAAGTCATTCACTAATTTAACCTTTCCCCCTTGACATTAACTAATTGTGCAATGTTTCAGAGTCATGTTTATGAACCAGACTGACTGGGACCTTTACAATTGGAGGATGAGGTGGTGAAAGTTTGTGCACTAACGGGATAATATTGGCCCTTTAATGAGAAGTCTGGGATTCAACAGATATTGAGACTGATACTTGTCGATATTTACTCTGTGGTGCAGAATGAAAGGTGATCTTACAAAGACATGTCAGACCCCAAATGACAGCTGGATGTTGAGATGTTTCCCCAGTCGGAGACTCCCAAATCAAAAGACATTCAAAGTAAATTTATTATCAAAGTACATATATGTATGTCACCATATAGAACCCTGAGATTCATTTTCCTGCAGGCATTCACAGTGGAACAGATAAATACAATAGAATCGGTGGAAATTATACACAAAGACTTACAAATTATCAATGTGTAAAAAAAAGACATACTGTGAAAGTACTAATTCACAAATAATAATCAAGGCAAGTCAAGTTTATTGTCATTTAACTCTATGCATGTATACTGTCAAATGAGACAATGTTTCTCCAAACCAGTGTGTAAAGCACAGCAGTGCACATAACACACAGAACACATGATAACTTAGGAAAGTACAGATAGAATCTACAGATAAATTATGCATATATAAAGTGCATAAATTAAATATTGTAAGGTACAAGCAATACACACACACAAAATGCTGGAGGAACTCAGCAGGCCAAGCCACATCTATGGAGAGCAGAGTTGACATTTTGGAGCGAGACCCTTCATGAGGATTGGAGTAAAGAGATGAGAAGTTAGAGCAAGAAAGTGGGGGGAAGGGAGGAAAAAGTACAGGTTGGCAGGTGACAGGTGAAACCGGGAGAGTGGGAGGGGTGAAGTAAAGAACTGGGAAGCTGTTAGATGAAGTAGATAAAGGGTTGAAGAAGGGGGAATCTGATAGGAGAGGGTAGAAGACCACGGAAGAAAGGGAAGGGGGAGGAGCACCAGAGGGGGGTGATGGGCAGGCAAGGAGATAAGGTGAGAGAGGGGAACGGGAATTGAAATGCTGAAGAAGGGGCGACGATTATCGGAAGTTCGAGAAATCGATGTTCATGCCACCAGGTTGGAGGCTTCCCAGATGGAATATAAGGTGTTGCTCCTCCAACCTGAGTGTGGCCCCATCGATACAGTAGAAGAGGCTATGGACTGACATGTCGGAATAGGAATGGGAAGTAGAATTGAAGTGGGTGGCCACCAGGAGATCCCTCTTTTTGTACCAGAGAGAGCATAGGTGAGTCCTGATGTGGATTGGGAGACCACTTCACCAAGGTGGGCTCCTATAGATCAGTGAGACCCAATGCAGATTTGGAGATCGCTTATCCAAGCACCTACGCTTTATCTGCCAGAAAAAGCTGGACCTCCCACTTCAATTCTACTTCCTATTCCCATTCTGACATGTCAGCCCATGGTCTTATCTACTGCGGCGATGAGGCCACTCTCCAGATGGAGGAGCAACACCTTAAATTCCATCTGGATGGCCTCCAAACTGATGGCGTGAACATCAATTTCTCAAACTTCCAGTAATTGCCCCTCCTTCACCATTCCCATTCCCCTCTCTCACCGTATCTCCTTACCTGCCCAACACCTTCCTCTGATGCTCCTCCCCCTTTGCTTTCCTCCATGGTCTTCTACCCTCTCCCATCAGATTCCCCCTTCTCCAGCCCTTTATTTCTTTCACCTATCGGCTTCCCAGCACTTTACCTCAGCCCTCCCCCCTCCCAATTTCACCTATCATCTACCACCTTGCACTCCTTCCTTCACTTCCCCCCCCCCCCACCACCTTCATGTTCTGACTTCTCTCTCCTCTTCCTTTCCAGTCCTGGTGAAGGGCCTCAGCCCAAAATGTCGACTGTACTCTTTTCCATAGATGCTGCCTGGCCTGATGAGCTCCCCCAGCATTTTGTGTGTGCTGCTCGGTTTTCCAGCATCTATAGACTCTCTCGTCATTGTAAGGTACAGAACAGATTAACCAGTGACACTTTGAATGCGATGCAGCCCAATGGCCTGAGGGAAGAAATTGTCTCTCATCCTGACTCTTCTTGTTTTTATGTATCGGACTCTCCTACCAGATGGTAGAAAGACAAAGAGGGTGCTGGATGGATGGTTGGGATCCTAAGGGCTCTGTGTATGCAGCGCTCCTGATAAATGTCCCCGATGAATGGTAGGGAGACCCCTGTGATCCTCTCAGCCATTCTCACAGTTCTTTGTAGGGACTTCCGGTCCAATGCTCGGCTGCTCCCGTACCAGATGAAGATGCAGCTTTTATTTATTTATTGAGGTACAGCGTGGGGAAGTTCCTTCCGGCCCTTCGAGCCACGCCCCTGAGCAGCCCCCCGATTTAATCAAGCCTTTCCTGGGGTAATTTACAATGACCAATTAACCTACCAACCGGTACATCTTTAGAGTGTGGGAGGGAACTGGAACACCCAGAGGAAATCCACGCAGTCACTGGGAGAACATACAAACTCCTTACAGGTAGGGCCAGGATGGATGGTAGAGAATGCTACTGTTAGCTGGGATAAAATGCGAGGAAACTACATTAAGCATAAAAACTGCGAAAAAAATCTGGATGATTCCAAATTTTAATATTTCTTTACAGTATAGGAGACCACTCATCCCATTGTTTTATACTAGCCTATTGCCATTCCAGCTATTTTTTTCCCTTTAACCTAATCTCCCCGTATCCCCCTCAATTCTGCACTAGAGACAATTTACAATGACCAGTCAACCCTACTAACTCGCACGTGTTTGGGGTGAGGGAGGAAACCAGAGCACCTGGGGGGAAACCCATGCAGTTACAGGGGGCATGTGCAAACTCCAGACGGAGAGCCCTGGAGGTCAGAAGTTTACTCAAATCTCTGGTGAGGCAGTAGTCCCACCAGCTGTGGCACAGCTCCAACCTGTGGGGATGTGGGTAAGCAGTGCAGTCTCACTGGTACTGACCTTCTTTCATTTGATGCTAGCTCTCCACGTTGTATTTGTTTTTTTTTTCTTCTTGTTGTAATCAACCCTCTATTGGCAATTCCTTCTGAATATTTAATCCCAAAATGGAGAGGGTGTGGTCATGAAAACAATCTTACTTCCTTGTCCCCACCATCATCCTCAGAATGTTCAGCCTGAAGGTGAAATTAGAGGGTTAGTGGCTAGGGTCAGAAGATCAGAGTTAGAGGTTAGGCTTATTCCTTGTGGTCAGTGTGAGGCCAGTCTTTACACGGAATATAGATTCAAGAGTGCTAGAACCCGTAGTAACAAACAATCTGCTGGAAAAAACTCAGCAGGTTAAGCAGCATCTGTGGGGGCAGAAGAGTTCTGATGCAGGGTTTTGACCCGAAATATGGACTATTTCTGCCCTCCCATCGATGTGGCTTGACATGCTAAGTTGCTTCAGCAGATTGTTCGATCACGGTGCAGCAAACGAGTTTGGCTCCTCCACAAGTTCGAATAATTTGTGTTAGATTCAAAAATTAATGTGCAACCCAGTGTAAATAATATTATTTTTTGAGAATTTACACAGGGGAAGGGGCTTGAGGTGTTGTAGAACCTTCTACTGACGTAAACCCTCCTCTGGGAAATGAGAACCCATTCATCACCTGTGATACATTGGCTGCTTTACTTCCACGTCTTCACGATTCGGTCACAATCGGAAGCAACTTGATGCCCATTTGCAAAGGATAGTTAGCTGGGTGGAGATCAGTTCACAGAGCAGAACACACTACACTCTTTAAAGACGATGTAAGCACAACATCTGACTGGTAGCATAAAATATTAGTAAATGTATCTTAAGCTGCCATTCACTTGGATCTTAAAACCAAAGGCATGTTGAGCTGATTAGTCACACTGGTGTCTGATTAAGCATCAAAATCAGCTTGGGGAATTAATTAAAGCTTGTTCTTGAACACAGTGTGATATATCACAGTGAAACAGAGGGCTTTGAATCTCCATAGGCTTGGTCTGAAAGCGTTTGTTGTTTACATTCATGATCTGAGCAACCAAGCTACTTTGCAAGTTTAGAACAATTATCAGATTGTTAATTGGATTCAGCAGGGAACACCAGCTTTGACCAAAGAATACATTGGAACAAGGAAGGTGGGTGGGGGGGGGGGGAATGTTGCTATTAGTGTTTTCCTCATGCTCACAGAGAAAAGGAAACACTTGTCTCGGTTTGAGTGAATAGCAGTGAAACTTGGACTGGAAAACCACCGTTTTGTTTGCTTTTTAAAAATTTTTATTAAGATACAGAGTAGAATAGACCCTTCTAGCCGTCTGAGTCGTGCTGCTCAGAAATCCCCTGATTTAACCCTAGTCTAATCATGGGACAATTTACAAAGACCAGTGAATCTGCCAACCGGTATGTCTTTGGACTGTGGGAGGTAACCAGAGCACCCGGGGGAAACCAGAGCACCTGGGGGAAACCAGAGCACCCAGGGAAACCGGAACACCTGGGGGAAACCGGAGCACCCGGGGGAAACCAGAGCACCCGGGGAAACCGGAACACCTGGGGGAAACCAGAGCACCTGGGGGAAACCAGAGCACCCGGGGAAACCGGAACACCTGGGGGAAACCGGAGCACCCGGGGGAAACCGGAGCACCCGGGGGGAACCCCATACAGTCATGGGAAGAACGGACCAGCTCCTTACAGGCAGCAACAGGAATTGAACTTGGGTCGCTGGTACTGTAACGTGTTGTGCTAATCACCGCACTCCTCAGCCTTCATGTCCAATTCAGATGGTTGGCTCTCTGTACCGTTTCCAAAGCTGGTGTCATAGGAACAGTCCATGGATAGTGGTAGATACACTGCACATCAGCATGACATGGTCAACACAGTGCCATGAACCACTTTTGCAAAACGTTACTCCAAACAGATCCATAAACTCGCTAACAGATCAACACACACACACACACTAACAGGTCCACACACACCAACAGATCCACATGCCCACCATCTGAGATGTGCTGATACAAACTGTCGTTGTGCCTCTTGCTGGTCCAACAAGATGAGGGAGCTCACTCTGGATCAGTAATCAACTTAACAATCTCTGGGATGTGATCATTGCATGTCGCAGATTGATCAAAGGCGTCATTGGGGGAGCTCACAAATGATGCTTCCAGACAGTGTCTGTAATCAGAATAAGAGGGTAACATTACAGCTCCTTAGAAATGTAGTTTTCGGTATTTCATCAGACCCTCCACTATGAGCAGGGAGCTTTAAAGTATCAGGCGGAGCTCTGGGAGCAGTGGAAGTTATACCAAGGTGGGGTGTAGGATGGACAAAGCTAACCTGGTCTCCTCGAGGATTTCTCTCCTTCGGCTGACTGGTGTACAACAACAAGTTGTTCAACAAACTTACTCCACGATTTCACAAGTTCTAAATGTGCAAACATGAATGTGTCGGAGAGCTGCTGTATTACCATTCCATTTCGCATTCGAAGTTCAAAGTTTGAGTTGGTCACACAGTAGGGTAATTGTTAGCACAACGCTTTGCAGTACAAGATACAATTCTCACCACTGTCTGTAAGGAGTTTCTACATGCTAACCGCGATCTGAAGGGTTTCCTCCAGGTCTTCCAGTTGGAGGTTAATTGGTCTTTGTAAATTATCCCTGATTAGGCCAGAGTTAACTTGGGAGATTGCTTGGCCACACGGCTCAAAGGACCAGAAGGACCTGTTCCATGCTGTATTTCAATAAATACATGTATTATCAAAGTACATATATGTTACCACACACATGCTAAAGATTCATTTTCTTGTGGACATTCACGGTAACACAATAGAATCAATGAAAAATGACACACAATCAAACACAGGCAAGCAAACACTGTGCAAAAGACAACAAATTGATCAAATACAAATCAAATAATAGTAATAAATAACTAAGTACTAAATATTGAGAGCATTGAGAGTTGTAGAATCCTTAAAATAAATTCATAGTGTATTAAATCAGTTCAAAGATGAGGTGAATGAAATTATCCAGTCTGGTGGTTGTAGGGTAATAACTGTCCCTGAACCTGGTGATGTGGGACACAAGACTCCTGAAAATCCTGCCCAGTGACAGCAGTGAGAAGAGAACATGGCCTGGACTGAATGAGTCCTTGATTACGGAGCTGATGATCCTGAATGATGGAGGTGGGGATACTTAATTCTGATCATTTTGATGAGTGGAAAGGAGAGTTCCAGGTATTGTCTCTCCCCATTAGTGCGACAGGAATTATCATCCCATGGAGATTCAGAGCAGGGTCATTGGCTTCAGTAAGTTGCCTCCGATTGTAGGTGCAGCAGAAAGAGTCAAAGAGAATTTGATGGAATTGTAATGGAGAAGAAGTTGTAGGGACATTTCTACCTCACATCTCCAGTGATCCTGTTTCAGCCCTGACCTCTGGTGCTGTCTATGAGGAGTTAGCACATTCTTCCTGTGTGTCCGTTCCTCCCAGGTCCCAAAGACGTATTGGAGGCTTAATCAGTGACTATAAATTGCCCATAGCGTAGTTGGGGTTGGGAGAATCAGGTGACATTATTGAGCATGGGAGCAGGAAGCAATTACACGGAAACAAATGGGGAAATAAGATTGGTGGGGTTGCTCTGAGAGATGGTAACGATTTGATAGGCCAAAGAGCCTCCTGCATAAAATGACACGGCTGATGCGGAAGTACAGGTAGCAAAGCTGCTGCCTTGCACTGCCAAAAGCCAGGTTCACTGCTGAACCCTGGCGCTGTCTGTATGGAGTTTGCATGTTTGCATGTCACCGCAGTGATTTCCTCAGGAGCTTCAGTTTCTTCTCACCCAAAGCCGACCAATTTGGTAAAATGGCCACTGTAAATTGCCCCTACTGTATAAGTGAGGGGTTGATGATGAGAATGTAGGGGTAATAATAAATGGGATTAATGTAAATGAGTGTGTGATGGTTGGCACAGACTCGGTGGGCCAAAGGGCCAATTTCCATACTATATGACTCTGTCACCATGACGATGACAGGGTGATGAACCAGAACCATGGATAGCAGAGAAGCAACTAAGATAATGTGTCAGCAAGTGTAGAATGTGGAGATGAGGGATTCCACACCCTGTGGTGGAGTCCTAGACAAACAAGGAGGAATGGACTGTTTCAATAGTTTATCATAAGGTTGACAAGATATAGATCAATATTAGAGTTAAAGACAATATTGACTTTTTAATGACTTTGATGTCTATATCTCTGGCCCAGATAATCCTGTAAATTTTTGTCCAAAGAGAAGCAAGTCTAAGATTTCCATACGTGCAGTATCAAATGAACATTTTTTTTTAAATTTCTGATTTCTCTTTTATAAGCATCATTTTTAATGTAAGCTTCCAATCTACATTCCTCCTTAATTGAAGCAACATACATCAAAGTTGCTGGTGAACGCAGCAGGCCAAGCAGCATCTATAGGAAGAGGTGCAGTCAACGTTTCAGGCCGAGACCCTTCGTCCTGACGAAGGGTCTCGGCCTGAAACGTCGACTGCACCTCTTCCTATAGATGCTGCTTGGCCTGCTGCGTTCAACAGCAACTTTGATGTATGTTGCTTGAATTTCCAGCATCTGCAGAATTCCTGTTGTTTCCTCCTTAATTGGCTTTGTTCAAAGTTAAAACTCTTGTTTCAGACTTAACCACATCACTCTCAAACTTAGTATTATATTGTTACTATGATGGCTTTTCAGAATCAGAATCAGGTTTAATATCACCGGCATATGTTGTGAAATTTGTTGTCTTTGCGGCAGCAGTACAATGCAATACATAATAATAGAAAAAACATGTATTACAGCAAGTATATATATATATATATATATATATAATAGTTAAAGTAATTAAGTAGTACAAAGTAGTACAAGTGAGGTAAAGTTAATGGGTTCAACGTCCATTCAGAAATCAGATAGCAGAGGGGAAGAAGATGTTCCTGAGTAGCTGCGTGTGTGCCTACAGGCTTCTGTACCTCCTGCCTGATGGTGCAATTAGAAGAGGGCATGACCTGGGTGATGGGGATCCCTTAATGATGGATGCTGCATGTTGAGCCATCCATCCTTGAAGATATCTTGGATACTATGGAGGCTAGTGCCCATGATGGAGCTGACTAAGTTTACAACTCTCTACAATTTGTTTCGATCCTGTGCAACAGCTCACCACCACCCATACCAGATGGTGATGCAGGCAGTTAGAATGCTCTCCACAGTACATCTATAGAAATTTGTGAGTTTCTTTGGGGACATACCAAATTCTCTCAAACTCCCAATGAAATATGGTTGCTGATATGCCTGCTTTTGGCTGCATTGATATGTTGGGCTCAGCATAGGTCATCAGAGATGTTGACACCCAAGAACTTGAAATTGCTCACCTTTTCCACATCTGATCCTTCGATGAGTTCCGGTGTATTTACCCTTGTCTTGCTCTATTTGACGTTCACAATCAGTTCTTTGGTCTTACCAATATTAAGTGCTAGGTTGTTGCTGCAACACCACAATGCTGTAAGACCATAAGGTATAGGAGCAGGATCAGGCCATTTGGCCCATTGAATCTGTTCTACTCTTTCATTATCGCTGATTCAATTTTCCTCTCAGCCCCAATCTCCTGCCTTCTCCCCATATCCTTTCATGCCCTGACCAATTAAGATCTATCAACCTCTGCCTTAAATGTACATACAGACTTGGCCTCTACAGCTGCCTGTGGCAATGAATTCCATAGATTCGCCACTCTCTGGCTAAAGAAATTCCTCCTCATCTCTATTATAAAAGGATACCCTTTATCCTGAGGCTGTGTCCTCTGGTCTTAGACTCTCCCACCATAGGAAACATCCTCTCCACATCCACTCTATCAAGGCCTTTCACAATTTGAAAGGTTTCAATGAGGTCACCCCTCATTCTTTTGAATTCTAGTGAATACAGGCCCAGAGCCATCAAACGCTCTTCATATGACAAGCCATTCAATCATGCAGTCATTTTCCTGAACCTCCTCTGAACCCTATCCAGTTTCAGCAAATCCTTTCTAATATCAGGGGCCCAAACCTGCTCACAATACTCCAAGTGAGGCCTCACCAGTGCTTTATAAAGTTTCAGCATTACATTGATGTTTTTATATTCTAATCCTCTTGACATGAATGCTAACATTACATTTGTCTTCATCACCACAGAGTCAACCTGCAAATTAACCTTTAGGGAATCTTGTACAAGGTCTTACAAGTCCCTTTGCATCTCAGAGTTTTGTATTTTCTCTCCATTTAAAAAAATAGTCAACCCCTTTATTTCTTTCACCAAAGTGCAGGACCATACACTTCCAAACACTGTATTCCATCTGCCATTTCTTTGCCCATTCTCCTAATCTGTCTAAGTCCTTCTGTAGCCTCTTCATTTCCTCAAAAACAACCTGCCCTTCCACCTATCTTCATATCATCTGCAAACTTTGCAACAAAGCCGTCAATTCCAACATCCAAATCATTGACTCATGATGTAAAAGGATTGGTCCTAATACAGACTCCTGTGGAATACTACTGGTCACCAGCAGCCAACCAGAAAAGGCTACCTTTACTCCTACTCTTTGCCTCCTGCCAATCAGCCACTGCTTTCTAACAAGCCACTAGCCTTGCTAGAATCTTTCCTGTAGTACCTTGGGCCTGTAGCTTGTTAAGCAGCTTCATGTATGGCACCTTATCAAAGCCCTTCTGAAAATCCAAGTACACAACATCATCTGATTCTGCTTTGTCTATCCTGCTTGTTATATCTTCAAAGAATTCCAAAAGATTTCTCAGGCAAAATTTTCTCTTGAGGAAACCATGCTGACTAGGGCCTGTTTTATCATGTGCCAGCAAGTACCCAGAGACCTCATTCTTAATAATCGAATTCAACATCTTTCCGATCACTGAAGTCAAACTAACTGGTCTATAGTTACCTTTCTTCTGTATCTCTCACTTCTTGAAGAGCGGAGTGAGATTTGCCATTTTCCAGTCTTCAGACCATTCCGGAGTCTAGTAATTTTTGAAAGATCATTATTAATGCCTCCCACATATCTTCAGCCAGTTCTTTCAGAACTTTGAGGTTTATACCATCTGGTCCGGGTGACTTATCCACCTTCAGACCTTTCAGTTTTCCAAGTGCCTTCTCTCTAGAACACCATTCAAACAGCTGATCCATCTCGCTCCAGTACACTATCTGAAATTCCGCCAACAATAGCTGTGTTGTCAGCAGATTTATAGATGGAATTTGAACTGTGCCTAGCCACGCAGTTGTGGGGTGTAGAGAGTGTAGAGCAGTGAGCTAAGCATACATCCCTGAGGTACGTCACTGTTGACTATTAGTGAGGTAGGAAGGTTACTCCCAATCCACACTGACTGTGGTCTCCTGGTGAGGAAGTTACAGAGGGAGGTACAGAGACCTAGGTTCTGGAGCTTTTCAACAGAACTGTAGGAATGATTGTGTTAAACACTGAGCTGTAGTTAATAAACAGCAGCCTGACATAAGATTTAGTATTGTCCAGGTGATCCAAGGCCCCGTAAAGGGTCAATATGATCACATCTGCTGTAGATCTATTGTGATGATAGGCAAATTCCAGTGCATCCACGTCCTTGCTGAGCAGGAGTTGATCCTAGTCATGACCAACCTCTCAAAGAAGTCGATCTCCGTAGATGTGAGTACTACTGGGTGATAGTCAATAAGGTAGCTCACCCTGCTTTTCTTGGGCACTGGTATGATAGTTGCCCTTTAGAAGCAAGTGGGAACTACCAACTATAGCAATGAAAGATTGAAAATGAATCAGTCAGGGTACATGCAAAAGTACATCTGTAGAAGTTTGTTAGAGTGTTTGTTAACAAGCTGAACTTTCTTATCCTAAGAAAGTAAAGATGCTGGTGTGCTTTCCTTATTGTTGTATCTACGTGCTGACCTTAGGACAGGGCATCCAATATGTAAACACCCAGAATTTAAAGCTGCTGAATCTCTGCATTGCCAATCCCACGAGTGAAATAAACGACCCCTGCAACTTATTAGTGTTGGTTTATTATTGTCACATAGAGCAAGGGATAGTGAAAACCTTTGTTTAGCAAGCTATCCATACAGAATATTTCAAGACATCAGTACATTGCGGTAGTATGAGGAAAAAGCAATAACAGACGGCAGAGTACAGTTTTACAATTACAGAGAGAGTGCCGATAGAAAATAAAGTGTACGGACCACGATGAGGTAGATTCCCAGGTTAAGGCTTTATCTTCAATTTACAAGAGCTCTTGTAATTTGCGAACAGATATCAAATGTCGACATTCTTACTGATATCCGCATATTTCAATAAACTAATTAAAACAAGAAATTTGACATGGGGAGTATACTTTTTTTGTTGATGTCTACTTTGCAGGATATGACAGGCTGGAAGCTGGTCTGAGGCAGACTCAATTAGTCAAATCTATTAGTGGCATGGCAGTGCAGTAGCTGGCATATATATAGTAGAAAACTTAATCAGTAGAAAAGTAATCAAAGGGGAGCTAATAAACATGAAGGAGATTATGTTGTAGTGGTGCAGAAGAACGGGGGCTGATGGTATTGCTCTGCTGAGAGCAAGCATGAGCCTGATGGGCTGAAAGGCCTTTTTCATGACAAAGGAACGATAGCATTTTAGCAGATAATTCAGGATGGGATGATTCTAAATCTATCTCTCTGCCTGACTTTGAAAATTGAGCAGGGATATATGGATTCAAAATGCCAAAAGATAAATTTAGATTAGACACGAGGAGTTTGCACTGAGAATGATCGATGCAAGGAATAGATTTCCCATGGCAGTCTGGTAAGGATTAAGAAATAATTATTCAGAGCTGATGAAAGAGCCAAGGTGTGTTCCAGATAGATTAGTTCAGTGGATAGGAGTCTGCTGGTTAAGCTACCAACAGACTTTTGTTGTTCGCAAGGCATCCGTTTGAATCCCACAATGGTTGTTAGAGAATTTAGATGCAAGTAATTAAATAAATTTGAACATTGAACAAAAAGTTGGACTCAGTTGCAGTCGAGAGACAACTGGATTCCTATGAAGTACCTTTTGGGTCGTCAGGAAAGGAAATCTGTCATCCTTAACCAGAATGGTCAATGTGAGAGTCCAGGTTCACCAAGGTGGATTGATCAGTTGCTGTACAATACCTCTAGTAGCAAGGGTGACATGTGGTGATTGGCTTTTCAATACCTCTTCAGTTCAAGAACACAAAACAGAGAACAATACAGTCTTTTGCCCATGATGTTGTGCCAAACCTTTAACTTACTCAAAGATCAATCTAACTGTTCCCTCCCACATAGCCCACTGTTAGTCAAGCATTTGGGAATGAACAGTCAATGCTGGCATTGTCGGGATTGGCACATCGCATACGCAAAGGAATATAACAATATATCAGAGCAGCAAGTGGTCTACCTTGCATGTGGTGTCCTGGCTAACTTACTGCAGAAGAATATGAATCTCTTGGAATGTCAACACCAGCCTCATTATCTTAGAGTCATAGAGCACAACAGTACAGATACAGATCCTTGGCCCATCCCGTCCAGCCTGAATTATTATCCTGCCTAGTCACACCAACCCATACCTGGACCATAGCCCTCCATATCCTCCACTGCATCTGCATATCCAAATTTATCTTAAGTGTTGAAAATGAATCTCAGGGTTCTATTCGATGACATACAGATAATAATAAATTTACTTTGAGCTTTGAACTTTGACATTGAACCATCACTTCCACTGACAGCTTTTACCACACACTCACAACCCACTGAATGAAGAATTTTCCCTTCAGGTTCCTCATAAATATTTCACCGTTCACCCTTAATCTATTCCCTTTACTTCTAGTCTCATCCTCAATGGAAAAGGCCTACTTTCATTCATCCTCTCTGTACCCATGATAATTGTATATTCCTCTCTCATCCTCCTGCACTTCTGGGAATACAGTCCTAACCTTTCCCTGTAACTCAAGGCTGCCAGTCCCAGCAACATCCTTGTAAATTCTCTCTGCACGCGTTCAAACTCACTGACATCTTTCCTGTAGGCAGGAGACCTAAACTGTACTCAATACTCCAAATCACGGCTCACCTACTCGGTAGGAAGAGAACCGAATTTAAGGAACTCGGTTCAGTTTTATTGAGCTGGTTTCTAACTGATGGATTATAAAAAAGAAACACGGCACTATATCTTTTACAGTCCCAGAGCATCCCAAATTGTTTTACAGCTAATTAAATCTGTTTATTGTTAGGTTTTAAATTGGCATGCTTACAGCTAATTTCCATACAGCAAACTATCACAAACTGTAATGCAATTGTAATCAGCTCATTTGGTTGAAGGAGAAATAAACTTTGCTTTGTGTGTTAATTCCTCTGCTTCTAAATAATACTATGGAATATTTTCAAACTTCAAAATTCAAAGCAAATTTATTATCGAAGTACGTATATGTTACCACATACTACATTGAGATTCATTTTCTCGCGGGCATGCACAATAGAACAAAGAAATACGATAGAATCAATGGCAATCTCACACAAAGACGGACACACAACCAATGTGCAAAAGAAAACAAACTGTGCTCGTTATGCGACAGAGAAAACAAAACCTAGGTGTGATACCTTGCAGATGACCACACCCCAGGCAAAGCAGCATTCGCTCAGCACCATACTGGACGGGCAGGTCTGTGGAGTAGGACTTGAATCCATAATATTCTAGAACATAGCACGTTACAGCACAGTACCGGCCCTTCGTCCCACGATATTGTGCCAAACTTTTAACCTACTCAATCTTTCCCTTTCTTCCTACATTTATATATTGTCCATGTGTCTATCTAACAGTTTCTTAAATCCCCTTAATGTATCTGCCTCTATCACCATCCTTGGCTGGGTGTTCCACACATCCATTACTCTCTGTGTAAATAATTTACCTTTGACATTCCTCCTATACTTTCCTCCAATCACTTTAAAATTGTATTAGCCATTTCTGCCCTAGGAAAAAGTCTCTGACTATCCACTCTATCAATGCCACTTATTGTCTTGTACACCTCTATCAGGTAACTTCTCATCCTCCTTCACGCTAAAGAGAAAAGCCCCAGCTTGCTCAACCTATCTTCATAAGTCACATTCTAATTCAGAGAGGTAAACAATTTATAGCCAATGAGTTCCTGACCTCCAGCAGACTTGCACACACATAACACTGTGTGTAGTTTATTGGAGAGGGCTTTGCAATCTCATACAACGTGTTGGTGAGGAAGCTCCTGGAGGATTGTGTACAGTTTTCGTCACCCTGGAAAGAGAGAAAAGAAGATTTAGGAGAAACCAGACATGACAAAATCTGCAGATGCTGGCAATCCAAAGCAATGCACACAAAATGCTGGAGGAACTCAGCAGGCCGGGCAGCATCGATGGAAAAGAGTAAACAGTCGACATTTCGGGTTGAGACTCTTCTTCAGGATTTGGGGGAATGTTGTCAGGACTTGAGGTCTTGGATTATAGGGAGAGGTTGGACAGGTTTGGAGACTGAAGGCTGACCTTATAGTTGTGTAAAAAACATGAGGGACAGAGGGAGAATGTGTACGAAGTATTGTCAGAGACAGGCAATCAAAATCCAGAGGGTATCTTTAAGCTGAAAGGAGATACGGAATAGGGCAACTTCTTCATGCAGAGGATAGAGATCAGAGCAACACAAACAAAATGTTGGAGGAACTTAGCATCTATATAAGTGAATAGACAGTCGACATCTTGGACTGAGACCGTGATCGAGGCAGGTATAATAACAACATTAAAAAGATACCTGGGCAGGTCCATGGATGCGAAAGGTTTAGAGGGATATGGGACAAACGTACCAATGGGACGAGCTGAAATGGGTGTCTTGGTCAGCATGAATGTTGGGCTGAATCGCTCCATGAATGTATGACTCTATAACCTCCCACAAGCAGTGAAGGGCTCCAAGGAGTGCCATCCTGACGGTGGTAAGAGACTCAAAGTAGTCATCATTATACACAATCAAAGTTAAAAAAAAACACAAGCACCGTCAGCACCAATTCATTGTGGTTGGTAACCAATCAGGAATCGCCCTAGAAAAGTAATGCACAGGGAGGGTAAGATGTAGTCCTCAGGAGGGAGCCCCTGAATAATCTTGCCCTAAATATCTCACTCTAATCCAGTGTAAAGAGGGCATTGATCATCGAATGCTGAAACTTAAAATGATCAGTAGTGGCATTGCCTGAGAAATCCAATGTCTCACAGGGAAGCAGTGGTGACAATGGTTTAAAAGTGATGCAGGGCTGAACGTCTCACACTGATCCAGTGCTGAAAATGTTCCTGCAGTGGTTTAGAGCTAACAGAGTCACACAATAATCCAGTGCCAATAAAGTTGTACGATCTAGTGTCAGAAGTGCCTCACGGTAATCCAGTGGTAGTAGTTTCACAATGATCCAGCACTTACAAGGTCACGCAGTGATCCAGTGCTCCCAGTGACCATTAGTTGACCTGTTTTGGGCCCTGTGCTCTCTGCTCAGCCTCTCCCTGATGTTGTGTGCCTTGCTAACCTGAACCATTTCTCCCCCCAGATATGGTCCATGGACGGCTACCTAAACGGCCGCATTGTCCACGAGTTCCGCTCCTTCAACGACTTTGCCAAGGGCCAGAATTTCATCTTCTACCGCCTGCCCCACCCCTGGGCTGGCACGGGCCACGTGGTCTTCAACGGCTCCCTCTACTACAACAAGTACCAGAGCAACATCATCGTCAAGTACCACTTCCGCTCCCGCCGTGTGCTGGTCCAGCGGAGCCTGGATGGCGCCGGCTACAACAACACCTACCCCTACTCCTGGGGGGGCTTCTCCGACATCGACCTGATGGTGGATGAGAGTGGCCTCTGGTCCGTCTACACAACCAACCAGAATGCCGGCAACATCATCCTCAGCCGTCTGGATGCCGAGACACTGGAGATCCTGCAGAGCTGGGACACAGGCTACCCCAAGCGGAGCGCTGGCGAGTCATTTGTGATCTGCGGTACCCTCTACGTGACAAACTCACACCTTGCAGGGGCCAAGATCTATTTTGCCTACTACACTAACACATCGAGCTACGAGTACACCGACATACCATTCCACAACCAGTACTCGCACATATCCATGCTGGACTACAACCCAAGAGATCGCGCGCTATACACATGGAATAACGGTCACCAGGTTCTCTACAACGTCACGCTGTTCCACGTTGTAAAGACGTCAGGTGAATTGTAAAGTAATAGGACAATTCTTTTTACATCTAAAAGTATCATTTACTGAACAAAAGACTGTCTGGTGTGAGTGCGCATGGTTCTTTGTGTTACTGAACAATAAAGTTTAACTTTGAAATGGTTAAATTGGCTGGTATCTCATTGGAGGACTTCAGAGATCGATCTCAAGCCGGTTTAGTCCATCAGTGATTCCACCATCTTTTGTATTGACTTCCCCAATTCGATCTTACTTTGATCTCACATACCGGGAGACTAGAGAACCAGAGCTATAGGGAGAGGTTGAACAGGTTAGGACTTTATTTCCTGGAAAGTAGGAGAACGAGGGAAGATGTTAATGAAGTATACAAAATTATGCGGGATATGAGGAGGGGTAAATACATGCAGGGTTTATCTCCTAATGTTGCGTGAGAAGCAAAGCTGATGATCCTGAAAATGAAAGGGTTAACATATGAGGAGCACTTGATGGCTAGACGGATATCCCTTTAGAAAAGAGATGAGGAGAGACTTCTTTAGCCAAAGGGTGGTGAATCTGTGGAATTCATTGCCAAGTCATTGGGTATATTTACAGTGGAGTTTGACAGATTTTTGATTAGTAAGGCCATCAAAGGTTATTTTATTAAGAAAATAAATTATTTATTAATGTATTAATTAATTTATTAATCAGAGCATTGAGTATAGGAGCTGAGATGTAATGTTGAATTTGTATAAGGCATTGGTAAGGCCAGATCTGGAGTATTGTGTCCAGTTCTGGTCACCGAATTACAGGAAGGATGTCAATAAAATTGAGAGAGTACAGAGGAGGTTTACTAAAATGTTGCCTGGGTTTCATCTCCTAAGTTACAGAGAAAGGTTGAACAAGTTAGGTCTTTATTCTTTGCAGCGTAGAAGGTTGAGGGGAGACTTGATAGAGGTGTTTAAAATTATGAGGGGGATTGATAGAGTTGACGTGGTTAGACTTCTTCCATTGAGAATGGGGAAGATTCAAACAAGAGGGCATGGGTTGAGAATTAGAGGACAAAAGTTTAGGGGTAACATGAGGGGAAACTTCTTTACTCAGAGAGTGGTAGCTGTGTGGAATGAGCTTTCAGCAGAAGTGGTTGAGGCAGGTTTGATGTTGTCGTTTAAAGTTAAATTGGATAGCTATATGGACAGGAAAGGAATGGAGGGTTATGGGCTGAGTGCAGGTTGGTGGGAATAGGATAGGGTAAGAGTTCGGCACGGACTAGAAGGGCCGAGATGGCCTGTTTCCGTGCTGTAATTGTTATATGGTTATATATGATTACATGGTTGTGGGAAGAAGGCAGGAAAATGAGGTTGTGAGGGATGGTAAATCAGCTATAGTGGAAAGGTGGAGCAGACTCAAAAGTCCAAATGGCCTAATTCTGCCCCTATGTTTTATGGTCTTGTGGTCTTACAGGCTAGAACTGGAGGTCATAGGTTTACCGTGAAAGATTCAAGATTTCAGGTGGAAAGGAGAATCTACCAGTGGAAGCAGAAATGCACCTTCAGCTGTAACATCTAAGAGATGTTTGGTTAAGTACTGGATGTGAGAGGCATTGAGGGCTATGCTCTGGGTGCGGAAAAATTGGACTAGGCAGAAAACCAAGCCGATAGAACTGTATGGGCCAAGGAGTTTGTTTCTGTGCTCTATGAGTCACCTTCCAACTGGATAACCTGTTGGAGATACAGCGCATACATGGACTTCCACCAGGAGCTCCCATCAATGTCGCAGCCCATTCCATCTTGGGAATATGTCCTTGGTCCTTCATCTTCAAACTCCAAGCCCAGTAGTAAATCCCAAATATGAGAAAATCTGCAGATGCTATAAATCCAAAGCAACAGACACAAAATGCTGGAGGAACCCAGAAGGCCGGGCTGCGTCAATGGAAATGAGTAAACAGTCCACATTACGGGACATGGCCTCTCATCAGGACTCAAAAGAGTAAACTTCGACTGTTTGTTCATTTCCATTGAGGCTGCCTGACCTGCTGAGCCTCTTCAGCATTCTGTGAGTGTAACCCTGCCCATAGTGTTCACCTTCACTACATGGACTGCGTTGCTAGGAGGTGACTAGCTCCCATCTTCCCCGTATCAATAAGAGATGGGAAACAGGAAAGATTCTGCAGTTGCTTAAATCCGGAGTAATACACAAAATGCTGGAGGAACTCAGCAGGTTCATCAACAGCTATGGAAAAGAATAAAGAGTCAGTATTTCATGTCAAGGCCCTCATCATGACTTGAATGGAAGGGGGAAGAAGCTGGATCTTTATTTAAAGTCCGCCGTTTGTTCCTCTCCATTGATGCTGCCTGAGCAGCTGAGTTGCTTCAGCATTTTGTGTGTGTTATTCGAGAGATGGGAAATAAGCATTGATTTTAGTAATACCGTGAGTTACTTATTAATTAAACTCTTGTATCCCAATCAGTGTCTGGTTTCTGGTCACATGAAAGTTAATGATTCCCTGCGATGACCATGTGATAACGAACCAGAGAGGTCTCACAGGGATACCTGAGATTCACTATTGAACTTCCAAGAATGAATTGAGGCTCTCTGCTGGGCGGGGTTAACCGTGGATATTGCACCCTGGCTGTCTATGTGAGGCGCAAGCCAGGGCAGTATGACACGGAGAGCAATGAATAGAGAAAGGACAAAAATAGGATAAATGATGACATTCCGATGATTCCATATTTGCAGAGCGTAGAAGAAAGAAAAACGGAAAAAAATCTGTCCCCAATTATGGAAGTCTGAGATGGATATTGGCAAAGATGCAGACGGAAGCCTCCAGCCCTCTAAAGCTGTTTACAGCTGACCCTTATCTTAACTCCACCTTGCTTGCATCAGTCTTGTACAACACCTAACAAAGGAACTCTAAGTGAGATGGATAATAAAATGGAGCAGATTTATATATTTGTTTATTTATTGGGAGCAGGTCCATCTGGCCCTCTGAGCCGCACTGTCCAGAAACCCCCGATTTAACCATTGGCTAATTTACAATGACCGATTAACCTACCAACCAGTATGCCTTTAGACTGTGGGAGGAAACTGGAGCACCCTGAGGAAACCCACGCAGTCACGGGAAGAACGTACAAACTCCTTGCAGACAGTGAGGGATATCGAACCCGGGTCACTGGTACTGTAAAGTGTTGTGCTGACCACCTCTGCCACTGTGCTTCAGACCAGAGAAATTCTTGAACATAAACTATCGCAGTCAAAATCAATTTTAATATCATTTGAACAAGAATATGTGTGTGCATTTGCGAGGGAAAACTCACATCAATATCAGAGACACATAGCATCAGAAATAGAGCATTCATAAGAAAAAAATATAACCATAAATCATGATTAATCTTTACAAGAAAGACAGAACTAGGACAAAATAAAATCTGTTGTAGTGCAAAGTGATCAAAGCACTAATGGAGTTGCTGCGCTCGGGTTGTGCTCACTGGTTCAAGAAACAAACGGTTGCAGGGAAATAACTTTCTTGAACCTGGTGAGGTGGGACTTTATTTACTTAGAAGTACAGAGCAGAATAACCCCTTCCACCCCATCGCAGTGCACCCCCACCCCAGCAATCTAACTATTTAACGCTAACCTAATCACAGGACAATTTACAATGACCGTTTAACCTACTAACCAGACAGTGGGAGGGAACCAAAGCCCCTGGAGGGAGCCCACATGCTCATGGGAAGGACATGGAAACTTTCTGCAGGAGGGTTGAAGTTGAACATCGAACTCTGATGCCCTGAGCTGTAATAGCGTCGCGCTAACCACTATGCTACCGTGATGTCCGAAAACTGCTGTGAGAAGATGACAAGGGCGAGAAGATTTTGTTATTTTATATATGAATTCCTGAGTATGGGCGTGCCTGACAGGGCCAGCATTTATCACTCTTTCCCAACACTCTCGTTCAGAGGTGTTCCAAGAAAAAAAATCACCAGGACTCTGTGCTTGACATCCCGTAGTGGCAGACTATGTCCGGTCAATGTCATTCCTTGACGTTCATTGCGAACCAGCACACAGCACTTTACTGAACGTTTTCCATGGCAGGACGCATGTCTCCAGAACATGAATTCCCCTGCTCTAAAGGTGAGGCGCAAGCTCGTTTCCAGAGTAGAAGCACAAGCCACAGCAGATTACAGCATAAGACCATATGACACAGTGCAGAATGTTAGGACATTCAGCCTATCGATTCTGCTCCACCATTCCATCATGACTGATCCTGGATCCTACTCAACTCCATACACCTGCCTTCTCGCCATATCCTTTGATGCTCTCACCAATCAGGAAATTATCAACTTCCATCTTAAATATACCCATGGACTTGGCCTCGACCACAGTCTGTGACAGAGAACTCCACAGGTCCGCTACTCTTTGGCTAAAAAATTCCTCCTGACCTCCGTTCTAAAGGATTGCCCCTCAATTTTGAGGCTGTGCCCTTTAGTTCTGGATACCCTCTGCATAAGAAACATCCACTCCACATCCACCTTATCTAGTCCTTTCAACATTCAGTAGGTTCAATCAGATCCCTCCATATGCTTCTAAATTCCAGTGAGTACAGGCCCATAGCTGCCAAATGCTCCTCAGATGTCAACCATTTCATTTCTGGAGCCATCCTTGTTTACCTCCTCTGGCCTCTGCAATGACAACACATCCTTACTGAGATATGGGGCCAAAAACTGTTGACAATACTCCAAGTACAGACTGAATAGTGTCTTATAAAGGCTCAGAATTATCTCAAGCAACACATATCAAAGTTGCTGGCGAACGCAGCAGGCCAGGCAGCATCTCTAGGAAGAAGTGCAGTCGACGTTTCAGGCCGAGACCCTTTGTCAGGACTAACTGAAGGAAGAGTTAGTAAGAGCCTGTCACACTTTCAAATCTCCTTCTAGCTCTTCCTTCAGTTAGTCCTGATGAAGGGTCTTGGCCTGAAACGTCGACTGTACCTCTTCCTAGAGATGCTGCCTGGCCTGCTGCATTCACCAGCAACTTTGATGTATGTTGCTTGAATTTCCAGCATCTGCAGAATTCCTGTTGTTTCAGAATTATCTCCTTGCTTGTATATTCTATTCCCCTTGAAATAAATGCCAATATTGCATTTGCCTTCTTTACCACAGACTCAACCTGTAAATTAACCTTCTGAGAGTCTTGCACGAGGATTCCTAAGTTCGTCTGCACCTCAGGTGTTGAATTTTCTCCTCATTTAGATAATAGTCTGCACTATTGGTCCTTTTACCAAAATGCATTATCAAACATTTCCCAACACTGTATTCCATCTGCCAATGTTTTGCCCATTCTTCCAATTTGGCTAAATCCTGCTGCAATCACATTGCTTCCTCAGCACTACCTACCCTTCCACCTTTCATCATATCATCCACAAACTCTGCCACAAAACCATCAGTTTCTTTATCCAAATCATTGACAAACAATGCCAAAAGTAACGGTCCCGATAGTGACCCCTGAGGAACACTACTAGTCACTGGCAGCTAACTAGAAAAGGTGCCCTTTATTCCAACTAACTGCCTCCTGCTTGTCAGCCATTCCTCTATCCATGCCAAGATATTTCTTGTAACGCCATAGGATTTTATCTTGATAAGCAGCCTCATGTGTGGCACTTTATCAAATGCCTTCTGAAAATCCAAGTAGATGATATTCACTCCCTCTCCTTTGTCCACCCTGCTTTATTACTTCCTCGGAGAATTCTAACAAATTTGTCAAGCAAAATTTCCCTTTATGGAAACCATGCTGACCTTGACTTATTCTATCATTAGACTCCAAATACCCCGAAACCTCATCCTTAATAGTAGACTCCAACACTTTCCCAACCACTGAGGGTAGGCTAACTGGCCTATAATTTCCTTTCTTTTCTCTTCTTTCCCTTCTTAAAGAGCGGAGTGACATTTGCAATCTTCTATTCCTCCAGGCCCATGCCAAAATCAAGTGATTCTTGAAGGATCATGACCAACACATCTGTTATCTCTTCAGCAACCTCTCTCAGGACTCTGAGGCTTAGTCCATCTGACCCAGGTGACTTAGCCATCTTAAGACCTTTGATTTTGCCTTTTGCAGTTTTTCCTTTGCAATAGCACTAGCTCTCACATCTTCTTCGTGACACTCATGGACTTCTGGCACACTGCTAGTGTCTTCCACAGTGAAGACTGATGGAAAGTACTCATTAAATTCATCTGCCATTTCTTTGTCCCCCATTATTAACTCACTAGCATCATTTTCCAGTGGTCTAATAACAACTCTCACCTCTCTTTTACTTTTTATATAACTGAAAAAACTTGTAGTGCTCTGCTTTCTATTATTGGCTAGTTTGTCCTCATCTTTTCCCTTCTTATAGCTTTTTAGTAGCCTTTTGATGGATTTTTAAAACTTCCCAATCATTCAACTTCCCACTCACTTTTGCTAACTTATATGCACTTTCCTTAGCTTTTATGCAGTCCTTAACTTCCTTTGTCAGCCACAGTTGCCTACACTTGCTATCTGAGAACAACTTCTTTTGTGGGACATATCTACCCTGTGCCTTGTGAACTATTCCCAGAAACTTCAGCCGTCTCTGCTCTGCCATCATCCCCACTAACATCTTTCTCCAATCCACCTTGGCAAGCTCCTCTCTCAGGCCTCTGTAACTCCCTTCATTCAATTGTGATGCTGGAATCTGCAATAACTAACCAATTGTTCCAGAGGAACAGGAGGAACTTGTGAGGCAGCATCTCAGAATCAGGTTTAATACCAGTCACAGATATGATGAAATTTGTTTGTGGCAGCAGAGCAGTGCAAATACATTTTAAAAAACTATAAATTACAATAAGAAATATATATAAAAAATAAATTAAATAAATATTTGCAAAAAGAGAGCAATTTTTTAAAGTAGTAATGTAGTGTACAAAAGTTCATTGTCTATTCAGAAATCTGACAGCGGAGGAGAAGAAGCTGATTGTGAAACATTGAGTGCATGTCTCCAAGTTCCTGTGCCTCTTCTCTGATCCAGCAATGAGAAGATTGCATGTTCTGAACAGTGGGGGTCCTTAATGCTGAATGCGACCTTTTTGAGGCATCACGTTTCGAAGATATTCTCGGTGCTGGAGATGATATTTCAGATCTAAGCCCTTTGCCTGGAAGGATGAAGTACAGATGAAGGATCACAACCCATAATATTGACTGTCCATTTCTCTCCACAGATGCCGCCAAACCCACTGAGTTCCTCCAGCATTTGCTACAGCTCCAGAATAATAGTTTAAGCATTTAGTTACCAGTTTGGTAACTGAACCATTTGCACTCTGCAATGTATTCATTTAAACTCTCTTACATGTTAAGGTGGGTATTATCAGTGTACACACTCTTATTAGGTACACCTGCTCATTAATGCAAATATCTAATCAACCATTCATGTGGCAGCCATTCAATACATAAAACATGCAGAAATAGTCAAGAGGTTCAGTTGTTGTTCACAACAGGGAAGAAAAGTGATCTTAGTGACTTTGACCGTGGAATGATTGTTGGTGCCAGATGGGGTGGTTTGAATATCCCAGAAATTGCCGATCTCCTGGAATTTTCACACACAACAGTCTCTGGAGTTTACAGAGAAAAGAGCGAGAAACAAAAAAAATCCATTCAGGTGGAAAGTGAAATATGCTGTGAGTGAAAACATCTTGTTACAGTAATGAGATAGATCAAAGAAGAATGACCACAGTGGTTTCAAATTGACAGGAAGGCGGCAATAACTCAAATAATTATGTGTTACAAATATTGTGTGCAGGAGAGCATCTCTGAACACACAACACATGAAACCTGGAAGTGGATGGGCTACAGCTGCAGAAGACCATGAACATACACTCAGTAACTGCTTTATTAGGTACCTAATAAAGTGGTCACTGAGCATATGTTCCCATTGTCCTCTCTGATAAATCTCATGGAATTCATGTTGTTGACCCTGGAGGCCTTTCAAGCAGAATTGAAAGAATGTTTGGAAAGGAGACAAGTGTACAAGGGCACCAAAATAAGATAGTTAGTAATTAACAAGGATTTCTTAGCCAGTCTGGATAAGAAGCTGGAGCCCACTATCCCTTGAGTGATACAGGAGATTTTCCAAAGTCCAAAGTTCAAACTAAATTTATTATCAAAGTCCGCATACGTTACCATATACTAGCCTGACCGTTTTAAGACCATATTCATAGGAGCAGAATTAGGCTGTTTGTCTCATCAAGTTTGCTCCATTATTTGATCATGGCTGATTTGTTTTCACTCTCAGCCTCATTCTTCTGACTTCTGCCCGTAACCTTTGGTTTCCTGACTAATCTAGAACATATCAATGTCCACTTTAAACATACCCAATGACTTGAACTCCACAGCCATCTGTGGCAATAAATACCACAGATTTACTACCCTCTGACTAAAGAAATTCCTCCTCATCTCTTTTCTAAAGTGATGTCCTTCTATTCTGAGGCTGTCATCTGGCTTAAGACGTGCTTACCATTGGAAATATCCTCTCCACGTCCACTCTATCTAGGCCTTTCAAGATTTGACAGGTTTCAATGAGATCCCCCTTCATTCTTCTAAACTTCAGTGTATACATGCCCAGAGCCATTAAATACTCCACATATGTTAACCCTTTTACTGGGATCATTTTCATAAATATTCTCTGGGCGCTTTCCAAAGCCAACACATCGTTTCCTAGATATGGGGCCCTAACTGCTCACAACACTCCAAGTGCAGTCTGACCAATGCCTCTTAAGGCCTCAGCATCCTTGTTTTTACAGTAAATTCTAGTTCTCTTGGAAATTAATTTACTGGAAAAAAAGAAATGCAATAGTTTTATGAAAAACTACACATAAACAGACAAAGACTGACAACAACCAACATGCAAAAGAAGACAAACTGGGCAAATAAAAATAAAACTGAGAACAAGGGTTTCAGGAGTCCTTGAAAGTCAGTCTGTACATTGTAGAAACAGTTCAGAGTTGAGGTGAACAAAGTTATTCATGCTAGTTCAAGAGCCTGATGGTTGAAGGGTAAGAAATGTTCCTGAACCTGATGGTATGGGACCAAAGGCTTCTGTACCTCCTACCCAATAGTAGTAGCAGGAGGGGAGCACGGCCTGGATGGAGGAGGTCCTTGACAATAGATGCTACTCTCTTGTGTCAATGCTCCTCATAACTGTGCTCAGTGATGGGGAGGACTTTGCCAGTTTTGAATTGGGCTTGCCTACCACGTTCTGTAGCCTTTTCCATTCCTGGGCATTGGTGTTTTCATACCAGTCCCTGGTGCAGCTTAGAAGTTTGTAAAAGTTTTAGATGACATGCCAAATATACACAAACTTCTAAGACAGCAAAGGTACTGTTGTGCCTTCTTTGTGATGGCACCTATTTGCTGGTCCCAGGTCTGATATGTTAATGCCAAGGAATTTAAAACTATTGGCCCTCTCCACTTCAGTTCCCCTAATCAGCACTGGCTTCTTCTTTTGATCGTCGATAATCGGCTCTGGTTTTGCTGACATTGAGTGAGAGGTCGCTGTTATGGCATCACCCAGCCAGATTTTCAATCTCAATTCTATATGCTGATTTGTTACCACCTTTAGCTTGGCCAATAACAGACGTGTCAACTGCAAATTTAACTATGGCATTGGAGCTGCACGTAGCCAAACAATCAGAAGTACTGTTCAAAGTGAGTAGTGCTTGGGGTTGAGCCCGCAGTCCTTTGGTGCAGCTGTGCTGATGTGAATGTGGAGAGGATATTATTGCCAATTTGTCTAACTGGCATCTGGCAGTGAAGAAATCAAAGATCCAGTTGCACAGGGAAGTACTGAGGCCCAATGCTCTATGTCAAATTCTATGTAATGAAATACTTTTCTATGAATAAGTCAAACACTTTACAAAGTTAATTTCCACACACAGAGGGAAAGGTTAGATATTGATTTTATGTACACTAAATGAAAGTAAATGAAGTAATACATTTTAATAGCTTTCCCAATGCTGATCGATGAATTGATCATTGGCAGCCTCAATCCAATCAATAAAAACTGAATCAATGCTAGAAGAGGGAGAATTTAGAGAAGCCATTTAGTGTACACAGATCGCTAATAGTTATGACCAAAGAGAAAAAATGACCGGAGTCACTTAGCACTATAGTGTAAGGGTGTTTATTGTACGCGTTAAAAATCAGTGCAGTTAGTGAAAAGAAAATTGCCAATATTTACAAAAAGTTATCTGCCTATTTTGTCTAGTGTGAATTCCTGGCAGTCCCTATCTCTTTCTCCTACTGAGAGCAAAGAGATCCTTTAAACTGGCAGTAGGACATGCCATCTTTTATTACTCACAAAGTTAACTTAAAACTACAAATGAATTAGAATATGGTGCACCCCACAATGTAGTTAACATAGTACATGCATAGTATATATACAGCATATACACATTTACACATCCTCATTACTAAGGAAATGGAACATTCCACCGTGTAAGGCAGCAAAGGCACCAGAGCGCATCAGTTTGGTTTAAGATCCATCATGAAAATATACCAGAGAAGATGTTGAAGTGTACACACTTGGCGCAATGACAGCAGAACGACAAGGCGATGTTTGTGTGTGTGTAAATGTGCAAGTGTAAGGAATGCGTTTACCCAGTGCTCTCCGCTACACCTGGGCTTCGAGCCTGTGCAGTGAAGTTGCTCCAGATTGATTCCTGGATGATAGGATTACTCTTTGAGAAAAGATCAAATAGTTTGGGGCTAGCACATATGATGCTAAGAAAAATTAGGGTGATTTAGTTAAAGCATACAAGATCCTGATGGGCTTGACAGAGGAGCTGCTCAGAGGATATTCCTCCTGGTGATTAATCTGGAACGTGAGAAAGTTTCAGGATAATGTTGCCTATTTAAGACTAAGATGAAGAGAATTTCTTCTCTAAGACCATTTTAAACCTCTGAAATTCTCCAGCAACTAAAAATTTAACTTAAAAAACACAGATGCTGAATATCTAAGATAAAAATGGAAAATGTCAAATCCACTCAGCAGGTCGGGCAGCACCTGTAGAGTTTTTATCTTGTAATGTTAATTCTGCTTGTCTTTCTGCAGATGCTGCCCGACCTGCTGTGTGTTTCCAGCAGGGAATCAGGCCCTTCGGCCCAACTGGTCCGTGCTGAACAAATGGTACTTCCATCTTCTCCTGCTTAGACTGTGTCCCTCGAACCTTTCCTATCCATATACATATTAGCCTGTCTTTTGAAATCTCAATTTATATTTTTAATTGTTTAACTCAGAGAACTATTGATGCTAAGTCATTGAATATATTCAAGGCCAAGAGTAAGGTTTGTTTAAGGCAAAACAAATCAAGAGTTATGAGGAATTAACCTGAAAAGGAGCAGATTCTTAACAACCACCATCTCTGTGAATGGTGGAACAGGTTTAAGGCTGGGTGGCCAACTCTTGTTCTTGTTACTCATGCCAAGAGTGCAGCAACCCAGTACTCAACATATCCTATTTAATTTTCTTGATACAATTAAGGTTATGCCTATAATTTCACAGTCACAGTGATAAACGAGAACACGGGATTTTAATGGTGAGCTTGTCTAGAGCTGACATTTTCACATTGATAAGCACCGACTAAGAATCAGTTCTGCATTTGACTCTAAGGTCTCAATAAACTGCTTTCTGCTGGATGTCAACTGGAAACAGAATTTAGTCCAATAAATATAATAATGAGCTGTCTCTGTTAAGCTAGGTTGGTCCACTCAAATCATGGTGGAAATCAAGGAGATAAAAACAATTGTATACTCCATAGTGCAGGAGTTCCCAGCCATTCCCCTCAGTTAATGGTTGGGGTCCATGACATGAAAAAGGTTGGGAGCCCGTGCCATAGTGTAACTAAGTCATTAGAGGTTAGAAGAATGAGAGGTGACCCCATTCTAACATATGGGAGTCAATGCCTCCCTCTGCAAATAAATCCTTGACCTACTGGCCAACAGACAGCAATCAGTAAGGACAGGCAGAAACATCTCCAACATGATTACCTTCAACTCCGGTTCTCTACAAGGTTGTGTCCTCAGGCCTCTGCTCTACTCCCAGTACACTCATGACTGTGCAGCCAGATTTTGCTTTCCAACTTTGAAGATAGTCATTGTGGTTGTAAGGGTGGCCAAGTGGTACCCCCTCCCTGATGGTGGTAATGAGAAGATGGCATGTCCTACATGGTGAAGGGATTATGATGGATGCTGCCTTGTTCAGGCACTGACTTTTGAAGAGGTCTTCAATGGTGAGGAGGCCTGTGCCCACGATGGAGGTGGCAGAGAGTACACCCCTCTGCAGCCCGTGCTTTGGAGCCTCCTTACAAGGCGGTCGTGCAAGCAGTCAAAATGCACTCCACTCTACATCTGTGTGAGCGTTTGATGACATCCCAAATCTCCTTCAACTGCTAATGAAGCCGACTTGATGGCATGCCTTCTTTGGGACTGCATCAGTATGTTGGACTCAGTAGAGATCCTGTGAGATGTTGATGACCAGGAATTTGAAGCTGCTTGCCCTTTTCTACTCCTGACCCTGCAATGAGGAACACTTGTTAATTATTGTAGATACGCAGAAGCTTGCCACTTTATCAGCTAAACCTGTACACCTGCTCATTAATGCAAATATCTAATCAGCCAATCATGTCACAGCAACTCAGTGCATAAACACATGCAGACATGGTCAAGAGGTTCAGATGTTGTTCAGACCAAACATCAGAATGGGGAGGAAATGTGATCTAAATGTCTTTGGCCATGGAATGATCGTTGGGACCAGATGGGATGGTTTGAGTATCTCAAAAACTGCTGATCCCCTGGAAATTTTTCACACAACAGTCTCTACAGTTTACAGAGAATGGTGCAAAAAACAAAATAACAATTATTGAGTGGCAGATCTGTGGGTGAAAATGCCTTGTTAATGAGAGAAGTCAGAGAAGAATGGCCAGACTGGTTCAAGCTGACAGGAAGGTGACAACAAATCAACTCGTAACAACAGTAAAAGGGCATCTCTGAACACACAACACATCAAATCTTGAAGTGGATGACTACAGCAGCAGAAGACCATGAGCATATACTCAGTGGCCACGTTATTAGGTACAGGAGGTAACTAATAAAGTGCCCACTGAGTCTAAAGTCATAATGTCACAGGGCCATAGGGTCATAGGATCGAAGACACATTCAGCTGGAAGTAGTCCCTTCTGCTGACAGTCCGTACCAACCATCAAACACCAATGTACGCCAATCATACATATTTTATTCTTCCCACATTCAGAATCAGAATCAGGTTTAATATCACCGGCATATGTCATGAAATTTATTGTCTTTATGGCAGCTGTACAATGCAATACATAATAATAGAGAAAAAAAACTGAATGGCCTAGGTGGAGGGGGCCCTTAATGGTGGACACTGCCTTCTTGAAGGCACCTCCATTAGGGAGATGTCCTGGATACTATGGAGGCCTGTGCCCATGATGGAGCTGGCTACGTTTACAACTCTCTGCAGTTACTTTCGATCCTGTGTAGTAGCCCTCTCCATACTAGGGGGTGGTGCAGCCAGTTAGAATGCTCTCCATGGTATATCTGTAGATATTTGTGAGTGCCTTCGGTGACATACCAAATCCTCAGCTCCCTCAGTCTGCCACTTGCTAGAGGCAATTTGCAGTGGCCATTTAACCTACCAATCAGCATTAACCTACCAAGCAGGATATCTTTAGGGATATGGAAAGAAAAGCACGTGTTCACAGAAAGAACGTGCAAACTCCACACAGATAATACTCAAGGTCAGATCTGAATGCAAGTCTCTGGCATAGTCAGACAGCAGCTCTACCAGCTGAAACACTGTGTTGCCTATACAAACAGTACCCATTGTTTAAAAGGGAAATGCATTTCCTTAAAGCCGATGCAATAATGATAATATGATGCTTGCATTGTCATTGGGACCATTGAATGCATCAGCACTGCAATGCCTTTCAAAATGTAAACATACTCCTGTATCTGTGAGGTGTGACCTTAAACCAGGAGTTCCCAACTGGGGTCCACGGACCCCTTCATAATGGAGTTGGTCCATCACATAAAGAAGGTTAGGAACCACTATCTTAAAACCTTGATATTTGTGATTGATTAAATAAACTCACCACCCAATTCCTTCACCACTATACCCAACATATTGTACTCAGAACTGTCCTACATTGTGAAACCAAACTGTGTTTCCTTAAAAGAAAATGTACTAATATAGCTTAACAAAGCCCACACCACAATTCCTTTCCCTGTCTGATTCCATTGGTTTATCCAAATCCCTTCTGAAGGCAGTGCTTGAATCTTCATTGTCTGTCCTATCAGCTGGTGTGTTCTAATCACTGTAAAATAACAAGGTCTTGCCTCACAACGCTTTTGTCAAATAACTTAAATCTGTCAACTCTTGCTGTTGACAAAACGATAGATAGGACCCCACAACATGGAGACTAATGACTGTCTTGAAAAGTTTTCATAGAAGTTTTAACTAAAAGCATTGACAGCACAGAATGAAATTCTAACTGGAGGCAAGAAAGAAATAGATTCAAGGGCAGAAAACTATTACATCTGTGTATTCATAGAACACAAAACATAGAACAGTACAGTGTAGGAACAGGCTATCCAGCCCACAATGTTGCATCAAGCCAGCTAAAAGGCAAATCAAAATACCCAAACACTAATCCTTCCTATCTACTCAACGTCCTTATCCCTCTATTTCCTCACACACATGTGCCTATCCAAATCTCTGGTATTTGCCTCTCCTACCATACCAGGAGGAACATTCCAGACACCCACCACTCTCTGAATTAAAAAAATACCCCTTGTATCCCCCTTGAACCTATCTCCTTGCACCTTCAATGCATGCCCTCTGGTATTAGACATCTCTACCCTGGGAAACAGATACTCCCTGTCCACTCTATCTATGCCTCTCATAACCTTATAAACTTCTATGAGATCTCCCCTCAGCCTTTGCCACTCCGAAGAAAACAACCCATGTTTCCCCAACCTCTCGTAATAGCACGTACCTTCAAAACCAGGCAGCATCCTGGTAAACCTCTTCTGCACCCTCTCTAAAGCCTCAAATCCTTCCTATTGTGGGGTGACTCAAGAAGTGTATTTATCGTGCTATTTCCATCCACGAGCTGTTCTATAAAGGGTTACAGATATACTTGAGCAGTTTTATCTTTGTGCATACTTCATCTCTCAAGTGCGGCAGATCTCAGAGCAGTATTGATTAAATATTTTCAATGCACCATTTTAAACTTGGAAGGCATAAATTACCTCATGTATCTAACATAAGTTTCCTTCATGCTTCACAATCAAGCTGACATCTATTAACCGCCTGGTGCTAACTTCAATAGAATTTAATTATTTTTTGCATGTTATTTTTAAAGGCCGTCAATGATGTTTTAAAAATTCTATAAGAGAATTACTAAATGACTAACCATGATAAATGAACTTTGTTATATGCAAGGAGACAAATACAACGTTATATGTAAATAGAGTATAGGAGGTTATCTTAGTGATTCTGAACATTTTGGAATTGTGATAGGTTAGTTTAATTTTTGCTTTCACTGAAGTGCAACCTCTGATCTTCTTGTACCAGTCCCATACCAACAAGTACTAATTAGAAAACTACAGATGGGAATGAATAAGAAAGGCTAACAACTCACTGTCAATATAATACCTGCACCATGGTCAATGATAAAGTAAGAGAAAGGAGGCAGATATTTCTCTTTATTTAGTTAGTTATTTAGCAATGCAGTAGTCTCTTCTGGCCCTTCAGGCAGCAATGCCCCAACAACCACAGAATCTCCAATTTAACCCTAACCTAATCACAGGACAAGTTACAGTGACCAATGAACTACCCAGTACGACTGGAGCACCTGGGGAGAACCCATGCCTGCCACAGGGAGGATGTACAGACTCCTTACAGAGAATGGCAGACCCTGATGCCCCGAGCTGTCATAGCATCAAGCTAATGGCCAGGCTACGCTGGCTCCTGCCACAAGTGTATGTTCACGTCTTCTTCTGCTGTAGCATTTCCATTTCAAGGTCCAATGTCTTGTCCATTCAGGGATGATCTTCTGCACACCACAGTTGTAAAGTGTGGTTATTCGAGTTACTGTCAGCTTGAACCAGTCTGGCCATTCTCCTTGACCTCTCTCATTAACAACATATTTTTGCCCACAGAAGTGCTGCTCGCTGGATTTTTTTTTTTTGTTTCTCTGTAAGCTCTAAAGACTGTTGTGTATGGAAATCCCAGGAGATCAGCAGTTTCTGAGATACTCAAACCATCCTGTTTGGCACCATCTATCATTCTACAGTCAAAATCACGTAGATTACATTTACTCCTCATTTTGATGTTTGGTCTGAACAGCAACTGAATCTCTTTACTATGTCTGCATGTTTTTATGCATTGAGTTGTTGTCACATGATCGGCTGATTTAAGATGGTGCTACTGAAATCGAGCGACAAGTTACTGGTAGTTCTAAAGACAAGAGAGAGGACTAAAAACATTGTTGATAACACTTCTTCTGAGGTACGTTGTGGTAAACTATCGCCGCAAACAGTGAAGAGGTGAATAAAGGTAAAGTTGACTGAAGGGATGAGCTGTGCTGCTACATTGCAAAGTCAGAGCGTAACATATTTGAGGCGATGTTGGTGTCGGAAATGCAGTTGGAGTAAGCAATTCGAAGAGGAGTCGAGGCAGAAGAATTTTGATGCCTATCCTCCTAAACCAAGGTCAGATTGATCTAGGTGTTGAGCCGATTTGGAAAGTCGGGAATGGCTTTGAGCTGGGTGGCAAGATCTAGGCCAGAATGTATGGCTGCCCTTGTCCTAGTGTGTCGAGCAATCCAGTTTTGGAAGATTTAACTGCCAGCCCAGATAGCAGGGTGTTAGGACCAGATGCAAGGTTGAGGCCAATTCTCTTCACCCTCCCGGGATGTTCGCTTCTCTCTCCACGGCGCTGAAACTGAGGGACTGATCTGGCTGATAAGTGCTTCTGTGTGCAAGCTTCACGATGATTTGCCATGCTTTATGAACTGAGACCGAGGCCATTCTCCCTGAAGTTATATAAATTCCCTCAGATGCTGTGGTTTTTTCCCACATCCCAAAGACACGCAGGTTGGCGACTGTAAATTGCCCTTAGAATGTGTCTGATTGGGAAATCCGGGGTTTATGAGAATCTGTGCAGAATGAGGTGTGGTTACTGTGGGATTTGTACAATGACATAGTTGAGAGATAGTGCAGAATTGGTGGTTGAAGGAACCATTCCCACACTGTGACCTTATGACCCTCTAACGTCAGGCATCTTTTACACCTACCTTCAGTTCAACTTCTCATATGAAGAATTCACACAGGACGTCATGCCAGGATTCGACCCGATACTGTCATGATCCGGTCCGTGAAGTCCGCATTCCAGTTCATGGTCCGGTCCGTGGACTCAGGACTCAGGGTCTTCCAGCTGTCCCTTATTTGATTGAGTTAAGCATAGGCACCTGATTCCCATCTTGGGGCTTGGAATATAAGTAGCCTTGGGGTTGAGTGTGGGCTGCTGGTTTGTCTTGTCAGTCCCTCTTAGAGCAACCTGCTGATGGAAGGTGAGTGAAACCATTTGTGATCTCTAGGCCTGGTTGGAGGACCACTGCTTCATGGAGCCTTGTTGCCACTTGTTGGAGTAGTCTTTGCGGTATGGATTTGGCTGTTTCCTGGGCCAGTTGAGGGGCTGTCAGCCACTCTGAGCTAGGTAGGGATCTGGTTGTTTCTGTAGCCAGTAGAGGTTGCTGGCTGTAACAGTGACTCGGAGCAACCCCGAAGCAAAGGTGGATCTGTCTGTTGTTCTTTGGTGTTTGTCTCTTCTTGTCCTTGCCTCTGTGGGGTAAGTCAGGCTGTTTTGCTGTTGCCCTGGGGGGGGGACCTGTCTTGTCTTGTCCTTGCCTCTGTGGGGTGAGTGTCATGTCCCTACTCTAGTCAAGTCCAGTTCCTTGTACTTCAGTGTCTGCGTCTTGCATTTGGGTCCATTCCCAGCACCCCATTGTGACAGATACATTGACAATTGCTTTTCTCCCACAGATTCTACTTGACCTGATGCATATCTCCAGCAGATTTATTGTTGCTTTAGATGCCAGTATCTGCAGTCCTTGTATCTCTAGTACAGAACACTGCTGAGACTTAAAGAAATGGGTTGATGGTAAGACAAGGAGCATTAGACACAAAATGCTGAAGGAACTCAGCAGGTTGGGTAACACCTATGAAGGGAAATAAACAAACAAGAGAAAATCTGCAGATGTTGGAAATCTGAGCAGCACACGCAAAATACAGAGGAATTCAGCAGGCCAGGCAGCATCAATGGGAAGAAGTACAGGTGATGTTTTGGGCTACACACATAAAAGTTGCTGGTGAATGTAGGAGGCCAGGCAGCATCTCTAGGAAGAGGTTGCAGTCGATGTTTCAGGCCGAGACCCTTCGTCAGGACTAACTGAAGGACTAACACTCTTCCTTCAGTTAGTCCTAACGAAGGGTCTTGGCCTTGTGTGTGTTGCTTGAATTTCCAGCATCTGCAGAATTCCTGTTGTTTGATGTTTTGGGCTGAAACCTTTTGAAGGGACTAGAGAAAAAAAATGCTGTGGAGTAGATTTGAAAGGTGGGTGGAGGGGAGAGGGAAATGACATGTGATAGGTGAAATTTGGAGGGGAAGGAATGAAGCAGAGCTTATCCACTGATGTCTATTATAAACCAAGGGACTCTCACAGCTATCTTCACTATACCTTGTCCCACTCTACTACTTGTAAAAACATCATCCCCTCTCTCAATTCCTCCGTCTCTGCCGCATCTGCTCTCAGGATAAGGCTTTTCATTCTAGAATAAAGGAGATGTCCCCCTTTTTCAAAGGAAGTGGGGGGACTTCCCTTCCTCCACCATCAAAGCTGCCCTCAACTGCATTTCTTCCACTTCACGCATGATTTAGCCCATCCTTCAGACATGCTACCAGGGATGAGGTTCCTCTTGTCCTCACCTATTACCCCACCAACCTCCGTGTCCAGCACATAATACTCTGAAGCTTTTGCCACCTCCAGCTGGATCTCACCACCAAACAGATCTCTTCCCGCACCCTCCCCCCCGCAACTGTAAGACTGATGGTATGAACGTCAATTTCTCAAACTTTCAGTAATGCCTCCATCCACCCCCCCCCTTCATCATTTCCCATCCCCTTGTCCCTCTATCATGTTATCTCCTTGCCTGCCCACAGCCTCTCTCGGGTGCTCCTCCCAACCCCCTTTCTTCCATAGCCTTCTGTCACTTTCACCAATCAATTCAAAAAACAAGGGAGGGGGACACATCTATGAGACAGTAGGAGACCCCAAGTGCTGAGGTCCTGGGACTGGGTGCTCTTTGCTATCCAATCTGTTCTTTGCTGATCTATCTCGGCCATCTGAATGGCCACCTCTGTGCAGCCTCTAGCCAAGAGATGTAGGCAGAGAGCTTCTCCCCCTTCGCTTGACACATGTTTTGAAACCCCGCCATGAGCTCCATTGGGCTTCCCATCAGGACAAAGGCATTTTCCACTGTTTGCACGTAATTGCCCATAGTTGCTTGGAGATACTGGGACCTGATGGCTCTCACAATGTCAGCAACCCGCCTACTCAAACTCTCAATAATCTCTGTTGCTTTACATCATCAGAGCACTGCCACTCATCAAGCAACTGAGAGGTCTGCTCTGCCCAAATCTCATACTCCTCTTCTCCTTTAGGCATTGGCATTATTCCAGAGAATAGGCGGAGCCTACCATAGCTGGGACTTTGAATCTAATTTTTCCATTTATTTGCCAGAGAGGTAAGGGCAGATACTAATTCAGAATTCTCACTCTTCCCAGGCGGCAGGGATTAATTAGACATTCCAAATCCGACCACTTCTTCCCCTCACTCTTCAGAAATGATAGAACCCAGCCTTTGAAGTCTCCACCCCCAGCTATGGGAAACTCGACTTGTGATTCGGCCCACTTCACTACCGTTACGTCAGCGCTAGTCTGCAGTAAAGCAAGGTCTGTGCCTGTCATTTATCAAACCTCCAACTGCAATTTTAACAGTACTTAACAGGCAAATTAACAATTCATCCAGAGTACGAATATCTACCCCACTCAACATGCACACGTTAGTTACCGGTAACCCTGTAGATGAACACCACCGCTCCACCCCGGCAGCATCCACACTAGCACAGATTTAAAACACACAACCCACTGGTTCAGTGCTCAGGCAATCACACAGCATCCAAGGAAATCAATCCCAGGCGAGCCCCCACAATTGTAACCCTCAGGTTCAGCCAGCTGTGTTAGTCTAGGGGGAGACAGCCTCCAGCCAAGCCAAACTTGAGATACCTTGTTTGGGTGGATGCTGTGTGATGCGTTCCCCTGTTACAAATCTGTACCACAAAATAACAAACAGTGCACAAAATGCAAATAAATGATTGAGCTTTATTATTCTTAATTTGACTATAGAGTTAGTAAAGAAAACAAAGTAAAAGGGCCCATTTTAATGAAACAGTCTAATGTGCATGTTGGAGCTCACTCTTTTCCCATCTGGTCATTCTCTATTGATTCCCCCCACCCCCGGGCTTCGTCAACTCCCAACCCCATTCCAAGTCCACTCAGTCCTGCAGTCTAGGACTTCCCCATTCTGGCATCTTCTCTCTCCATCTTTTCCCAAACCAAAAGCCTGCAAATTCCCTTCTCTCGAGCACCTAGGAAAGAAAAACACCTCCCCTCATTGGCCAGCACACATTCCAAAGTCTCCATCTCTAGTCATAACCCAAACACTGCTGCTACAGAGAAACCATTACATTAGCAGTGAGCCCTTTCCCAGGGCATTACACATAGAATAGGAATGCCACAGAATAGGCAAACCGTAGCACAGGAAGTCATAGAATAGACAAACCATGGAACAGACGAGTCTTAGAAAAGGCAAACCATAGAATACACAAACCATAAAATATGCATGTCATAGAATAGACTAGAAGGATGCAAATCTTTTTCAGGAAAATGGTATTAATGTAGATGGGCAAAAGGGTTAGTATGGATGTGATGAGCCAAAGGGCCTGTTCCTCTGCTGTATGATTCTGAGTCAGAATAGAAAGAAAAAAAAATTGAAATTATTTTGAAATACTATGAGAAGACACTTTGCAAGTGTGAAATTCCCACCACTAAATTCTGCTTTATTTATACCTCTCCTGCACCTTGAGAATATCATTACTCAAAATAATCTCTCAAACCATGTTATTAATATAGTTATACAACGTGTAGCCACTATAATTGATAATTATTTTATTGCTGTCACATGTATCAAGATACAGCACAAAGCTTTTGTTTGTATACTACCCAATCACATTGCACATAAATATACGTATCAAAAGAGTAAAAGGAGAATCAGAATTCTGA
Source organism: Mobula hypostoma (assembly GCF_963921235.1). NCBI lineage: Eukaryota > Metazoa > Chordata > Chondrichthyes > Myliobatiformes > Myliobatidae > Mobula > Mobula hypostoma. The sequence continues at coordinate 2,720,862 of NC_086125.1, forward strand.
ATATAAGGTTGTAGTTTTGGAGAAAGTGCAGTGTCTGCAAACAAATAAAGAGCAAGCCCGTGGTGAAGTGGATCAGGAGCTCAGGTTGATTTTTATTATGAAGTCTTCTTCACTAAAGCTATCTGTATCTAGTCTTGTCTTTACACTTCTATTATGTGATAGAGATTCCATCAGTATTTGATAACCACACAGAACTTCACTTAACACACTTCTGTGCTCTCCTTCACTTCACCGCGGAGGAATTCCACCTCTTGCTTTAGCATGGTGTCCTATCTCACCCAGAGCTCAGATTCTGATGTCAATTCTGCTCGTCACCAAGACATTCCACCCTGTCAGCTCACCCAACTGCTGCAGAAATATCTCAGCCAGGATCTGCCACTTTGGGCCTCCAGGATTCTCCTGGCTGGTTTCTCATTTCTTACCCTCTGTAAAATTCATCCATTGTTAGTTGGCTTCACCTTCAGCCCGCCCATCTGCTCTGTATCATCGTCTCAGTTTCTCAGGGCTTCTGAGGTCCATCGTCTCAGTTTCTCAGGGCTTCTGAGGTCCATCGTCTCAGTTTCTCAGGGCTTCCAAGGCCACTGGTATACTTTGACTCTCACTTTCTCTCTCGTCTTTCCCTGATGCACTCCTTTGTACTCTTTTACTCACACTTTCTGTCCTCTCTCTGTTCCACTCACTCTCTTGCTTTTTCATTTTCTCTTTCTGTTGATTCTCTATCAGACAAACTTACACTGTCACTCTCTCCTCTCACTGATTTTCTTTCCCATTTTCTTTTGCAGTCTTTCTTTTAGGCAAATTCTGTCTGTCTGTCACATTGTCATAAAGAGATGCAGCAGGGAAACACGCCCTTCAACTCCTATCCCCACTGACCATCAACCACCTGCTTATAGACCTTTCCCATTTTGACACTCCCCTTTTTCTTATCAACTCTGCCAAGTTTCTATCCCTCACTGACACACTAAGGACAATTTACCGTAGCCACTTAATGTACCAAACCACATCTTCAAGATATGTGAAGAAATGGTCACAGGTAGAGCATGCTAACTCCACACAGTCAGCACCAGTGATAGCAATGAGAACAGGGCATCTCCTGGGCATTGGGGATCCTTAATAATGGATGCTGCTTTTCTGAGGCACCACTCCTTGATGTCCTGGATCCTGTGGAGACTAGTACCTGTGATGTAGCTGACTAAGTTAACAACTCTCTGCTGCTGACTTTAAGCCTGTGCAGTAGCCACCACCCCTCCCTCCCCAATACCGGAGAGTGATGCAACCAGCTAGAATGCTCCCCATGGTACACCTGTAGAAACGTGCGAGTGTTTGTGGTGACATACCAAATCATCAGCTCCCTCAGAACCTACCACTCACCTTTACACTAGAGGCAATTGTAAAGACTGAGTGAAAAGAAAGCATTTGGTCCTGTTTTAACCCTGATATGGGACAGGGGACTGAGACTCTCTTTAATATACTCCTCTAGTGCTAGTTGTTCTATCACTATTTATTATCAGTCACTTACTTTCACAGTGTGGCATCTACCAGCTTCAGTCTGTTTTATTTATTGATGTCTGTCTATTTGCTCAAGACCCCAGCTACTCCTGGTCACATACTAAATAGCAACGAGATGAGATTTGTTCCTGGAGGGATGTTCTTAGGAACCATGAGCTTTGTTGTCATATACAGAAAGTTGGAAGATCATTTCAGAAGGTTAGAAATGTGCTGATATATTCTGTATATATTCTTAAATTTACAGAACAAATTTTCATGTTGCCACCAAATCAGAATCAGGTTTAATATCAGAAGCGCATATCACGAAATTTGTTAACCGAGCAATTTTCTAACCTCCTGGTCATGGAGTCATGGATTAACACAGCTGAGAGAAAGGCCCTTCAGCCCATCTTGTCTGTTCCAACCAAGATACCCATCTAAGCTAGTCCCATGAGCCTGCATTTGGTCCCAAACCTCCTAAACCATTCCTATTGATGTACCTGTCCAAGTGTCATTCAGATATTGTTCCTCAACCACTTCCTCTGGCAACTCATTCCATCGCCCCTCTGCGTGAGCACGTTGACCCTCACACCCCTTTTAAACCTTTACCCTCTCACTTTAGACCTATGCCATCTCATCTCTGATTCCCCAACCATAAGAAAAAGATGTATGTTATCACCCTCCCTATGCCCCTCATGATATTAAACACCTCTGTAAGGTCACCCCCTCAGCCTCAGATGCTACAAGAAGATTGGAGTCCCATCTCCAGAATTCTCTTCTTAAACCTCTTTGAAGCCATTCCCTAAAGCCTGTCTGTCTAACCAGCTGCAGGACACATTGCCTGGCACGTTAGTGTTTGGTAATGCCCCTGTTAAGTTTGTTGGAATACAAGGTGCTACAGAAACTCACTTTGTCACTGCTGAGAGTTGTGAGCTGAATGATGTGAAATTCTCCTATTCCTGGAGTCACAGCTCAGAAGATGGAACTCCCACCTTTGGGTAGGAAAGAGGTTTGGTTCTTAGGAAGGCAGCATCACGTAGCACAGAGGCCTTTATGCTCATCGTGCCCGTGTTGACCTCTAAGCACTCATTTACATCCATCGCTTTTACCTGTGCTTGATGTCCAGCCTTCTAACAGTTAGCAATTTAGCTGGATACCAAGCTTTGAACATTGTAGAACACTGGTACACAGGTAACACTGGAATGTCTGAGTAAATCACACAAAATGCTGGTGAAACTCAGCAGGTCACATACCGCCTACAGAGAGGAGTAAACCGTTGATCCCTAGAAGAGGGAGGGATCATCGCCAACTTCCCATGTCTCCTGATGACCATTTGGTCTCGGTACCTGATGTGCTGGCTTCCTTCGAGAGAGTGTATCCAAGCATCCGGTCCAAACGGATTACCTGGCCAAGTACGGAAGAGCTGAGGGGACCAGCTGGCTCGTGTGTTCCCGGATATCTTCTGTCTGTCACTCCAGCAATGTCTGGCACCCACCTGCTTCAAGCAGGCTCAATCGCACCAGTGTGGCAACCCGTCCAAATGACTATTGCCAAGTGGCACTTACATCCACAGAGAGGAAGTGTTTTGAGAGGCTGGTGTTCAAGCAAATCAGCTCCTGTCTGAATGGTGACTTGGATTCCCTCCAGTTCACCTATCGAAGCAAAAGGTCTACAGCAAATGTTATTTTGTTGGCTCTTCACACAACAGTGGAACATCTGGTGCATACATCAGGATGCTCTTTTTCAATTACAGCTCATCATTTAACACCATCCCTGCAAAATTAATTAGCAAACTCCAAGACCTGGGTCTCAATACCTGCTTGTGCAATTGGATTCTGGACATCCTCATTTGTAGACCCTTAGTCTGTACGAGTTGGCAACAATCTCTCCACCACAACCTCCATCAGCACAGGAGCGCCATAAGGATGTGTACTTAGCCCCCTGCTCTACTTGCTTCACACCTGTGACTGTGGGACAAAGTACAGCTCCAACACCATAAGCAAGTTTGCTGCTGCCACCACTGTTGTGGGCTGAATCAAAAGTGGTGATGAATCAGCATACAGGAGGGAGATTGAAAATCTGGCTGAGTGGTGTAATAGCAGGAACTCTCTCTCTCAATGTCAATAAGACCAGGGAACTGATTGTGGACTTCAGGAGAGGGAAACCAGAGGTCCATGAGCCAGTAATCATCGGAGGATTCAGAGGTAGAGAGGGTCAGTAACTTTAAATTCCTGTGTGTCACTATTTCATAAGATTGGTCCTGGACCCATTATATAAATATAATTGCGAAGAAAGCACAACAGTGCCTCTATTTCCTCAAGAGTCTGCGGAGATTTGGTATATCATCAAAAACCTTGGCAAACTTCTACAGATGTGTGATGGAAAGTGTGGCTGCATAGAAAATTCTACAAAAGGTAGTGGATTCGATCCAGAATATCACGAGTAAAATGCTTCCAACCATTAAGTATATCTATATGAATCATTGGTGTAGAAAAGCAGTATCCATATCAAAGATCCTCACCACCCAGGCCATGCTCTTTTCTCGCTGCTGCCATCAGGTAGAAGGGACAAGAGCCTCAGTACTTGTACCATCAAGAACAGTTACAACCTCTGAACCATCAGACTCTTGAACAAAAGGGGATTGCTACACTCATTTAATGACTCTGTTATATTGCTATTTCCTGCTTGCTATTTATTTGTATCTGCATTTGCGGTTTCTTTACAGTTCACAGTTCCTGATGTTTACAATTTCTAGATCCTGTTCTATAGATTTGCTAAGTACCCCTGCAGAGAAAGAGTCTCTGGGTTGGATGTGGAGACGTATAGAAAATATTTTGAACTTTGAACTTTTTGAACGTTGATGTTCAAAGTCCAACAACTGTACAAAGCACCATATATAGTTGAGTTGTGGTCATAGCTTTGAAAACACATGCCACCACATTGAAAGACAATTTCTAATCCTCTGTTCCTTAGTTTCAACCCTTGAAACTCAAATATTGCACAATGAAGATGAGCTCCTGATCTCTCAAACTACCTCACCATGACAATCGCACTTTAATGTCTACTGAACTGCGCAGTCTCTGTTGATTAAACTGTACCCTTTAGAAAGGGAACAGAGGAAATTTACCAGGATGCTGCCTGGTTTAGAGAGTATGCATTATGATCACAGATTAAGGGAGCTAGGGCTTCTCTCTTTGGAGAGAATGAGGATGAGAGGAGACATGATAGAGGTATACAAGATATTAAGAGGAATAGATAAAGTAGACAGCCAGCGCCTCGTCAGGGCACCACTGCTCAATACAAGGGGACATGGCTTTAAGGTAAGGGGTGGGAAGTTCAAGGGGGATATTAGAGGAAGGTTTTTTACTCAGTGGTTGGTGTGTGGAATGCACTGCCTGAGTCAGTGGTGGAGGCAGATACACTGGTGAAATTTAAGAGACTACTAGACAGGTATATGGAGGAATTTAATGCGGGGGGGGGCGTTATATGGGAGGCAGGGTTCAAGGGTCAGCACAACATTATGGGCCAAAGGGCCTGTACTGCTGTATTGTTCTATGTTCTATGTAACTTTAGCTGCAAAATAGTCTGAGAGAATACAACTGAAAAACAATAACAATTTTATATTCTGTTACTGTTTTTCCCTTGTGCTTCCTCAGTGTTTTTGTTTTCAAATGATCTGTCCAGATGGCATGTGAAATAAAGTTTTCACTGTCTTCATACATGCAAAAACTATAAACCAAAACAAATGCTCCTCTGGATTTTGTCTCCTGACAGTGCAATTGTGTTTACCCAGTTCAAATCCCTCAAGGTTTTGAATGCCACTATTTAATATTCTCTGAAACCTCTCCATTCCAAACAGAAACCACACAGCTTCTCTTCCCTTCCAAAGTGAAGCCCTCCGGCAGAGTATTGAATACAAGAGCTTGGGTGTCATGTTACAGATGAACAAAATATTGAGACTGTAATTGATTCTGTGTATTGATTGTCTGTATTATTGTTCACAGTAACAGAGGGAAATGTGACTCAGCTAGAAACGGCCATGGAATTTTGAGTTGCTTATCCTCTCTGCACAACTGTGCCAGATCCACCACAGTTTGTCTGCCAGTCTGGCCTTGTGGACGCTGTGAAATGTGAAATTCACCACAATGTACCTGTATATCCCACAGATAATGGAGGGGGTTAAAGGTCCAGAAAGATCCAGAAAGCATGCAGATGTGAAGACAGAATATGGTGAGAGTTGGTAGAGGTGAATTGACAATGTAGAAGGAACTTTCAGAGTATGGACAGTGTGATGGGAATGTCCAGATGTAAGGACATGTAGGAACAGTGTGATGGGAATGTCCAGATCTGTGGACAGAATACGTGGCTTGGTGTCTTGCATATATTTTTTATTATGAAGAAATTTTACTTTGAACCTAAAAACGTCAATTGCTTTGTTCAATAATTGTGTGGGAACTTGGTTTTACTATTGATTCTTTGCTATGAATTACATGAAGGAGTCAAAAAGACTGGATCGCTTTCTCGATAATCCCGTCATCTCAAGATTGACATTATCAAGACTGGTTTTGCTTTAATTCCAGATTATATTGAACCACCTTAATCTAATTTCCCCAGGCATCAGAAAAGGATTCAAACAGATACTGCTGAGAAACTGGTCTCAAACTGAAGTTGCTGGTGCAATTACTTGACCTTTATACTGCCACTTTAACACCATTTTCCCACACTTTAACCACTCCATTGCTACATCTCAATCACTTCACTCAAACTCTCTATAACTACTATATTAGCTCCTAGAGTAGCATCTCTCATAACCACCACAGTACATTGGCTTCCCCACCTCACCACTGAGACTAATCTAATTGGTAAAGCCATCTACTGCAAGAACTGAGTCAAACAGCATCTGTGAGATGAAAGGAATTCTTGACATTTCAAGGTCAATTGGTCTTGATGCAACTGCTGTTTAGCAGGTATTTTCACAGGCAAGGAGTGATAATGTATAGACGAAGTGCAGGCTGCTGGGATTCATTTAGATTGACATCATGGTCAGCACAGACACTGTGGGCTGCAGGGCCTCATCCTGTGTTATGTTTTGTAATTCCAGAAACTAATTGAATGAGAAATAGGGGAGTTGGGATATGTTTTCTCTACTTTTGTTTTCTTTAGTGAGGTGTGTGCAAATGACATGGTAGTGTTATGTAGTGCTTAATCAAACCATATATTTACAAAATTATTCAAATATTAAATACACAACCCTTGTCCAATATGAACCTGTAAATTAGGACATCGCTTTGTCGAGCACCTTCTCTCCATCAGCCATGAAAAGTGGCTTTCCTGGCAGTCTCCAATATTTATTACTCTTTCCATTCCCATTACAACATGGCTTCCTCAACTGTCACAGTGAGGATACTCTCAGGTGAGAGGAGCAACACTTCATAATCTCCTTGAGATATTCCATCCTGACAGCATGAACATCGACTTCTCCAACTTTTGGTAATTTGGCTTCCTCCACTTCTCTCTTTTTTCAGTCCACCTTCTGACTCCCTCTTACCCCTTCTCCCTAGTTGTCCATACTTCCCACTGGTGCCCTCTCCTTCCCTCTTTCCATTGCTCCACTTTCCTCTATCAGATTTCCTCTTATTCAGTCCTTTACCTCTTCCACCTATCACCTCCCAGCTTACTTTACACCCCATCCCCGCCTGCCTACCTCCTCTTCACCTAGTTCCACCTTTTGCCCGCCTGCTGGAACTCCTGACCCTCCGGATTTCCAGCATCTGCATAATCTCATGTGTTTATGTTCTATATTCAGTATGTTCATTTTCAATTGCTTTAAAATTGTTTAATTGTTTCTAACTCTTCTAATTGATTGTATTCAAAATTCTTTGAATGAATTTGATTGTCATAAGTAATCCAAATCATTGTGCTCCTTCCCTCACAGCAGACTTGGTCTATTCTGTCTCTGTTTCCAGAATCTCATTCTGGTTCCAGCCCTTGCAATAACTCTGGGTGAGATGTTACAACTGATGTATGCCTCATCGTGTTCTCACTCTCACTGCCCTCAATTAATCTATCAGCCAGACAGTCTCAAAGCAACACAACACCAAGGAAAATAAGGGGATGCGGGTTTAAGGTGAAAGGCAGGAGCTTTAAGGGGATGTTGTTTTACACAGATAGTTATTGATATCTGGAGCATATTTCCTCCGGAGGTGGTGGAATTAAATAGAATCACTTTGGCAATGATGAACTAGGGCAGATATTTAAATAGACAAGGCATAGAAAGGTATAATCTTAATGCAGGCAATGAGATTTGAATAAATAGGCATGGATGTGGTGGACTGAACCACCTGTAACTGTGCTATACAACTCTGGATCAATGGTTCGGTGCTTCTGACTGTCCTCGACAATCAATCAGAAAAGGGTCTAGATCCAGTCCAGATGAAGGGTCTCAACTTCCCTTCCGTAGATGTTATCTAACCTGCTGATTCTCAGCATCTGCTATCAGCTGATGCCTCAGTCAAATGGGTGGGCTGGAGCCCCCAGGTAATGCCAACATCTTTAGCGAATGGTAATGGTGGAACACGTTTGTAACCCGTCACAGTCTGTGCGATAATGGTTCTCCAGTGGTGCAGTTGAATACACAGTTCCCGGAGCTGCTGAAACTTACCTATCGACTCACTCATTCTACAGCAGATGCAATCTCACTCTCCCTCTGCTCGGTCTTGGATCACCTGAAAAACAGTAATGCCTACGTCAGTCTGCTGTTTATTGATTACGGCTCAGTGTTGAACACAATCATACCCTCAGTTCTAACCAAGAAGCTGCAAAACCTCAACCCCTAAACCTCCCTCTGCAAATGGATCCTTGACTTCCTCACTGGGAGACCACTGTCCGATCAGAAATAACATCTCCTCCTCACTGACAATTAACACTGGCTCACCTCAAGGATGTGTGCTCAGCCCACTGTTCTACTCTCCCTGCACCTATGATTGTGTGGCTAGGTATAGCTCAAATTCCACCCGTAAACTTGCTGATGATACAACTGTCATACAGGAGTGAGATCAGCTGATTGAGTGATGCCACAGCAACAACCTTACACTAAACGTCAGGAGGACCAAGGAATTGGTAATGGACTTCAGGAAGGGGAAGTTGAGGGAACGTATGCCAGTTCTCATCCAGGGATCAGCAGTGGAAAAGGTGAGAAGTTTCAGGTTCCTGGGGGTCAACATCTCTGAAGGTCAATCCTGCATCCAACAGATCAATGCAGTTGCAAAGAACACATGACAGCAGTTATATTTTGTTTGCATTTTGAGGAGACTTGGTATGTCATGAAAGACTCTCTCAAATTTCTACAGCTGTGCTGCAGAGAGCATTGTAACTGGTTGCACCATCTGGTATAGAAGGGCCACTGTACAGGACTGGAAACAGCTGCAGAAAGTTGTAAACGCAGCCAGCTCCGTTATGGGCATTGGACTCCCCAGCATTGAGGACAATTTCAAAAGACGATGCCTCAAGAAGGCAGTAGGCATCATTTAGGACCCATCACCCAGTACGTGCCCTCTTTTCATTGTTACCAACAGGGAGGAGGTACAGGAGCCTGAAGAACATACTCCCCGATTCAGGAACAGCTTCTTCCCCTCTGCCATTCGATATCTGAATGGACAATGAACACCACCTCACTACTTTTTGCTCTGTTTTTGGACTATGTACTTAATTTAATCTTACATATATAAAATTGTGATATATAGTTTTTAAATTATGTACTGCAATGTAATGCTGCCACAAAGACAACAAACTTCACGTTTCCTCCCACATCGCAAAGGTGTGCAGACCAGGAGATTTATCAACCACTATAAAATGCCCCTTGTGTGTTGGTGAAAGACAGAATTGATGGGAATCTTGAGAGAATCTAGAGAGACCACCTAGACAACACAAACACCGATGTCAGGATGCTGTTCATCGACTATAGCTCAGCGTTTAATACCATCATTCCTACAATCCTGATCGAAAAGTTGCAGAACCTGGGCCTCTGTTCCTCCCTCTGCAATTGGATCCTCAACTTCCTAACCAGAAGACCACAATCTGTGCGGATTGGTGATAACATATCCTCCTCGCTGACGATCAACACTGGCGCACCTTGGGTGTGTGCTTAGCCCACTGCTCTACTCTCTCTATCCCCATGACTGTGTGGCTAGGCATAGCTCAAATACCAACTAGAAATTTGCTGATAATACAACTATTGCTGGTAGAATCGCGATAGGGCGTACAGGAGTGAGATATGCCACCTAGTGGAGTGGTGTCGCAGCAACAACCTGGCACTCAACGTCAGTAAGACAAAAGAGCTGATTGTGGACTTCAGGAAGGGTAAGACGAAGGAACACATATCAATCCTCAGAGGGAACAAAAGTGGAGAAAATGAGCAGTTTCAAATTCCTGGGTGTCATGATCTCTGAGGATCTAGCCTGCTCCCAACATATTGATGCAGTTATAAAGAAGGCAAGACAGTGGTTATACTTTATTAGGAGCTTGAAGAGATTTGGCATGTCAACAAATACACTCAGACTTCTATAGTTGTACCACGGAAAGCATTCTGACAGGCTGCATCACTGTCTGGTATGGAGGGGTGGAGGCTACTGCACAGGACCGAAAGAAGCTGCAGAGGGTTGTAAATCTAGTCAGCTCTAGCTTGGGTACTAGTCTACAAAGTACGCAGGACATCTTCAAGGAGTGGTGTCTCAGAAAGGCAGCGTCCATTATTAAAGACCTCCAGCACCCAGGGCATGCCCTTTTCTCACTGTTACCATCAGGTAGGAGGTACAGAAGCCTGAAGGCACACACTCAGCAATTCAGGAACGGCTTCTTCCCCTCTGCCATCCGATTCCTAAATGGACATTGAACCCTTGGACACTACCTCACTTTTTAAAAAATATACAGTATTTCTGTTTATTGCATATTTTTAAATCTATTCAATATACATATACTGTAATTGATTTACTTATTACAACTAGCTTTAATTTTTTTTTTCTTGTAGATTATGTTTTGCATTGAACTGCTGCTGCTAAGTCAACAAATTTCACATCACATGCCGGTGATAAATCTGATTCTGAGAATGTAAAATCTAGTAGGGAAGAGTTGTATGATGGGCTGAATGACCTCTTTATCATAAGGAAATATGGCGAGGAACCAGCAAGTGATGGACAGTTGCTGCTTTTGTCTTTTCCTCAGTGGTTTGAGGTGCAGGTGGGATGGTACACACACAACACGATATTTGTTGAAGGTAGTGATGGTTCAGGTCGGTGTAAAACGTGCCAAACAGGCCAGCTGCTTTGCACAGCCTGATGCCAAGCACCTTGAGAGCCTGAACGTGACCATTTCACAATGTGCATCATTCCCTGGCGATACTGGAGATGAGATTAATCTACAGAATGTTTTGCCCGCGAAGCAGAGCATCATAAATAATGCATGTTATACTCGATGTTGTTGCTGGGAATGACGGTGCTGTGTTCAAGGAAGGCTGCACAACTGTGTCTTCGTAATGAGATCCTGGTAAGTAGATATTGGCAACAAATAAGCAGGCTGGACATTCTCCGTGTCAGAAATGGAGTGTAATTAAACAGGTCGCCACATATCGCTGTCAGGATATAGCAGCTTGCCAGACATGGCATTTGTCCAGGGTAGTAATTGCTGCCTCGCACTCCCAAGATTTCAATAGTCCTGTCAGAGAATGAAATTCTGCTCCCCATAGAACAGCCCCACCATATACACTGAGTTAGGGAGAGGAGGGGAACAGGGACGGTGTCTAAAAGAGACAGGAAGAGAGTTGGACAGAAATTTAAATATTAGAGACTAAGACACACCCACAAGGGACTGCAAATGCTGAAATCTGGAGCAACATTTCAAAATGCACGGGAGGATGTCCAGATGAAGGGTTTAAACTCAACTATCAACTGTTCATTTCTGTACATGGATGTTGTCTGACCCATTGACTTCGTCCAGCACTTTTTATGTGCTTGCTAGAGACAGATGAAGGGAAGGAGAGAGAGAGAGACAGACAGACAGACAAAGGGAGAGAGAGGGAGAAGGAAGGAGAGAGAGACAAAAAGACACAGGCAAAGACAAAGGGAGAGGCAGAAATATAGCAGAGAGACTGAGGCTAAGAGGGTCATAAAGAGGCACAGGGAGAAAGGGAGAGTCACTTAGACAAGAAAACACAGGTAGACAGAGAGAAATAGACAGTGAAGGACAAGAAAGACAAACAATGTGACAGATGTACAGACAAAAAGTATCTGCCTGTGCAAGATTAAAGACTGATGGCTTTTCTTTCTGGTGAGGTAACTGTTGTCAGAATCCAGAGATTTGATCTTATGAACTGGACAGAGGGATCTACCTGAATGGCTTACCAATGCTTCCATTTCCCATGTTACATGAACAGTTGAAAGCTGCTATGGCAAGTGAGGACCTTATATTATTAGTAAGTAAATTAATCTAAAGTTAACAAGATTCATCATCAGTAGCTATAGCATGTGAAATAGAAGGCCATTCAGCCCTTCATTCCTGTGCTGCTATTTGGTCCTCACTTCTACGTCACTTTCCTGCACTAGCCCCTGTTCCATTTGTCCCCTCAATCAAGGTATTGATTCATCCATTTACATCCAGAAGGTGCTCAGTGTCTAAGCCTCCACAGATGTTTCAGGTAGAGAATCACAAAGAATCCTGAATGGACAACCATTTAATTTGAGACTGTGGTCCCAGGTTCAGAAACTTCAGTGAAAGGAAGCATCAACACTATATCTTCCCTGTCAAACACTGTAAAAGAGCCGGATCAGCTCTCAGTCAAAGCAAAAAAGTTTATTCCCTGCCTGTTTATGGACATAATCCTGTCTGCTTTACTGATATCATCAGGAAGGAAATCTGCCATTTTACATATTTCTATGTATGACATAGAAGGAGGCAAGTTGGCCCACAAACACTATAGTGGTTCAGCAAGCAATTGCATTAATTTTATGGATAGCCTTTTCACCACAGCCCCATCAATGACTCACCCAGGCACTAGAGGCAACTTATAGTGCCCAGTTAACCTAACAACCTGTACTCCTTCCTTGAAGGGTTTTGCCCCAAAACACCAATGATTTCTTCCTTCCCCCACCCTCCCCTACCATAGATGCTGCACAACAGATTGTTGCTCCAGATTCCAGTATCTGCAGTCAGTCTTGTCTCAATACGTCACTGGGATGTGGGTGGAAGCTAAGCTCTTGGGAACAACCCATATGCAGTCACAGGACAGAACACAGACAGCACCAGAAATCAGGATCAAACTAGAGGTGTGAGGCAGCTAGTGTACCATCTTTGCCGATACCTCCCACTCTGATTTGCCTTTTGGAAGAGTGGAAGAATTCATTCCATTCAGGGCCAATTGGGGACAGGCGATTAATTACCTGTCATCCTGTACATGAACGATGGGAGCGTTCTCTTATAACTCAGGAGGCTAATCCAGCACAGCAAATTCTGTTATTTTCAATGTCATGCAGCAAAATATCAGCAACTTCCAAAAAAAATGTTGCTGTACAAGAAAAATAGGATTTTAATGTTTGCTACCACAACCAATTTCCTCAACATTCACATGGGATACACTAAGGCTGTATACCTTGGTTTCAGACATCAAAAGCAATTAAGAAAGGGTTATTTATAAATGATTACCACAGGCTGCAGATACCATTGAGCGCACAGAGGAATACTCCGTAACTGGCATCTGGGACAAAATATCAACACTGCTGCAATTTGCTGGGGCCACTTGGGCCAAGGATTGTGGATGAATGCATTCATTCACTTCTTGAACAAGCCTGACACAACACCAATCACTACCTCAGTACAGCAACACCATGAGCAACCCTGATCACTTCACACGATAGTAGACTTTATTTCAGACCATAACAGATGGAGCACAATTAGGCCATTTGGCCCATCAAGTCTCCTCTTTATTTTGTTCTCATTGTACTCTTTCATGTAAGGACTGTGTATAATATATAGCATGTTTGTTGCATTTTTCTTTTGAATGCAGCTTTTCCGAAGATGCCATGGAAAGTCAGATATTCATTGCTCCTGTGAGGGGTATTGATAGGGTCAATACATTGACTTATGAAGGCCAATGTGCCAAAAGCTTTCTTTACAACCCTATCTACCTGTGATGCCACTATCAAGGAATTATTGGATCTGTTTACCCAGATCCCTCTGATCTAGTTTACATTATCATCTAGATTGTTGATATAGACGACAAACAGTGGACTCTGCACTGATCTCTGTGGCACACCAGAAGTCACAGACCTCCTGTCAGAGAGGCAACCATTTACACCCACTTACTAGCAACAGAAAATCAGCAGATACTTGAAATCCAAGCAATACACAAAATGTTGGAGGGACTCAGTAGGCCAGGCAGCATCTATGGAAAAAAAATAGTCAATGTTTTGGGCTGAGATTGTTCATCAGGACTGGGGTCAGAATGAGAAGGTAAGAGGAGTGAAAGAAGAAACATAAGGTGATAGGTGAAACCGAGGTGGGGTGGGGAAGGGGTGAAGTAAAGAGCTGGGAAGTTGATTGGTGAAAGAGATACAGGGCTGGAGAAGGGGGAGTCTGATATGAGAGGACCAAAGACCATGGAAGAAAGAAAAGGGGGAGGAGCACCAGAGGGAGGTGATGGCAGGTAAGGAGATAAGGTGAAAGAGGGAAAAGGGAATGGTGAGGGGGTAGGAAACATTACCGGAAGTTTGAGAAATCGATGACTATGCCATCAGGATGGAGGCTACCCAGATGGAATAAAAGCTGTTGTTCCTCCAACCTGAGTGTGGCCTCATTGCAACAGTAGAGGAGGCCGTGGACTGGCATGTTGGAATGGTAATGGGAAGCGGAATTAAAATGGGTGGCCACCAGGAGATCCCACATTTTTAGGTGGACAGAGTGTAGGTGCTCATTGGAGCAACCACCTTTGGGTCTCACTGATATACAGGAGGCCATACTGGGAGCACCGCGTATAGTAGATGACCCTCAACAACTCGCAAGTGGCCGCCTATTTTAATTCCACATCCATTCCCATTCCGACATGTCAGTCCATGGCCTCCTCTGCTGTCACAATGAGGCCACACTCAGGTTGGATGAACAACACCTTATATTCCATCTGGGTTGCCTCCAACCTGATGGCATGAACATCGATTTCTTGAACTTCTGGGAATACCCCCCACTTCATCATTCCCCATTCCCATTTCCCTCTCATCTTACCCGCCTGTCACCTCTATCTGGTGCTCCTCTCACTTCCCTTTCTTCCATGTCCTTCTGCCCTCTCCTAGCAGATTCCCCCTTCTCCAGCCCTTTATCTTTTTCACTATTTGACTTCCCGGCTCTTTACTTCACCCCTCCCCTCTCCTGGTTTCACCTATCACCTACCACCTTGTACTTCCTCCCCTCCCCCTCTCTCCTACACCAACTTCTTTGCCACATGTTAGATGATATGATCTCCTTAATTTTGGCTTCACTAGCATGTTGCACAGGTAGCAATCCAGAGACCAAAACCGTGGAAGTCCTGTCCTTTAAATTAGCACCTAACTACCTGGCTTCACAATGCAGAACCTTGTCGCGCTTCCTACCTATGTCATTGACATTACATCTACAACCTCAGGCTGTACACCCTCGGACTTAAGAATGTTGCAAAATCGATTTGAGGTGTCCCTCACCCTGGCACACGGGAATCTCATCCTCACCCACAGACTTACTTTCTGTCCCCCAACCAACAAATCCCCTTTCACTGGAGCTTACCCCTTTTCCCCACTTCCTTTCTGAGCCACAAAGTCATACTTCCTGCCAGAGTACTGACTGCTGTCACTTTTCTCTCCTAGATAATTTGCCCTGCCCCCCCACCACCAACACTATCCCAGGGTAAGGTACCCCATGCAAGGCTTATTGAGAAAGTAAGGAGGCATGGGATCCAAGGGGACCTTGTTTTGCGGATCCAGAATTGGCTTGCCCACAGAAGGCAGAGAGTGGTTGTAGATGGGTCATATTCTACGTGGGGGTCGGTGACCAGTAGTGTGCCTCGGGGATCTGTTCTGGGACCCTTACTCTTCGTGATTTTTATAAATGATCTGGATGAGGAAGTGGAGGGATGGGTTAGTAAATTTGTGCCTGGTTGGAAAATGTGATGCCTTAACTAGTAAAGTTGCAAACTAAATGTGGAAAAGTGGGAATAAATGATGGAATTAATGACTTTCTTTTTGCTGTAAACTCCTACAGCAAATGGATTGTTTCTTTTTTAAGCATTGGGGCCTTTCACCAGAATACAAGATGTAGAGAAAGCCAATGAAGAATTCTCCTCATCACGCAAGCATATGTTTAATTTCAGTAAAATAATTAACTTTATTAAGCCTTGAAGAAAATAAGTTGGCCATGGGTAACATCATTACAATTAATTATGCATGATATGCAAATAACATCATGTAAAATTTATATCTACAGAAGAGTCTCCATCCTATGGATAAATAATGTAAGGAGCTTAGGAATATTTCACCCTTGTTCTGATGGGGAAAGACCCAGAGAAACAAGTGGACCCAGTACCTGCCGAGAACACTGGCCTATTGAGGCTGCCCTTTACATGCAAGTATTGTGGCACATTAAGCCAGGGCAGCTATGAATATTGTATTTGATCATTGCTAGGTTTGAAGTTTATTTTTAAATATCACCTTATTTTTTAAATCCCTTTGCATCTCTGCCTCCCTCATAGCTGCAATCTCCTCCAGGTTATCAGGTTTCAGAATAAAGATTTATCTGTTTGTCAAGTGAAAAAGGTTAAGGGGAATTAGGAATACACCCTCACTCCTGTGTCTTGCTCTCCTCCAGTTCTGGCCTTTCACAATCTCCTAAAGTCAATCAGTCCAGCATTGATATATATCCCTCGAAGGAGGTCAGAGAGAGAGGGCAATGTAGAAGTGCAGAGAAGACATGTTAGGGAGCAGACAGACAGAGGCATCGGTGCAATTAAGTCCAGGGATACATCACAATAAGAGGTAGTAACCTGTCTCAGTAACAGTAACCTGGCAGAAAGGCAGCATTTTGGATCGTTCTTTATTTATTCTATTTTCACTTCCTTCATAAGACAATTTGTGCTTAGGAGGCAAGCGGATGGTGGGGGGGGGGGGGTGGGGAGAGGAGGGCCTATATAAAGGCGAGCACTCCCAGAGAGAAACACCAACAACTGCGCACTGAGAATGTCACCTGAACTGGTGATGAAACGTCTGCAAGCTGATTGCCAAGCTCGGCAAACACTGCAGCATCAAACAATTTGTGCTATTTGCTCCAAACATTCATGCTTACAAGTTTGACTTTCCAGTCCCCCTCCAAATAAGTCTTCTCAAAATATTCAGACACCAAGTGGCAAACTGAGGAACTTGAAGTCATTTCAGACAATAAGAGGCCTTTTGGCCCATCATGTCCGTGCTGATTCCTGAGTTACAGGGAGATGTTCGAAAGGCCAGGAGTTTGTTCCTTGGAATGTGGGCAGCTGAGGGGTGACCTTAGAGGTACTTAAACCATGAAGGGCATAGAGAGGGTGGATGCATAGTCATTCCCAGGGAATGGGAACCAAAAAAAAATGTATGTCGAAGATGAGAGGGGAAAAATATTAAAAGGGACAATAAAGGCAACTACTTCACTCACAGGGTAGTGAGTGCATGGATGAAGCAGCCATGGAAAGTTGTTGAGAGGTGTACAATAATGACCTTTAAGTGACATTTGGACAGGTGCATTGACAAGAGGTTTCAAGCAGGCATTCCCAACCTCGGGTCCACGGACTCCTTCCTTAATGGTATTGGTCCTTGGTATTGGTCCATGGCATAAAAAAGCTGGGAAACCCTGATCTGCAGGAATGCAGACCAAATGCAGGCAAATAGGACTAGCCTGGGTAGGCACCTTGGTCATTATTAACAGGTTGGTCTGAAGAACTTGTATTTGTGAGGTATGACTATGATTTTATTACTGTACAAATCCTAAAAAGACTATATCTGTTTAATAATCACACTGATGTATATTTGACCATCCAGGATTTTTCTTGAAATGGTAACAGGGAATATAATAGCTATGTTTTTCAGAATTCCTTGACAATGGACCACTCTTTACCCCTCTTACCTTAAATACATCTTCTCTAACATTTGACATTTCCATCTTGGGGAAAAGATTCTGATGGATAACCCCATCTATGCCTCTCTATGGCATGTATCTATGCCCATAGTGATTTGGATCTTCTCCATTTTGCCTACCATTACAACAGGTCAACAGCAGATATCATTTTACTGGCTCTCCACTGGGCCCAGGAACACCTAGACAATGAAGATGCATATGTTAGGTTACTCTTCATATCAACCCCTCAAAACTAATCAATAATCTCCAAAACCTAGACCCCGATACCGCCTATGTAACTGGATCTTCAATTGCATCGTTTGCAGACCCCAGTCAGTACAGATTAGCGACAACATCTCCTGCACAATCACCATAGCACAGGGCACCACAAGTCTGTGTGCTTGACTCCCTGTTTAAAGCCAAGTACAGCTCCAATGCCATATTTAAGTTTGCAAGTGACACCACTGTTGGTGGCCAAATTAAAGATGGTGACAAATTGGCATTTAGGGAAGGAGATTAAAAACCTGGTTGAGTACTGCCACAACAACAACCTCTTACTGAATAACAGCAAAATCAAAGTGACTTCAGGAGGAAGAAGCTGGGGGTCCTTGAGCCAGTGCTCATTAGGTGATTGGAAGTGGAGAGGGTCATTAATTTTAAATTCCTGGCTGTTACCATTTCAGAGGATCTTTTCTGGGACCAGCACATAAGTATCATTTCAAAGAAAGCATGGCAGTGCCTCTACTTAAGAGTTTGTGCAGATTCTGCATGTCACCCAAAATTTTGAAAAACTTCAATAAATGCACAATAGAGTATTCTGACTGATTGTATCATGGCCTGTATGGAAACGCCAATGCCCAGGAACAGAAAAGCCAACAAAAAGTGGTGGATATAGCCTAGTTCATCACAGAAAACCTTCTCTCCGCCATTGACCACATCTACAAAGAGTGCTGCCACAAGAAAGCAGCATCTATCTTTAAAGACTCCCATCATCCAGGCCATGCTCCCTTCTCACTGCTACCTTCCAGAAGGAGGTACAGGAGCCTTGGATCCCGTACAGGAACAATTACTGCCCTTCAACCACCAGGCTCCTGAACCATTGTTGATAACTTCACTCACCTCAACACTGAACTGATGACTGAACACAATCTATGGACTCACTTTCAAGGAGTCTACAACTTGCGTTCTCAGTATTATGCACGTCTATATTTATTACTTTAATTGCTTTTACACGTCTGTCTTCTTTTGGATCTTGGTTGTTTGCCAGTCTTTCTTTGTATCATACAAACAAGAGCAAATGCTGGAAATCTGAGCAACACGCACAAAATGCTGGAGGAACAGAGCAGGCCAGGCAGCATCTATGGAAAAGAGTACAGGTGATGTTTCGGCCCACACTGTACTCTTTTCCACAGATGCTGCCTGGTCTGTCGTGTTCCTTCAGCATTTTGTGTGTGTTGCTTTGTTTTTTCATTCTATTACATTTCTTTGTTCTACTGTGAATGCCTGCAAGAAATTTAATCCCAGGGTAGTATTTGGTGACGTATAAATAATCTTGCTTTGAATTTTCAACTTTGAATATATCTTTGTAAACTTCTATCAGATCTCTCCTTGGCCTCCAAAGCTCCAAAGAAAACAACCCAAGTTTGTCCACCCTTATGGGCCGTAGCATCTAATCCAGGAAGCATCCTGGTAAACCACTTCTGCACCCTTTCCAAAGCCTCAGCATCCTTCCTGTACGGGGCTACAATACTCCATATGCAGCCGAACCAAAGTTATGGATAGCTGTAACATGACTTCCTTTCTCTTCTACTGACTCGCTGTTAAACTGTGAATTATTCAGTTTGCAAACACAGAATGGTGACACTGTGATGAATGACAGACTGTGGCTTAATTGGAAGCTGGTGGAGTAAAAAATAGACTTTTAAAGATTGGGAAAGGTCATGCATGGAATTAAGACGTTGATACGGGTATCATTTATTCTGTAATATTAATGGCAATGATTCAAGGCTGTAGCCAATGGCAGGCAGAGCTCTAGCTCTTCAGATAGTGAAGCATAATGTCATTGTCATCATGACCTAACAAGGGCTGGACAATTGAGGTTGAGAACAAGCTGATGCAGGAACACAATGGGTCAGGCAGCATCTGTAGGGACAGAGGTATGTTTGATATTTCTGATCAGGACTTGGCACCAGGAATGAGAGTATAGAAAGGAGATGATCAATGTAAAGAGGTTCTTCACACAGTAATGCAATGGGTGGTGCTGCTGCAGGGAACCACGTTAGGTTCACATTTCAAATTACATTTAATACCAGAGTACAGATTATATACAGTGTACAACCTGAAATCCATCCTCTTCACTGAGACATCCACGAAACAAAGAAACCCCATAGAGCTTGTCTCCATCTTCTCAATCCGTCCATTCCAGATTACAAATAATCTCTGGGTCAAAACATTTTACTTTAATCCCCTTACTGGCTTTAGACATCTCTATGATGCAGAGAAAAACACTCATTACCTATCCCATTGATGCCCTTCATGGTCTTCAATATCTGTTAGGTTATTGTTTAGTTACCTCCATTATGAGGAGACATTGCCTGGGATGGAGTGGTGTTATGAGGAGAAGCTCTGATTTCCTCGGAGCTGTGGTGATTAAGAGGGGACGTGATTGATGTCAGTAAAACTGTGATGGCCATGGATGGATACACTGCAGAAAACATTTCTCCCCATCAGGGGTGGAGAGACTAGAGGATAGATCTGGTGTAAAGGCTTAAGAAATTTAGACAAGATTTGGGAAGGGCCTTTATTACTCAGTGGTGTTGTCCTGGAATACACTCTCCTTGAGAGTACAGTCAGAATCACAGAGCAATACAGCGTAGATAAAGGCCCTTCAGCCCAATAAGTATGTGCCAATTGGGTGCCTACCCAGCTGGTTCCAATTTGCTACCATGCTTTCTTCTCACTACTGCAATCAAGAAAGGTACATGCACTGCTAGAATCAGGGACAGTTATTATCCCTCCTGAACCAGTGGGGATAACTTCACTCAGCTTCCCTCACCCCATCGCCGAAATGTCTCACAACCTATGGACTCACTTTCCAAGACTCTTCATCTCATGTTCTTGATATTTCCTAATTTTTTTTTTCTTTTGTATTTGCACAGTTCATTAGTTTTTTGCACATTTTTTGTTTGTCTATCTTGGGTGCAGTCTTTCATTGATTCTGTTCTGGTTTCTTAGATTTACTGTTTGTCTGCAAGAAAATTAATCTCAGGGTAACATGTATGTACTTTGATAATTTATTTTGAACTTCGAATGTCCCTCTAAGTTCCATCTCGCTACATACCTATCCAAGTATCTTTAAAATGATAGTATTGTACTTAACCACTTCCTCTGGCAATTCCATTGCAGAGGAACTCAGAAGTAGGAGATTCACTGACAGGTTTAAGAAGTGTCTAGATAAACACTTTACTCATCTATGCATAGTGGACTGCAGACCATGATCTGGAAGATGGGATTAACACAGATGGGTTCCCATTGCTCAATTTGGGCTGAATGGCCTGGTTCCCTACTCCACGATTCAAAACACCCAGCCTATCCTCCCATGTAGACAGCTAGGATCAATATCCATGTTGACCTCAACCAACAGAGGGCCCCTCTCTATTCTATATCTTGTATATAGTGACATATACATTTCTTGATAATGATTTTACTTTTAATTTTGAAAATTGACTTGGGCTGTTGGGGTGCTTCTGATCAGGTGTGGGTGAGATAAAAAATGCAATTATCAACCATCTGTCTTCAATGTGTTATCTTTCAGGAGGCATACCCTGCAGGCACATACCTGGTATAGTCCATCCCTGCTATGGGACGTGAAACTACCCTCAATTAGCAGGGTGTCATATTTGGAGAATCAGCAATGATAAATGTGTATTATGTTTCAGCTATGACTTAGACACATACTTTAGTCAGGCCTCACTTGGCTTTGCTGTAATTTTGAAAAAGGCTGTCAGGACAAGTCTGCATTGTGATGATTACTGATGAACCAGCTTTGGAGGAGGAGGATCTTGGCTGCAAATCTACTCCCAGTGGCAGGTATTTGCCACGCGTGCTATTAGAAATCTCTGAGCGATTACCTATTAACCTCCTTCCTTGAATTGACCAATCATAAATTGGAGGACCGTTTCTTTGAGCACCACTGCACCATCTGCCACAAGCAGGACCTCCCAGTGGCCAAACGTGTTAATTCCGATTCTCATTCCCATTCCAACTTGCCAATTCATGGCCTCCTCTTGTGTTAAATGAGGTCACCCTGAGGGTGGAGGGGCAACGCCTTGTATTCCATCTGGGAACCCTCCAACCAGATGGCATGAATTTTGGTTTCTCCTTCTGGTAAACAGATTCTCCCCACCTCTTTCCTCTGATCTTTCACTTCTTCCCGCCTGCCTATCACTTCCCCCGGGTTCACTTCTCTTTCCCTTCCTCTTGTCGTCCACTCTCCTTTCCTATCACCCTGCCGCTCTTTGATACCCCAAGGACGCGGCCTAGGCGACAAGTGACCCTTTGGCGTGCTGAGGTTCTGAGGCCCGGTGGATGGGCCGACTCCAAACTGCTGCCACTGACGGAAGCATCAGGGAGAAACCGGAACGTTGGGAACAGCAGATCAGCTGTTGGAGACGCCATACTCTGCAAATACTCTTCTTCCCACCCCCCCCCCCACTGGTGGGTGAGAGAATGTTGCTGATTCTCCAGTTGAAGAACTCAGAAAATAAAAGTGGCACAACAGACTGTTAACACCATAAATCAGTGGGTTGTTTTAAAATGTCTCCCCTTTTGCTGTGAAAGAGAGCACCTCTTTTTCCCTTTGAGGTAGAGAGAGAGCCTGTGCATGTCAAATAGTCAGGTGAATGATTAGCTGGTGTTGTACTGCAGATCATGGTCTTTCTTGGGGGCTTTGCAACAGGTAGGTGGATGGTACTGATGCTCTTTTGCAGAAGTGAGTGGGGGTGGGGAGGTCATTGCTATGCTGCTGCTTGTGCATGGGAGGGGGCAGTGGGGGGCTTAGCAATTGTAACATTTTAACTGTCACTAATTCTTTGGGGCACTCTTTGTGTGGATGGCTGCAAAAATCAAGAATTTCAGGGTGTATGTTGCATAGATTTTTCTGATATTAAATGGAACTATTGAACCATCAGATTCTTTCTTTTCCTTCCCTTGACCTCCCCCCCCACCTGATTTCACCTATTACCTTCCACCTAGCCTCTTACCCCACCTGTAACTTTTTATTCCGACACCTTCCCACTTCCTTCTCCGCCCTGAAGAAGGTCTCAGTCTGAAACATCAACCGTGTACTCTTTTCCATAGATGCTGCCTGGTCTGCTGAGTTCCTCCAGCATTTTGTGTGTGTGTGTGTGTGTTGCTTTGGATCTCCAGTAGCTGCAGACTTTGTGTCATCCCCGTGCAAAGCGAGGGATGTTGCTTTGGATCATTTCAAAATCTCTGCCTGAAGGGAAAGGTGTTGAACTTTGAGAAACACTAACAGCTTGTGCTTGACCCAAATTGAAATTCATTACAGCAAATCTCCCTTTGACTTCAGAATCTCGTGTTACATGGGTTACAAATGATGTTATGTGATCCAGAGCTACCATGTGGATGATTTACAGCAGCCTTGGGATAAACAAAAACTGTCGGGTCGAATGGACTCCTGTGGTTAGAAGTACACAATTACTGCAAAGTGATGATGACTTAGAGGGGTCTTGCTAGACTGTCCCAGGCATTGGTTTAAAAAATACAATTTTGTTTATCTATGAAGGGATATATTGCACTAGAGGGGTTTCATTGGTTGACTCCAGGATAAAAGGGTTGTCTTATGAGGAGTGGGAGAAATAAACAGTTGATGCTTCAGGCTCTTCATTAGGACTAGAAAGGAAGGGGGGAAAGCCAGAATAAGGTGGGGGGAGGAAGGAGTACGAGCTGGCAAGTGATAGGTGAAGCAAGGTGAGGAGGAAGGTAGGTGGGTGGGGGGGGGAGAATGAAGTAAGAAACTGGAAGGTGATTGGTGGAAAAGATAAAGGGTTGAAGAAGATGCTGTCTCTGTCTGTCTCTGTCTGTCATTCATGCTCCTGTTTCTGTTTTCTCTTGCATGGTATACACCCAGTAACCAGTTTATTAGGTACATCTTGCCATTAATGCAAATATCTAATTCGCCATTCCTGTGGCGGTAACTCAATGCATAAAAGCATGCAGACTTGGTCAAGAGTCTCAGGCCAAACCTCAAAGTGCACAGGAAATGTGATCTGAGTGAGTTTGGCCATGGATTGATCGTTGGTGTCAGATTAGGTGGTTTGAGTATCTCAGAAATGGCTGATCTCCTGGGATTTTCATGCACAGCAGTCTCTAATGTTTACAGAGAATGATGCAAAAACCAAAAAAACATCCAGTGAGTGGTAGTTCTGTGGCGAAAATACCTTGCTTATGAGAGAGGTCAGAGGAGAATGGCCAGGGGACGACAGTAAGATGACAGTAGTTCAAACAACCATGTGTTACAACAGTGCTATGTAGAAAGCATCTCTGAATAGTGATATATACATATTCTGGTCATAAAATGACTTTCAATATTGAACCCTGTGGAAGACATGTAAAACATAATTGAAATAGATTGAAATAATTTAAAAAAGTAAGACTTTTATTTTTAAAGAACTAACAGTACCATGCAGTGATCACTGAAATAAAATAAATTTGTTTACATGTAAACACATGAGATTCTGCACAAAGCAAGTGGTCTTGTTGTAGGGTCCTAGCCCAAAACATGGACTGCTTATATCCCCTCCATAGATGCTGCCTGACTCCAGCCTCTTGTGAGCCTGGCCCAAATAAATATCTGTCACAGTGTAGTAAAACAATACCAGAAAGCAGGAATATTTATTTTTAGAAGAATAGAATTTAAAAGTGGGTAAGTTATACTTAGTTGGTATTGATACTGGGTGAGGAATGCACACATTCTAGTCTGGAAAAGGTGTCGATCGGTGAAAGTGCAGAGAGACTAAACTATGAAGATGGCAGACATCCCACCCTGCAAAATCTCATTTCAGGGAGGTAGCACCACCACCCCCACCCCTGCAACCCCATATCCCCACCCCCCTCCGGTCGACTTCCAAGGGTGTATGCATACAGGACATTTGATTATGAAAGAACACAGCAATTTATTTGACCACATATTGAAACTATTTATACACACATATATCTTTGAGTGTTTTGTTGGCAGTCTCAATGCAAGTAGCTAAATGCTAATGCAAATAGCTTTTCTATTTCGTTTGCAAACTTTCCTTGTACTGTGATGTGGCTTGCTTGGCAGATTTGAGCACTTTGCTGGAAGTCTCAACCTCACAGCAGTCTGTGTCAATGAAGTTGTTAATTTTTCAAGACCTCAGATTCACAAGATTCACTATTATATTATATTATCATGGGGTCATTTTTTATTCTATTACAACTTTAAGCAAGTCTACAGGGAGTTTGGCCTCATCACATCGGATATCAATAGAGTAGCTCCTTAGCAGCCAGCCAGCTAGTTTAAATAACGTTAGCTATGCTAATGAACGAATGACACCTGTTAAACTCACCTCAACATGTCTTTTACAGTCTTAACCCACCATGGGCAATAGAAAAGTCACTGTTGCAAACAGTGCAGCGAGCAACACCGTCATTATTTTTGACCCCTCTTAGGGGTACACTAGTGTAGTCTGGGGTGATGTACTTTTTATATTTTCTTTTTTTGGAACACTCTGCCATGGCACTGCAGGACACTGAACTGATAGACAATGAAAGAGAGAGAGAAAGAGTTTTACTGTAAAGCACGCCCCCAGAGAAAACTGGTCTCTCTTTATGCTAAGTAGACCTATCAGGATGTTCTCGCCGTCGCTCTCTCGCTATGTCTGCCACTTGCTCGCTCTGTCTGTCTCTCTCTTTTTCTCTCTCCCTCTCACTCACTCTCAAAAAAAAATCGATTTCTGGGATATGGTAGATAATTTGAGGGCGTCAGGGAGCTGCTATCAATACGTGGGGAGACTCCCGGAACTTCTGGGAGAGGTGGCATGTCTGGGATGGCCAGACTAGGAGAGGATAAACAGCCTGTATCCATTTTTCCTTGAAAAGATAAGACTAGAGAGAAGCATAATGGAGACCATGAAAACATTGAAAAGCTGTGTGGAGTGGATGCACAGAATGCCGTAAGTTGTGAGGAGCAACCTAAACAACATAAGACCATATCATCAAAATAAAATCCAATCAGACTTTGTTACCCAAAGAGTGAGCTCAATGCAGAATTCACTCCCACAAGAGAGATAATAAATCAGCCGTGATCAAATGACAGTGCCAACACTTTGGGCCAAATGGCCTAAAACTAATGCTATGTCCAATGGTCTAATGGTCGTCAGGCTCCCGTACCTCCTCCCTGATGGTAGTAATGAGAAGAAGGCATGTCCTGGATAGTGAGGGTCCTTAGAGATGGATGTTGCCTTCTTGAGGCACAGCCTTTTGAAGATGTCCTCAACGGAGTGGACAACTGTGCCTGTGATGGAGCTACCCAAGTCTACAACCCTCTGTAGTTTTTTCAATCCTATGCATTGGTGCCTCCATACCAGGAGGTGATGCAAACAGACAGAATGCCCTCCATTTCTGTAGAAATTTGCTAGAGTCTTTGGAGACATACCAAATCCCCTCAAACTCCCATTGAATTATAGCTACTGGTGTGCCGCCTTTGTGATGGCCTCAATCTGTGGGGCCCAAGATAGATGATCTGAGATATTTATGCACTGCTGAGCTCTTGCTGAAGAACTGTGTGCGACTCCTGACTTCCACTTCCTGAAGTCCACTATCAATTCCTTGGATTTCCGCCTCGTTCATCAGCTCTCCCACCATCAGGAATCACTATCACTGCTTCTAAATTTTTCCTCCCCTCCCAACCAGGCTCATGTCCTCTCACAATTAAGCAGCAATGCACCAGGACCAACATTAACTCTATCCATGCTTCAGTTACTCTTACCAGCATGAGGAAAACTCTTTTTTGCATATATGTTTTACTTCACAGATTATGACCAGTTATTAACTTTTAACACTAACCCAAATGGGGAAACATTGATGCAAAAGCTAAAGATAATGCAGATGCTGACAATCTGAAATAAAATCAAAGACTGCTAGAAACACTCAGCAATTCAGGCGGCATCTGTAGAGAGAAAGAAAGAGTTAATGTCAGAGGTTTTTTATCCATCTCTTCCTACATTCTGCATGACCAGCCAAGTATTTCTAGCATTCCCTCTACTACAGTGAATTCATTCAAAGTTCAAAGTAAATTTTATTATCAAAATATATATATGTCACCACATAGAACCCTGAGATTTATTTTCCTGTTGGCATACTCAATAAATCTAGGGAATAGTAACTACAACAGGATCAATGAAAGATCAACCAGAGTGCAGAAGAGAACAAACTGTGCAAATGCCAATATAAATAAATAGCAATAAATAACAATTAACATGAGATGTTAAGATAAAGAGTCCTTAAAGTGAGATCATTGGTTGTGGAAACATTTCAATGATGGAGGCAGGAGATTGTAGCTATCCTGGGTCCAGGACAGGTCCTCAGAAATAGTAACACCCAAGAATTTGAAGTTGCTAACCCTTTCCACCACTGATTCTCTGAAGAGGACTGGCTCATGGACCTGTGGTTTCCATGTCCTGAAGTCTATAGAACACAGAACATAGAAAACTACAGCACAGGAACTGGCCCTTCAGCCCACAATGTTGTGCTGAACCAGCTAAAAATCAAATCGAAAATATCCAGACCCTAATCCCTCCTCCCTACACAATAACCCTATCCCTCCACCTTCCTTGCATCCATGTGCCTATACAGATTTCTATAATAAATTTTTTAGTCTTGCTGACATTGAGTGAGAAGTTGTTGTTATGAAACCACTCAGCCAAACTTTCAGTCTCCCTCTTGTATGCTGATACATCACCACCTTTGATACAGCCCACAACAGTGGTGTCATCATCAAACCTGAAAGTGGTATTGGAGATGTGCTCAGTCACACAGTCATACATGTAGAGTGAGTAAAGCAGGGGACTAAGCACATGTTGCTCCTGTGCTGATGGAGATTAAATCCAGTGTGAGAGGCGGAGAGCCAGAGAGATACAGCAGAGTTATCAACAGTGAAACAATTAAATATTACATCAGAGAGCTAAAATATTAAAAGTAAAGTTGAAAGTGATGTTAATATAAATAAATCAAACCATGCTTGGATTAATCTCTTGATTTATGAATTGTTCCAGAATTTGCACCACAGATGCCCAAGAAACCAACTACCTACAAAGAGTGCTTTAATGAATGCTGTTTAATCCTGATTTATCAGTAATTTAAATGTCCCTCTTGAAGTAACCTGGACAACATAAAATCAGTTGACATAATTGCCAGACAAAGTGGATCTGTATATGGTGACATCTATCTACTTTGATAACAAATTTACTATGAACTTTGAAGTTCAACATGTTATTGATGGTAGCATAACAGGACGCTGTCAGGTCAAGAATAAACTCGCCCTCCAGCCTCAGTATGATCTGTGATTGATGTTGCCATCAA
Source organism: Mobula hypostoma (assembly GCF_963921235.1). Classification (NCBI taxonomy): domain Eukaryota; kingdom Metazoa; phylum Chordata; class Chondrichthyes; order Myliobatiformes; family Myliobatidae; genus Mobula; species Mobula hypostoma. The sequence continues at coordinate 2,749,125 of NC_086125.1, forward strand.
ACAAACCGATGGCAGACAAGGACAGAACTTAAGGAGGGATTTCTGCTATCCCTCACTGAAACTGATGGTAACTTCATGATAGTTTTCTTTTCCAGCTGGCTTTTAGTTTCACCAGCAGGAACTGTTTGAGCCTGGTGGAGTTCCTGTTCCTGAGTCGGTAAATTGTAACTTCAGAGCAATGAGGGACAGGAAAATGAAGCTCCTTCACTTCCAGTGACAAAGAATCTGCTGGAGGATCTCAGCAGTTTGAAAGGCACCTGTGGGACGAACAAAACAGTTGGAGTTTTGGGTGGAAACTTGCGTCATCATAGAGCAGAGAACATAGTGCGTAGTGCAGGTCCGTTGGCCCATCATGTAGTGCCAGCCTTTTAAACGAACAAAAGATCAATATGACCCTCCACTCCTACATAGCCCTATTTTTTTTCTATTATCCATATGCCTATTAGAGAGGTTTTTAAATGTCTCTATTATATCTGCCTCTGCCTCTACCCCTGGGAGTGAGTTTCATGCATTTAAGACAAAAAAAAATCTACCTCTGACATCCACCCTCTACTTTCCTCCAATCACCTTAAAATTATAACCCTTCACATAGGTCCTGGAACATCAATAAATCCTTCCCCACCTCCCCCCACAGGTGCTGCCTGACCTGCTGAGTTCCTCCAGCAGACTGGGTGTTGCTCCAGATTCCAGCCTCTGCAGTCCCCTGTGTCTACATTGAATTTCCATAGCATCATTCAGAATCAAGCATGGTGGCACAGCAGGTAGGGCCACCACCTCATAGCTCCAGCGACCTGAGTTCAATCCTGACCTCTGCTGTGGTGAACTCCCCATGACTGGCTGGCTTTCTTCACTCTGTTAGGGTTTTCTCCTGTGTCCCAGATTGGTTAATAGGCTGCTGTCATTTGCCCTAGTTTGTAGATGAGTGTCAGAATCTACAGAGGATTAAAAGGAATGAGAGGAATATAAAATGTCTTCGTGTTGGACTGAGGTAAGTGATGCTTGATGGAAATTACGGACGATGGGCTGAATGGCCTGTTTCTGTTCAAAGGCTTTTTGCTCTTTGGAACAAAGGAGGATGAGACAACTTGATAGAGATGTATAAGATAAGAGGTATACTGTAGATAGTATATTTGTAGATGGGTACTATTGACTGCAAAAATTATAGAACAATCAGTCTTATGAGTCACATAATAAAGATTTTGTTGAGAATTGTTCTGAGTCGAATTAAAAATAAGTTAAGGCCAGAAACTTCTAAACTGCAATATGGGTTTATTGAGGATAGAGGAAATAGGAATGCAATTTTCATACTACGAATGCTTTCAGAAAGGGCAATTGAATATCAAAATGATGTCTTTTTGTTTTATTGATTTCACTAAAGCATTTGACAAAGTGCAACATGAAAAATTATTTCAAATTCTCACTAAACTAAACATAGACAGAAGGGACCAACAACTGCTTCAAAATGTATATTGGAATCATACGGCGGCAGTAAAAATTGATGACAATATAAACAGTTGGACTAAAATTCAAAGAGGAGTTAGACAGGGATGCATTCCCTCACCGGAATTATTTAATATCTATAGTGAAATGATTCTCAGAGAAATAGAAGACCTAGATGGGATAAAAATTGGAGGTGTTAACATCAACAATGTAAGATAGGCAGATGATACCACCCTAATAGCAAGTGCTGCAGAAGACCTACAAATCCTCCTAAACAAAGTAGTACAGACAAGTACAGATTTTGGTCTAACTGTCAACTGTTTTAAAAAAAAAACAACAAATTGTATGGTAATATCAAAACAGTAGGGAACTCCCAACTGCCAATTGTACATAGGTAACCAAGAAATTGAACAAAAGACCAGCTTTAATTACCTTGGTAACTTTATATTATAAGATGCTGGAAGTAAAGTAGAGATAAAAAGAATTGCCATTGTCAAAACCAACTTCCAAAAAACAAAACCCATCTTACCAACAGACACATTTCTATGACAACAAGGCTTAGGCTACTAAAATGTTACATCTGGTCAATCTTGCTGTATGCTTCCGAAACATGGACTATAACACCAGAACGCCAGAGAAACTTAGAAGCAACAGAAATGTGGTTTCTTAGAAGAATGCTGAAAATATCATATAGCGATGAGATACCTAATGAGAGAGTACTCCAACGTGCCCATAAAAGAAGATCTGTAAAGAGAATATTAAATAAGGGGAAACTTAAATTCCTGGACCATGTCATCAGAAAGGGAGAAATAGAATGCCTTACATATGGGAAACCAGGCATATGCTGATGATACGAAGATAGGTGGAGGGGCCGGTAGTGCTGAGGAAACAAAGTCTGCAGAGAGACTTGGATAGATTGGAAGGATGGGCAAAGAAGTGACAAATGAAAGTGTTGGAAAGTGTATGATTATGCACTTTGACAGAAGAAATAAACGGGCAGACTAGTATTTAAAAGAGGAGAGAATTCAAAGTTCTGAGATGCAACGGGACTTGAGAGTCCTCGTACAGGATACCCTTGAGGTTAACCTCCAGGTTGAGTCAGTGGTGAAGGCGAATACGATGTTGGCATTCATTTCTAGAGGAATAGAGTATCGGAGCAGGGATGTGATGTTGAGGCTCTATAAGGCGCTGGTAAGACCTCACTTGGAGTACTGTGAGCAGTTTTGGTCTCCTTATTTAAGAAAGGATGTGCTGACGTTGGAGAGGGTACAGAGAAGATTCACTAGAATGATTCCAGGAATGAGAGGGTTAACATGAGGAAAGTTTGTCTGCTCTTGGACTGTATTCCTTGGAGTTTAGAAGAATGAGGGGGGACCTCATAGAAACATTTCAAATGTTGAAAGGCATGGACGGAGTGGATGTGGCAAAGTTTCTCATGGTGGGGGAGTCTAGTATGAGAGGGCATGACTTAAGGATTGAAGGGTGCCCATTCAGAACAGAAATGCGAAGAAATTATTTTAGTCAGGGTGGTGAATCTGTGGAATTTGTTGCCATGGGTGGCAGTGGAGGCCAAGTCATTGGGTGTATTTAAGCCAGAGATTAATAGGTATCTGAGTAGCCAGGGCATCAAAGGTTATAGTGAGAAGGCGGGGGAGTGGGACTAAATGGGAGAATGGATCAGCTCATGATAAAATGGCGGAGCAGACTCGATGGGCCAAATGGCTGACTTCTGCTCCTTTGTCTTGTCTTATGGTCTAAACGCGGTAGAGGAAGGCAAAGAAGAAAATATATGGACACTGAAAGAACTAACAGATCTAAGTGTGCAAGATATCATTGACGCTGCGAGGGAACGTTCGATGTGGAGAGCCATGATCGCCCAAGCGTGTAACGCCCAAGGCACATGAAGAAGAAGACTATAGATAGTGAACAGCCAGTGTCTCTTTCCCTGGCTGGGCAATGCCTAAGACCAAAGGACATTCTTTTAAGGTGAGTGGGGGAAGGTTGAGGGGAGATGTCAGAGGTAGGATATTTTTATACAGAGAATGGTAAGCAGGAATTAACTGCTGGACTGATACATTAGGGACATTTAAGAGACTCTTGGGTGTATGGATGAAACAAAATGGAGAGTTGTGGAATGTGTAGGAGGGAAGCATTAGATTATGGTGGAGTGGATAAAAAGGTCAGCACAGCACCGTGGGCTGAAGGGCCTGTCCTGTGTTGTAATGTTCCATGTCTCTGTTGAATCTTTTCTCATCACCACATTGCAAATGCCTTGCAAACAATTAAGTGTTTGATCCATCAGCCAATTAATGTACAGCAAGCTTCCACCAACAGCAATGCAGTGATTTAATCGATCTTGGATAAGGACAGGATTCTAGACTCAGGAGTCATGAGGAAAGGACATATGGTGACTTGTGTAGTCCAATGTAGAGAGCAGAGTGAGGGTCAATTTAATATGTGTTTATTATTATTGTTTTTTTTTCCTTTTTGTATTTGCAGTTCGTTGTCTTTTCCACATTGGTTGTTTCTCCATCTTTGTCATGTGTGGGTTTTCATTGATTCTATTGTGTTGCTTTCATTTTCTGTGAATGCCTACAAGAAAATGAATATCAGGGTAGTACAAGGAGACATAAATGTCCTTTGATGCTAAATTTACTTTGAACTTTGAGACCATTGGACATACAGTGCTGCTGGAAAGTTTGTGAACCCTTTAGAATTTTCTCTATTTTTGCATAAATGTCCCATGGTGGGAGAGTCTAGGATAAGAGGGCACAGCCTCAGGATAGAGGGGCGCCCTTTCAAAACAGAGATGCATAGAAATTTTTTTAGCCAAAGGGTGGTGAACTTGTGGAACTTGTTGCCACATGCGGCTGTGGAGGCCAGGACGTTGGATGTATTTAAAGCAGAGATTGATAGGTTCTTGTTTGGACATGGCATCAAAGGTTATGGGGAGAAGGCCAGGAACTGGGGTTGAGGAGGAAATAATAAAAAGGCTCAGCCATGATTGAATGGCGGAGCAGACCCAATGGGCCAGATGGTCTAATTCTGCTCCTATGTTTTATGGTGTTATGGTCTTAAATATGACTTAAATGTGATCAGATCTTCATGTAAGTCCCAAAACTAGACAAGAAGCCAAGTAAATAAATAACACAAAAACTTAATACTTGTTCATTTATTTATTGAGAAAAATGATCCAATATTACATGTATTTGTTGGAAAAAGTATGTGAACATCTGGGGTAATGCCTTCTACAAATGCTATTTGGAATCAGGTGTCCCAATCAATGAGACGAGATTGGAGGTGTGGGTTGCAGAGGTGCCCTGCCCTATAAACGTAGAAACATTGAGAATCTACAGCACATTACAGGCCCTTTGACCCATAATGTTATGCCGACCATGTAACCTACTCTAGAAGCTGCCTAGAATTTCCCTACTGCACAGCCCTTTATTTTTTTAATGCTCTGTGTACCCATTTAAGAGTCTCTTAAAAGACAGTCAGGTTACTGATGGAGCTTGCTCTTCTTAAGAATGGTCTATTTATGTGCACCTTGCCTCATCAAAACAACCTTCAGAGGACCTTAAAAGAAGAATTGTAGAGAGACATTAAGCAGGAAAAGTTGACAAGAGTATTTCTAAAGACCCAAGTGTTCATCAGTCCACAGGAAGAGAAATTGTCCACAAATGGAGGAAACTCAGTACTGTTGCTACTCTTCCTAGGGTTGGGCATCCTGCAAAGATCACACCAAGAGCACAATGTGCAGTACTAAAGGAGGTGAAAAAGAACCCAAGGGTAACAGCAAAAGACCTGCAGAAATCTCCAGAACTTGCTAAACTCTCTGTTCATGCGTCTACTATAAGAAAAAATGCACTGGACAATAATGGTGTTCATGGAAGGACACCACAGAGGAAACCACTGCTCTCCAAATAAAAAACATTGCTACACATCTCAAGTTTTCAAAAGACCACCTGGACATTCTACAATGCTTTTGGGACAATGGTCTGTGATCAGATGAGACAAAAGTTGAACTTTTGGCAGAAATGCACATTGCTAAGTTTGGAGGAAAAAGGGCAGTGCACACCGAAACTTCATCCCGACTATGAAGGAGCAACATGGCTTGGGGCTGCTTTGCCCCAAGGGCCTGGACATCTTGCAATGAAACAATGAATTCAAAATTGTACCAAGACATTTTACAGGAGAATGTCAGGGTAGTAGTCCATTACCTGACGCTTAATAGAAGTTGGATAATGCAACAAGACAATGAAAGACAAGAGTAAATCAACAACAGAATGGTTTAAAAATAAGAAAGTTTGTGTTTTGGAATGGCCAAATCAAAGTCCTGACCTTAACCCTATGTAAATGTTGTGGAAGGATCTAAAGCAAGCAGCTCATGCAAGGAAGCCAGCTGACATCTCAGAGTTGAAGCAGGCTTGTAAGGAGGAATGGCCTAAAATTCCTCAAAGCTGATGTGCAGGACTAATCAACAGTTACTGGAAATGTTTAGTTGAAATTATTACAGTACAAGGCGGTCACACCAGTTGCTCAAAGAAAAGGTTCACATACTTTTTCGAAAAAATACATGTAATATTGGATCATTTTTCTCAATAAATAAATGAACAAGCATAATGTTTTTTATTTATTTAATTGGGTTCTCTTTATCTAACTTTAGGACTTATGTGAAGATCTGATCACATTTTTGGTCATATTTATGCAGAAGTAGAGAAAATTCTACAGGGTTCACAAGCTTTCTAGCACTACTGTGCAGAACAAGAGAAGGTGATAAAGTACAATTGAAAGATATGTGGATAGTTGGTGATTTATTTACTTATTTATTCAGATTTATTTCTTTATCACCTGTACATCAAAACATACAGTGAAATGTGTAATTTCCATTAACAACCAGCACGCCCAAGTGTCATTACGCCTTCCAGTGCCAACATAACATGCCCACACTGCTTCACTGAACAACACTAGTAGCAAAAACAAAACATGTTAGCAACAGCGAAGCAAGCCCCTTTCCCATCCTTCTCATCATCACAACACAACGAGACAGACCTCCAGCCTCAGGACAGGCAACGTCAGATCCTCCAGTTCTTATCTCCAGATCCTCAGACTCTCAGATATCGGGCCTTCAACTTTGGGCTTCACCCAGGACATCGATCACTGGCTTGACCTTTGATCCTTGACTTCCAGAGTCTCACAGGTTGCTTACCCTGGTGATCCAGGCCCTCAAATAGGAGATATTTGAAGGGATAAGGACCTAATTCAGGCAAATGAAATTAGTGTGGACAAACATCTTGTCACTTGACCATGTTGGGCCAAAGACCCAGAATTTATTCTGTCCGTCTTTGAATCCTCGAGACTCAATATTCTTCCCTCCATCCACACATTCATCCCATTAATCTCATTTATAATTGCAGTCTGCGTGAGAAGTATAAGCCCAAAATATTCTGCCTTGCTTACCTTCATCCCATCCACAATACAAATGCTGTCCTATCCACTTTGTTAGACTCAGAAAGTAGCCCTCGTAAATCCATGGAAGGAAGGTTTTGCGAAGATCTGAAAGATTAAGAAACAAAGATCAGGAGGTACAGATGCAGGGTTGGCAGAGCAAACAAACCAGTAGTTCATTAGCATCAATGAGTCATCTTTAAATTCAAGTCTTTTACCTCCTTCTGCTGCAGTCAATGATGCAACTGGCCGGAACTGGAGGCTAATGTCCGCAGCTATATAAATATCAGCACCTTCACGGTACAGTGAAGCAGATGATCTAATTACGGAATGCAGATCCATTTTGCTGAGAGGAGCAAACTTCCGGACAGCAGTCCAAATCAGAAGCTGTAGAGAATATGAATAAATCTTTCATCTGAAGTTGTTGAGTTCCCAAGTTCTCCTGACAGTGCTGCTTTATTATCAATGACAGCTGGGAAAGGGGTAGATCCCTTCCTTAAACCTTAGGTCCAATTTTAAACCTTACTTTAAACTTTAAACCTTAAACATTAGGCCCCAACTTCCGAAGGTTCAATGGCTCAGTGTTTCAACTTAATATAAGAGAATATATAAACTGAAATTTTTAGTCTTCACAGACATTCACGAAACAGGATAAAGCCAAAGAATGAATGACAGGAAATGTTAGAACCCCAACCCCTCCCACTCCCATTCCCCCACTTGCTCCAGCAAAACCTTCAATCCCTCCACCACACACCATGCAAGCAATAGCAAAGCCCACAAAGAGACTATTGCCTAGAGTCCATCAAAAAATACTGTCCATCCCAACACTTCAACAACTCCGACAGGCTCTCTCTCTACAGAGTGAGAGATATTGCTCTTGCAGCGAGGGGGGAACCTACAACGCCCTATTTCAATGTTACAATCTGCCGCATCGCTTGCCCAAGTTCCCTGACTCAAGGACCAACAAACTGTCACTCACCATCGAGAAGGAGACCAAGAGTGTAAAACACTACTTTAAATCTTAGTCTGCATTCAGTTACTTGATTTTGGTCGGGTATTGACATGAGAATAAAGACTTGCGTTTACACTCAGTGGCCACCTTGTTAGCTACATCTGTACACCTGCTCTTTAATGCAAATATCGAAGCACCAATCATGTGGCATCACATCAATGCATAAAAGCATGCAGGAATGTCCAAGAGGTTCAGTTACTGTTCATAGCAAATATCAGAAGGGGGAAGAAATGTGATCTAAGTGACTTTAACCATGGAGTGATTGTTGGTGCCAAGGTTACAGTATCTTGGAAACTGCTGATCTCCTGGGATTTTCTCACACAGCAGTTTTTAGAGTTTGCAGAGAATGATGCAAAAACAAAAAAAAAAAATCTGGTGAGCAGCAACTCTGTGGGCAACAATGCCTTGTTAATGAGAGGTCAGAAGAGAACGGCCAGACTGGTCCAGACTGACAGGAAGGTGACACCAACTACAATAACCACACATTACAACAGTAGCGCGCAGAAGAGCATCCCTGAAGACATGACACAGTGGATGGGCTACCGTAGCAGAGGACGACGGACATCCACTCGGTTGCCACTTTAGTAGGTACGGGAGAGGCACAATAAAGTGTCCACTAGTGTAAAGAACATCTTCCAAAGCACTTTGCAGCTACTGTTGCAATGGTGGGGGGAAGCGGAAATGAATTAGTGCACAGGAAGCTTCCACAGACAGTAATGATCAGTTTTGTCCAAGGATCTTGACAATAAGCTCACTGCCTTTCAAAAGCAGTATAATGAGATCTGGGAGACTCAAAGACAAGACATCCTGCAGATGGTGGAAATCTCAAGCAAAACGCAGAAAACAGTGGAAGAACTCAGCAAACTGGGCAGTCTCCATGGAGGAGAATAAATAGTCGATGTTTTGGGCCGAGGTCTTTCATCAGGACTGGAAAGGAAGGGGGCAGAAGCCAAAATGAGAAGATGGGAGGGGGAGGAGGAGGAAGCTGGTAGGCGGTAGATGAAATCGGGTGAGAGGGAAGGTAGGTGCATGGGGGAGGGGGGGATGAAGTGAAAAGCTAGGAGGGGATAGGTGAAAAAGCTAAAGGGCTGAAGAGGAAGACACCTAATAGGAGAGGACTGTGGACCATGGAAAAAAGGGAAGGAGGAGGTGAACCAGAGGGTGGTGATGGGCAGGTGAGGTGAAGGGAAGAGGTGAGAGGGTAACCAGAATGGGGAATGGAAGAAAGAGAAGGGACAGTGGGGAAGTTGGAGAAATCAATGTTCTCGCCATTAGGTTGGAGGCTACCCAGATGGAATATGACATGTTGCTCCTTCAACTCTTGGTGATGAACAACCATCTTGAGTGGCTATCAACTTCTTGTTCCATAGGAGGATCTCACCACCACATCCCCCAGCCACAAAATGAATGTAAGCCTAATTTCTACATTCTTCTTGAGGTACGCACGGTCTGGGAACTGATGTGGTATGTTAAGGGTCACAGAGTCAGGGTTAGGGCCTCCACACATCTAGCCCATGCCAAATTGTTATTCTTCCTAGTACCATCAGCCTGCACCTGGACCATAACCTCCCACCCCTCTCCTATCCATGCATCTTACGTGTTGAAATCAAACCCACATCCAGTACTTCCACTGGCAGCTCATGTCACACTCACCATGTCCTGAATGGCATTCCCCCTCATGTTCACCTTTCACCCTTAACCTGTGGTCTCTAGTTCTGGTCTCAGTGGGAAAACCCTACTTGCATTTATCCTATCTATACCCCTCAAAATTTTGTATACCTCTTTCAAATCTCCACTCATTCTCTGATGCTCCAGGGAAAAAAGGTCTGAACCTATTCAACCTTTCTTTCTAAATCAGTAATCTGATTCCTAATGAAGGAGTTTCACATGGCTGGGCCTAAAACCTCAGCTTCGCAATCTCCTGTGGATACGTTTTGAGAACTAACCACGTGGAAGGTCTGATTTCCACTACTGGAGACATAATCCTTTCTGCTCTTCATTATGCACATTTTAACATAAGCTCAATTGTGATGTTATTGGAGTAATAACCTTTTCAAATCCCAGCCTAACATTTGGAAGCATTTGCTTGGTTTACCGAAGGAAAATGGTGCAATATCAGTAACGGTGACCGTGCAAGCCCTGTTCTGATTCCATTTTAGCCTTTACAAAGATAATTTGTCAGAATCAGATGCAGGTTAATTATCACTGACATTATTGGTATTCTTGTGGCAGCAGGACAGTGCGAGACATAACAAAAATATTATAAGTTACAAGCTATAAGTGCAGCAGCACAGTCGTGTAGTGATTTACAGTACAGGGTTCAATTCTCACTGCTGTCTGTAAGGAGTTTGCACGTTCTCCCCGTGACCACAAGAGTTTCTTCCAGGTGCTCTGGTTTCCTCCCACAGCCCAAAGATGTTCTGGTTGGTAGGTTAATTGGTCATTGTAAATTGTCCTGTAATTAAATCGGGGAATGCTGGATGATGTGGGTCAAAGGGCCCATTCTGTGCTGGATATCAATAAAAATATGATAGATTAAAGAAAGCAAGTAAATAGTTCCAAACGCTGATCCATTCTGGCCAATAAGAGAGCCCAGACACACACAGAGTTCGCCTGGCTCTACTCTACCACAGCAAGCAAAAGCAATAAACACTGAACTGGTCTGCAATGCTCACAGCCTGTAAATTGATAAGAAACACAAGAATATGATGGTAATTGCCTGAACATGAAGATACAGGTGCCCAGCCCAGGTGCTTGATGCTTCCCCTATTCACCTTCATAGGCATTTTGAGGGCCCTGACCTTCTGCTGGTCACATCTAGTTTATGATTTACCAAGGCTACGATGAGTTTGATAAAACATATGGTAGACTTGATCCTTTTACAGACATTTCCAAACTGCCATTTACAAGACCTCACTAAATATTAATTTGGATATGAAAACAAATATAACCCTTGACTTTTAATCTGTAATATGCTTTCAGCAGAAGCCTTTAATATCATTCATATGAGAATTCTGCATATGAGATTTCATCCTCTGTGTAAAATGGTGACAAAATTTCACGGTCAGGAAGAGGTTTAAAGAAAGGAGTTGTTGAAGGTTAAATGAAAGGAAGGGCATACAGCTAGCAGCTAGAAATATTCTTTAGGCAAACTCTTATTAACAGACTCTCAATCATTGTTAAATGGACACACTCTTGACTCACTATTTGTCACTAACTGACAGAATCCTGACTACCCATTAGATTCTGACTGACAAACACTCAGCTGCCTAATAGTGTCTGTTACCATCCTGACTGTCCATTAGTCTGACAGATAACTTCCTGACAGTCTCTTGAAGTCTAACCGAGATACACCTGGCAGTCTGATTTGAACATACCTGACTCTCATCATTAACATCTGGTTAATGTTCCTGATTATCCAATTATTAGCATCAGATTAATACATTCCTAACTATTTATGTTTGATTGACATGTACCTGTTTGGTAGCATCTGACCGTATGTTTGACAGATGCACTCTTTGTTGACCCACACACTTGACCATCAATTAGTGTCTGACTGACAGACACCTCTGAATGACATCCCCTGCATTCTATTAGAGTCTGACTGACACCGTCCTGACTATTTGTGACTGATGGATGAACTCTGACTGGCTGTCTGTGTCTCACTGACACACTTCCGGCTGTACCTGTGTTTGACAGACCTCCAGCCATCCATTCGAGCCTCAGAGGCACAGAGCTGATGTTTCTGGAGGCAGAGACGGCGTTTGCTGGAAATCCAGAGCAACACGCAAAGGCACTGGAGGAACATGGTGGATCAGGCAGCGTCTATGAGGGAAGTGAACAGTCAGCATTTTGGTTGAGGTTTTAGATTTGGACAAGCTATCTGCAGCCTGTATCTGTAGTCCTGAGACACAAGATTAAATGGCAGAGACTAACTAGGTAAATTTGAAAGCAAAGTGGAGGTTAATAGTGAAATTAATTAAATTGGCGATTTCTGCATGGATGCAGGAAGCAGCTCCAATGCATTCGTCAATATGACGGAGTAATAGTTGGGGTGGTGCAAACTAGGAAGAGTTGAGGGATCTTGACATGAAATGTCAACTGTCCATTTCTGTCCAGATTTTGCCTGACCTGCTGAGCTCCTCTAACGTTTTTGCATTCTGAAGAGGTTGAAACTTAAGTTTTAGCTGTGATTTGGGCCCAAGCTCTTGATCTTTGGTCTATGGGGGTGGGTTGCTCAGGAGATTTTGTGGTTGGTTTGCTCCTGGGCCTGTCCAAGGTGGCCAGTCACAGTTCCAGCTGGCTGGCAGATCTATCTGTCTCTCAATCTGTGCATGTGTATCTCTGGCAAAGGAGCACACAGTATCCATGGGTCCATTGGAGGCTTTCCAGGACTGGTAGGTGCCAAAGGGGTTCAAGTATGTTTCAGACAGAGATAACTGTGTTTTAATTTGATGTTATTGACTGTAATTAGTGTGAATCAGGGTATATTGTGTAGTACTGCAGAGATATAACACTGTAATCACTCAACAACTCAACAACAGCCCCTCTACTCCCTCACCTCCGTCATCTGATTTCTCAACAGTCTGCAAAGCCATGAACACTAGCTCATTATTTCTTTCAGTTTGAATTATTTATTGTGTCTTTCAAAGCAATTTTATGTCTTGATGCGGTACTGTAGCCACAAACCAACAAATTACACCCAACGTGTGACAGTGATAATAAATCTGATTCTGATTTTAAAAATACTTTGAAAAAGGAGATGAAGGCATTTTGTGTGTATCAGTATTCTTTTCTGTTGTTTTCATTCCTGCTACTGACAACATCTCAGACTTCCATTTGAGACCTTCCTCTGGATTTCTGGTCTCTGCCTGACACATTCCTATTATTGAAACATCCCAGACTTCTATTTGAGACCTTCCTCTGGATTTCTCGTCTCTTCCTCTGCCTGACATATTCCTGTTACTGAAGCATCTCCAGCTCCTATTCGAGCCCTTCATCCAGGTTCCTGCCCCATCTCTGAGGCTACGTCCACACTAGACCGGATAAATCTGTAACCGAAGCTTTTTCTCTTCGTTTTGACCCTCTGTCCACATTGAAATGGCATTTTCCTCCCCCGAAAATGGAGCTTTTCAGAAACGCTCTCCAGAGTGAATAAATCTGAAAACACCTAATATCCGGCGTAGCGTTTACGGGGTAACCGGCTATTTTTAAAAATGCTGTCTTGACCTGCCAGAACAAATGGCGGTAGCACGGCATTTCATTGTTTTCTTGAACACAACCTCCAACACCACAACAATATCTGACAATAGATGTGTAACAGCAGGGGTCTGCGGGTTCTCCCCCGGGTCTGCGGGTTCTCCCCCGGGTCTGCGGGTCTCCCCCGGGTCAGTGGGTCTCCCCCGGGTCAGCAGATCTCCTCCCTCAGTCCAAAGACATACGGTGGGCAGGGTAATTGGTCATTGTTAATTGACTTGTGATTAGGCTAGGGTTAAATTGGGAATTGGTGGGCGGTGCAGCTCGAAAGGCCAAAGGAGCCTCTTCCACTCTGTGGGCCAAAAGAATAACTAAATAAAAAATATATATAAATAGATCCTCATGGGCGTAGCCATTTCTTCCCACACTCGTTGTTCCAGTTGTGATCACTGGGGTAGTTGATGGAGGACGATAGAATCAAACAACAAATCAGAGAACTTAAATGACAGGAATCAAACATTTACTTTGAGCCTAAAACATCACACCTCATAAAGGTCTATCTCAATTTCCTCTGTAAACTGGGGTGACAGGATAGTCTCATTTCATTTACTCTCCAACGCTGGTGTTATTAATAACCAGATTGATTGAATGAATGACGCTGCTGATGTGTATTGGGAAGCATCTGACAAACATTTCATTTATTGGAATCCTTTTATTCAAATGCAAGTCCAATATTAAAAGCTTCTGTGTTTGGTAATCCAAATTCCCGTTTCTGGGCTTGATTAAAAATTCCACCTACCATTCGCCCTTACCCTATCTGCACACTACGTACCCCACCCTCACCTTCCCCCTCCCCCCGTGGTGTGTTCTCACACTTTTTCGTCTTCATACTTTTGATGTATTTTCACGTTCCGTGTGAGGCTTGGTTTGAATCTGTCCTCAACTCTTCTTAAATGTTAGTCTGGGAGGTGTTACCACATGACTAAACCACCTACTCTCTTATTGGCCACCTGACATGTCCATCCATGGGGAGCCCCACCTATTCCCAGACAACTGAGAACAGCAATCTTAATAGTTGTTTATGGTGTGCCTATCAAAATGCTTCTAACCATTTCTTCTAACTTAGCAACCAATGAATACATAAATTATAGTTAAATACTTTGATTTCTTCCAAATACTAGATCTCATTAAAGGAATTTGAAGTTTCATGTAATGACCCAATAGTCAGCTGTGTAAAGGTATCTGAGACACAGGCAGATGACATCGGGTTCACTATAGGGGTCCCACAGAGCCATGGAGAAGCCATGTGTAAAATTAATGGAGGGTAAAGGGCCTCAGCCTGGATCTTCATCTGTTTATTTCCTTCCTGACCTGTTGAGTTCCTCCAGCATTTTGTGTGTGCAGATTTCCAGCATCTGCAGAATTGCTTGAGCTTCTGACGTTGCTAAATACTGTGGTTACCGAGCGACCAGGGAGGTGAAATGAATCCAGTCTCTTGACGTTGGGGGGTGGAGAATGTCTACCCTCCAGCAGCTGAAATAAAGACACATTGTTTTTATATAAATCAGACCGCAGAGAGGCAAGCAGAATTAATATTTCAGGGCAGCATACACAACATGCTAGAGAAACTCAGCAGTCAGGCAGCATCTAGAGAGGGGAATGGACTGTTGATGTACAGGCTGAGGCCTTCATCAGGAAGGGACAGAGGCCAGAATAAGAAGGGTGAGGGGAAGGAGTACGGGCTGGCAGGTGGTAGGTGAGACCAGGTGAGAGAGAAGATGTATGGATGGGGGAGAGGATGGGAGGTGAGAGAAGGAAGAGGTAAAGGGGTGATGAAGAAAGGAATCTGATCGGAGAGGACAGTGGACCATTGGAGAAAGGGAAGTAAAAGGGGAATTAGAGGGAAGTGAAGGGCAGATGAGAAGAAAAGGGGTAAGAGGGGAGAGGAATAAAAAAAAAGAGAAGGAGAGAAATTACCAGAAGTTAGAGAAATCTATAAGTTAGAGACGTTTGGAAGATGGAGGGATACTGGCAATGTGTAGGTAGGAAGGATCAGTTTTTTATTCATTTTTTAACTGATTTGGCACAAAATTGTGGGCTAAAGGGCTTTCTCCTGTGTTGTACAGGTTGGAGGTCACTCAGATGAACTGAGGTGCTGCATCTCCATTTTGAGTGTGGCCTCGTTGTAGTAGAAGAACAAGCCACGGACCACAGCATCTGGGAATGGGAAGCTAAGATGAACTGGGTGACCACTGGGAGATTCCACCTTTTGGAGTTGTATATAGACCTTCAAACAGTAGTAAGGATGTGGTCTACAAATTACAATGGGAAATAGAAAATGATTTCTAAAAAGGCAGTGTTACAATAGCCATAGGGGATTTCAATATTCAGGTAGATTGGGAAAATCAGGTTGGTGCTGGATTCCAAGAGGGAGAATTTCTGGAATGCCTACAAGATGGCTGTTTAGAGCAGCTTGTGGTTGAACCCACGAGGGGATCAATTATTCTGGATTGGGTGTTGTGCAATGAAAGGGAATTGATTATGGAGCTTAAGAGAAAAGAACACTTAGGGGTAAATGATCATGAATTAATCGAATTCACCCTGAAATCTGAGAAGGAGAAGCTAAAGTTATATATCAGTATCACAGTGATTTATAGAGGAATGGATTGGAGTGGGCTAGAATTTTTTGGAAAAGAATACTGGAAGGGATGACGGCAAAGCAGCAATAGCTGAAATCCTGGAAGCAATTCAGAAGGCATGGGATATATACATCCCAAAGAGGAGGAAGTATTCTAAAAGAAAGATGACACAACCATGGCTAACAAAATAAGTCAAGCCAGCATAAAAACAGAGCAAAAATTAATGGGAACTTAAAGGATTGAGAAGCATTTAAAAAGCAATAGAAGGCAACTAAAACAGTAATTAAAAAGATGAAGATAGAATACAAAAGTAAGCTAGCCAGTAATATTAAAAAGTTCCTTCAGATACATGAAGTGTAAAAGAGAGGTGAGAGTGGATAATTGACTGCTGGAAAGATATTAATAGGGAACAATGAAATGCCAGATGAAGTGAATAAGTATTTTGCACCAGTCATCACTGGCATTTTGGAGGACATTCCAGGTGTCAGGGGTCATGAACTGTGTGACTTTACCATGACTAGGGAGAAGGTTCTTGGGAAACTGAAAGGTCTGAAGGTAGACAAGTCACCTGGACCAGATGGTGTACACTCCATGGTTCTGAAAGAGGTGACTGAAGAGATTGTGGAGTCATTAATAATGATCTTTCAAGAATCACTAGATTCTGGAATGGTTCCAAAAGACTGGAAAATTACAAATGTCATTCCACTCTTCAAGAAGGCAGAAGAGGCAGAATAAAGGAAATTAGAGGCCATTTAGTCTGACCTCAGCAGCCGGGAAGATGTTGGAGTCAATTATTAAGGATGAGATCTCAGGTTACTTACAGACCCACGATCAGCATGGTTTCCTCAAGGGAAAGTCTTGCCCGACAAAATTTGTTAAAATTCTTTGAAGGAGGAACAAGCAGGATAGACAAAGGTGAGTGAGTGGATGTTGTGTATTTGGATTTTCAGAAAGCCTTTGACAAGTTGCCACACATGAGAGTGCTTAACAAGCTACAAACCCATGGTATTAGAATAAAGATTCTAGTAAGGATAAAGCATTGGCTGATTGGCAGCAGGCAAAGAGTGGGAATAATGGGAACCTTCTCTGGTTGGCTGCCGATGGCTAGTGATGTTCCACAGGGGTCAGTGTTGGGACCAATTCTTTTTACTTTACTTGTCAGTGATTTGGATGGTGGAATTGATGACTTTGTTGCAAAGTTTGCAGACAATATGAAGAAAGGTTTCAAGGCAAGTAGCTTTGAGGAAGTAGAGAGGCTACAGAAGGACAGACAGATTAGGAGATTGGGCAAAGAAATGGCAGATGGAATACAGAGTGGGAAGTGTATGATCATGCCCTATGGTGGAAGAAATGAAAGGGTTGACTATTTTCTAAATGGAGAGAAAATACAAAAAACTGAGGTGCAAAGGAACTTGAGACTCCTTGTCACAAAAAAAAGAAAATCTGTAGATGCTGGAAATCTGAGCAACACACACAAAATGCTGGCGGAACTCAGCATTTTGTGAGCAGTTTTGGGCCCCTTATCTTAGAAAGGATATGCTGAAACTGGATAGGGTACAAAGGAGGTCCATGAAAATTATTCCAGGATTGAATGGCTTGCATACGAAGAGTGTTTGATGGTTCTGGGCCTGTATTCACGAGAATCAGAAGAATGAGGGGTGACCTCATTGAAACCTATTAATTGGTGAAAAGCCTTGATAGAATGGACATGGAGAGAATGGACATGCTTCCTATTGTGGGGGAGTATAAACCAGAGGACACAGCCTCAGAATAGAGGGGCATCCTTTCAGAATGAGAATTTCTTTATCTAGAAAGTGGCAAATCTGTGGAATTCTTTGCCCCAGGCAGCTGTGGAGGCCAAGTCTTGAGGCAGAGGTTGGTAGCTTCTTGATTGGTCAGGATATGAAGGGATACAGAGAGAAGGCAGGAGATTGGGGCTGAGAGGAAAATTGGATCAGCCATGATGAAATGGCAGAGCGGTCTCGATTTGCTCCTAGATCATATGGTCTTATATTGCTACAGTTACAGAGAAAGTGGAGTGCAAATAGACAATAAGTTCATAAGGAGGTACAGTGTGAGGTCAATCATCCATCTTCAAGAGTGCTTTGGGAGGGAACGTCGACTCAGACCATGAGAGGCCTGCGTCAGGCATTTTCATGCCTTACAAGGTGCAGATTGGAGGTCTGTGTGGGGCGCCACTTCTCACAAGGACACTAGAGCAATGTGTGGTTAAGTGCCTTGCTCAAGGACACAAACACGCTGCCACAGCTGAGGCTCGAACTAGCGACCTTGAGATCACTAGATGAACGCCTTAACCACTTGGTCACTTGGCTACGTGCCTACAACAATTGTGCTTTTGTACTGGAGAAACATTCAATAATTGCATTCAGGAGTGGGTAGGTGCTGTTTTTGAGTCTGATATGTGCTTAAAGACTTTTGTATCTTCTACCAATAGAAAGGGGAGAATGTCTGGGCTGTGGAGTGTGGTTGCTTTACCGAGGTAGCGAGAAGTATAGACAGAATACATGGAAGGGTGAATGGTTCCCATAATGTGCTGAGGTGCATCCCCAACTCTGCAGTTTCTTGAGATCATGTGCAGACCAGCTGCCGAACCAAACAGTGATGCATCCGAATTCGATGCTTGCTATGGTGTATCGAAAATGTATGGTGAGGGTCAAAGGGGCATCAAATTCCTTTAGCCTCCTGAGGAAGTAAAGGAAGTGGTGAGTTTTCTTTGACAGGACAGGGTATTGGTGATGTTCACTCCGAGGAACTTGAAGCTATCAAGGGTCATGACATTGATGTAAACAGGCAGATGTGCATCTCCCTCTTCTCTGAAGTCAATGAGCAGCTCTTTTGTCCAAACAAACACACACTTATTTACAGCAGCAACTCAGCCATGATTATTCTCCACACTGGTACTCCACAAGGCTGTGTCCTCAGTGCCCTATTCGACTCCCAATACACCCAAGACTGAATGGCCAGATTCTATTATAGCTCCATCTAAAAGTTCGTCAATGATATTATCGTAGTGAGATGAAGCTCAAATAGTGATGAGTACAGGAGAGAGCCCTTTAGCAACACTGAGGACACAGCCTTATGTGCGTTTGATTTGTCATAGTTTCTCACGAGGAATCCCTTGGACTGTAAACATGCAGAGGCAGGACAATTATAGACAAACCTAGCAGTCTCACATATCCCTCCTTTGCCAAGCACATTGGATCTATGTTCCCCAATTACTGAACCATCAGCCAATGGAACACATTGTTGCCTAGTTGCTAAATTTGGGATTCCACTAATCAGAGAAGATGTAAAGAGTTTTCCTTGAGCCAAGTCTAGTAAAGCACACGTACCTAATATATTCAATATACCTCATGTACCTGTGGGCTGGGCTGGGATCTTCAGGCAGGTGTCAGATCAGCAGACCAACGTGCTGGTGGTCTCCTCAGGGTAAGCAAGCCGTCAGTGGGTTTCACAAGAGTTCCATGCGTGCAAGGAAGGAGGTCCAATGACTCCCTGGGTTAATGAATCAGTGAAACTGGAGTTGAAGATCTAATGCTGGGTGATCAGTAGGTTCTGGGATTGGCCCGGAGGACTTAAGCCTGAAGATCCTATCAGAAGACTAGAAGTCGAGGAGTTTGGCTGTAGCCCTGAGTCTGTGAATCTCTGCAAGACCACTTGGAAAGTCAAAACCTGCAATGTATGGATCCATTTCTTTTAGAACAATGACTCCCCTCAGCACTACATATTGATCTGTTGTCTACGCATGTGCATCTCTGTCCCTCTGTCCCTCTGTCCCTCTGTCCCTCTGTCCCTCTGTCTCTCTGTCACACCAGTTGAAGCCATCTCCCTTGTGCATGCTTTTATTTCATTAATATGTAATTATGCATAGACACAACAAATTGGCAATGAGTACAAACCTGAATGTCAGAGAATGTCACCAACTGCACCAACAGTTACAGAAAGAAACAGTGACAGGAAAGAGTTAAACAGTTCGAAGAAAGCCATCACAAATGCTAACAAAAGAACGTGTGAGTAACTGACTGCTTTGTACACAGTGAAAGACACAACAAGCAAATTTAAAGTGAAAATAACGTGACGATGGCTTCAGTTGGAAAGTTGAAGGATTTGATAATACTAATGAAAGCTGGGAGTCATATATCGAGAGGGTGGAACTGTATTGTAATGCAAACAACATGAAGGAACAAAAAAAAAGTCCCCTTCCTTCTTAACTTAATGGGTCCAAGAATGCTTTATGCAACTTAGTAACCCCTGAAGAGTCAGCAAGCAAGATGTTTGATGGAATTGTTAGAATTTTACAAAATCACTTGAGCCCTAAACCACTCATAATAGTTGTGAGATTTAGATTTACAAAAGAATCTAGACAAAGGATGATAACATTTCTGAATATATTGCAGAAATGTGCAAACGTTTCTAACTTTAGAGATGGACTGTCTGATGCACTATGAGACAGGCTTGTATGTGGCATGCATAATTTAAGCACTCAGAAGGGGCTATTGTCAGAAAGAGACCTAGGCTTAGAATGGGCATTGACCATTACAATATCATTGGAGACTGCGGCAAAAGATGCAGTAGAACTATAGAGAGGGAGTTTAGAATGTGAAATACACAAAATGTCCCTGAATGGTGCAAAAAGCCAAAAATGTTATCAATGCCGCAAATTCTCACATGAAGTGAACGATGGTTAGTTCAAAGAAGATGTTTGCATGAAGTGTCGTAGACAAGGTCACATAAAGAGAGTGTGCAAGGCAGACAAAAACACAACCAAGTGAGAAGTTTGAAATACAGAACTAAGCAAATGCGCAACGTGACCAAATGTGAATCAGAATCAGACAACACAGAGGCTGACAAAGGTGAGCTGCCATGCCTACAAATGCATAGCATCACTGAAGCAGAACACAAAATCAATTGGATCACAATAGATGTGTCTGGTGTAGAACTGAAAATGGAGCTGGATACAGGGTCAGCTTTGTCTACAATTCCAGAGGCTGACCACAACACTGTTCTCTAAGCTACCATTAGAGAATACCTCAGTGATACTACAGTAAAGGCTTACACGGGAGAAAAAATGTCTCCTAAATGCAAAATGAAAGTAAATGTGACATATGGAAACCAAACACAGCAGTTAGAGCTTTCTGTATTGAAAAGTA
This sequence comes from Mobula hypostoma, assembly GCF_963921235.1. Taxonomy (NCBI): domain Eukaryota; kingdom Metazoa; phylum Chordata; class Chondrichthyes; order Myliobatiformes; family Myliobatidae; genus Mobula; species Mobula hypostoma. The sequence goes on from NC_086125.1 coordinate 2,770,031, forward strand.
GAGGGCCAGCTCTTTTCGGACGTGAATGGTTAAGAGAATTCCAACTAATCTGGTACTCAGTCAAAGCTCTTGGCGTGGCATCAATAGGCAGCAGCAGCTCAGCTGGTAGCACAAACCAGAGACTGGCACAGCTACTTAATGCCAATGAGAAGGGGCTTGGTAAACTCAAAGTTACAAAGGCCAGAATTGAACTGGATGAAACAGCAACACCAAGATTCCATACATGCCCAGAGCCTTACACACAATGTCCTAAAGTGGATGCTGAACTTCAGAGCTTGCAGGCATCTGGAATTCTCTCCAAGGTTGAGTGGAGTTATTGGGCCATGCCCATTGTCCTGGTGATCGAGAATGGGAAGGCTGGAGCCATTGGCATTTCAAAGTGAGCATCAGTCCAATCTTGTGCAGTATCCCCTGTCACAAATAGAAGACAATTCTGCATTCTTTGGCAGGCAAGGACAGGTTTTTCAAAGATTGACTTGTTACAATTTGAATTGAATTGACTATTTCTTACATCCTTCGCATACATGAGGAGTAAAAATCTTTATGTCATATCTCCCTCTGAATGTGAGATGTGCAAATTTATAGCAATTTGTAATAAATATGTACAGTAATATATACAACAGAACAGTCAATATAACTTAGAAATACAATTGCGTCAGCGTGAATTAATCAGTTTGATAACCTGGTGGAAGAAGCTGTCCCGAAGCCTGTTGATCCCGGCTTTAATGCTGCGGTACTGTTTCCCAGGTGGTAGCAGCTGGAAAAGTCTGTGGTTGGGGTGACTCGGGTCCACAATGATCCTTCAGGCCCTTTTTACACACCTGTAAAGGCCCTGAATAGTGAGAAGCTCACATCCACAGATGCGCTGGGCTGTCCACACCACACTCTGCAGAGTCCTGCAATTGAGGGAGGTACAGTTCCCATACCAGGCAATGATGCAGCCAGTCAGGACGCTCTCAATTGTGCCACTGCAGAAAGTCCTTAGGATTTGGGGTCTCATGCCAAACTTCTTCAACTGTCTGAGGTGAAAAGGTGCTGTTGTGCTTTTTTTCACCACACAGCCGGTACGTACAGTCCAGGTGAGATCCTCGGTAATGTGTATACTGAGGAACTTGAAGCTGTTCACCCTCTCAACCCCAGATCCTTTGATGTCAATAGGGTTGAGCCTGTCTTCATTCCTCCTGTAGTCCACAACCAGCTCCTTTGTCTTTGCAACATTTTCTTGACACCACTGTGTCAGGGTGATGATTTCTCTGTAGGCTGCCTCATTATTATTTGAGATGAGGCCAATCAATGTAGTATCATATGCAAATTTAATTAGCAGGTTGGAGCTGGGGGTGGTGACACAGTCATGCGTATACAGAGAGTAAAGGAGGGGGCTTAGGACACCACCCTGGGGGACTCCTGTGTTGAGGATCGGAGGTAAGGAAACCCATTCTTACCACCTGCCAGCGAATTGACAGGAAGTCCGGGATCCACCTTCATAAGTCTGCAAATGGATACTGAGGAGTTAAGCAGGAAGTTCGTCACAATCGTCACTCACATGGGATTGTTTCAGTATTTTGCATCACTCTTCACTGAGGAAGACATCAGCAGTATACCGGACACTCAAGGGTGGCAGGGAAGAGAAGTGTGCGCAGTCACAATTACGACAGAGAAAGTACTCAGGAAGCTGAATAGTCTAAAGGTAGATAAATCTCCCGGACCAGATGGAATGCACCTGCGTGTTCTGAAGGAAGTAGCTGTGGAGATTGCGGAGGCATTAGCGATGATCTTTCAAAAGTCGATAGATTCTGGCATGGTTCCGGAGGACTGGGAGATTGCAAATGTCACTCCGCTATTTAAGAAGGGGGCAAGGAAGCAAAAAGGAAATCATAGACCTGTTAGCTTGACATCAGTGGTTGGGAAGTTGTTGGAGTCGATTGTCAGGGATGAGGTTACGGAGTACCTGGAGGCATATGACAAGATAGGCAGAACTCAGCATGGTTTCCTTAAAGGAAAATCCTGCCTGACAAACCTATTACAATTTTTTGAGGAAATTACCAGTAGGCTAGACAAGGGAGATGCAGTGGATGTTGTATATTTGGATTTTCAGAAGGCCTTTGACAAGGATCCACACATGAGGCTACTTAACAAGATAAGAGCCCATGGAATTACGAGAAAGTTACATACGTGGATAAGGCATTGGCTGATTGGCAGGAAACAGAGAGTGAGAATAAAGGGATCCTATTCTGGTCGGCTGCCGGTTACCAGTAGTGTTCCACAGGGGTCCATGTTGGGGCTGCTTCTTTTTACGTTGTACATCAACGATTTGGATTATGGAATAGATGGCTTTGTGGCTAAGTTTGCTGATGATACGAAAATAGGTGGAGGGGCCGGTAGTGCTGAGGAAACAGAGAGTCTGCAGAGAGACTTGGATAGATTGGGAGAATGGGCAAAGAAGTGGCAAATGAAATACAATGTTGGAAAGTGTATGGTTATGCACTTTGGCAGAGAAATAAACGGGCAGACTATTATTTAAATGGGGAGAGAATTCAAAGTTCTGAGATGCAATGGGATTTGGGAGTCCTCGTGGAGGATCCCCTTAAGGTGAAGAGTCTTGCCCAGAGCTACATATGGTGGCTGAAAATAGATAAACAGATTGAAGTCTTGACCAAAAGTTGTTTGGAATGCCAAAATATTCAAAATGCACCCCCACAGACATCACTACATCCATGGAATTGGCTGTCATCACCATGGCAAAGAATACATATTGACTTTGCTAGGCCATTCATGGACTCCATGTTTCTGATTGCTGTAGATGCTCATTTGATGTGGCCAGAGGTTATATGAAGTTAACAATCTCAGCAAAGACTGTCTCTGCCCGGAGGACTACTTTCACCAGAAATGGCTTACCGGACAAATTGTGAGAGAAAGGGACCACAATACATGTCAGAAGAATTCTGACACTTCATGACGAAAAGTGGTATGAAACATTTCAAGTCAGCTCCTCACCACCCAGCAACAAATGGGTTCACTGAAAGGTTTATCCAGACTTTCAAGAGGTCTATTAACACTATGGACAAGGAGACTTTTCTCTACAACACAAGGTAGACAATTTCCTTTTTTTTGTTTTGGAACTCTGTTCATGTGCTGACAAATCAATCAGGAGCAGGAATCTGAGATCTCACATTGACCTCCTAAAATCAGACCTACGGAGGGAAGCGCAGAATAAACAGCTCAAGCCGTTGGCAAGTGAAGCATCAAGGAGCTTCGAGGATAGACAGGAAGTCCTAGCGCATGATTACCCAGAAGACAAGTGGACACACAGTAGTATAGCTACAAGAACTGGACCATTGATGTACGCAGTGGTTGTTGGAGATCAGACATGCAGACGTCACGTGGACCAGATACTGGATAGTCAGCCAAAGAGCACACCTGAGTCAACTGCTTTCAACGCTTCTCTCTCTCCCTCACTGCAATGTGAATACACCAGTTAAAGCCATTTAATTGATATGTGTAGTTGCAGAGACACAACAAAGCCCAACATCTCTGAGCCCGAATCCAACGCTAATGTTGAGTCTGAGTCTAACCCCAGCCTGAGACCGAGACTGAGTCCAAGATTGATGGAGGCTGGAGGTCGAAGAAGATGACCTGTTCTGGGTTCAGATGATTGTGTATATGTGTGAGTGGGTGGGAAGAATGGGGTTTGATCTGCTGTGTATGTGTGTGTGTGTGTGGAAGGAACGGGGTTTGATCTGCAGTGTGTGTATGTGGGTGAGAGGGAGGGAGGGAGGAATGGAGTTTGATCTGCTGTTGTTTTCCTGCTTGTTGCATTCTGTTCTGTTGTTTTGTGCTGTTCTGCTGAGCATTGTGGTAATGCTATGTTAGCACTGGAATGTGTGGAGGCTCTTGCGGGCTGCCCCCACCACACCCTCGGGTGCGTTGGTTGTTAACACAAACAACTCAATTCGCTGCACATTTCAATGTATTGTACATGTGATAAATGAACTTATTTGACATATATTGGGTGCAGTGGGCTCGAAGTAGGAAAGATCTCCATTCCCCCACCCACCGCCATCCAATTCGGGAAAGGGGGATACTACGAAGGTTTTGCATTGCCAATTGCTGACCCATGCAATGATGATCGACACTTCCAAAGATTCTTCTGTCTGAGACAATGTTATTCAGTAACATACACAAAATACTGGAGGAACTCAGCAGGTCAGGCAGCATCTATGGAAAGGAATTTCCAGCATTTGTAGAATTTCTCGAGTTTATGACAGCATTAGAGAAAATGCAGTGTAGTTAGAGATAAAAGCACAAGATCATAACGACATAGACTGTGAGGTTGAGTCCATCTGTTTGTAGTAGGGAACCATTCATTAACTTTATAATAGCAGGGTAAAAACTGTCCTGGGGCCCGGATCTACATTCATTCAAGCGTTTATATGGTCTGTCCGGTGGGAGGGGGGTGAAAAAGAATATCCTGGGTGGAAGGGGTCCTCGATTGTGCTGGCTACTTTACTGAAGCAGTGAGAAGACGTGCCTATTGGCAGGTTAATTTGCTGCTGTAAGTTACCGCTAACTTGCCGGTGAGTGGCAGAATCTGGGGGAGTCGAAGGGAATGGTGGAATGGATCAGAGGAAAAATCAGTGGCGGAATGAAATTGTTCGGTAAGACAGCACAGACGAAGGGCTAAATGGCCTCATGTCTGGTCGAGCGGTGTGAAAATCTGTAGCCAGTCCAAATGTGGTATTTTGAAAGCTGTGCTGAGGTAGCCTTGTAATGAAAAGATTAGGATTCTCTTCACACCCAGCAAGCAGTGCAGCTATTTGTGTGATATTTATCTGTTGCTTTACATTAGTGTAATCTAATTTCTTTAGCTTATATAAATCAGTGCAGTGAAACGAGTCTCACCCCGCTGAACCTTTCGAATTCCAAGGGGCACCACACAATCTGAATTTTTTTTCATCATAAAACCGATTTTCAGTGGGGGGGAAAGCCGAGAAAAATGTATAAACAGCTTGTGAATTTTTTATGACACAGCCAGCCTGGAGAGTGTTGCACTAAGAGGCAGAGAGAGCTCTTTGTTTGGTAAGGGAACTAATTCACCTAAGTGAATAAAGATAACAGATATTTAGGAGAATCTCATAAAGTTGTTTTATGCAGCGGGCTAAAAATAAAATGATCTTTCATGCAGCATTTCTAGATAACAGAAGAAAGTTTACCTTTTCTTTTAATAGCCTAAGATGTCTAAAGCTATTCACTGCCATTAGAGTACTCTTGGACTGTAGTTCTTGTTGTAAAATAGATAATGTGGCTATCACAGTGACAGGAGCTCTCACAGTGACAATAAACAATAATAAATTATAGCCCAGAAGGAGACTCTTCGGCCCATTTTGTTCCTGCAGGTAACAGTGGAGCTAGTTAGATGATCAGAGCATCTGGTTACTTTCTCATTCGTGTTGGGCACGTGGCCAAGTGGTTAAGGCGTTCGTCTAGTTATCTCAAGGTCACTAGTTCAAGCCTCAGCTGTGGCAGTGTGTTTGTGCCCTTGAGCAAGGCACTTAATCACACATTGCTCTAGTCTGTGCGAGGAGTGGCGCCCCACACAGACTTCCAATCTGCACCTTGTAAGGCATGAAAATGCTCGATGCAGGCCTCTCATGGTCTGAGTCGATGTTCCCCTTGGTTGAACAAACAGCTGTGGCTGCAGGGCGGCCCCCTGAAGAGTTCAATGGAATCTTTTGTATGCACACAAGGGGTCTTGAAGAAAGGTCTCGGTCTGAAATGTTGACTCTTTGTTCCTTTCCATCGATGCTGCCTGACCTGTTGAGTTCCTGTGGTATTTTGTGTGTGTTGCCTAAAAGGGACAGACTCAGGTTTAACATTGCAGCAGGCTGAACAGGCTGAAGAATCTTCAGAAGTGTGGCATGCCCTGGGAAGGGCCAGCAACCTGCGATGCAAAACCCTCGAGCTGTTTCCTTTTCCCTAATTGGACGGGGCTAAATAGAGGACATTCCTGCTTCTAGCCTACAGCACCCTATATATATATATATACCATAAGTTTATTTATTACATGAACAGTACATTGAAATATACAGTGAAATGTGTCATTTGTGTTAACAACCAACACACCCTAAAGAGCAAAGCAAGCCCTCTTCCTCTCTCCTACCCACGCACACACACACACACACAATCATCTGATCCCAGAACAGACTGTCGTCCTCAGCCTCCAGCTGCACCTGTACAAAATGTACTCTTGGATCCTAGACTCTCCTACTAATGGAAGTATCCTCCTCAATTCCACTAAATCAAGGTCTTTCAGTATCTGGTAGATTATCATGATATTCCTTCTCATACTCTGAACTTTATTGAATACAGGCCAAGGGACATCAAATGCTCTTCATATTTTCATTATGCTCTTCATAATCCCAGGTCCTTTCATGTCTGGGATTTTTCTTGTAAACCTCCTCTGGCCTCTCTCCAGGAACACCCTTCGATAGATATGGGGCCAAAGCTGCTCGCAATAGAGAATAAATGGAATGAAAATTAGCTTTTTTTTGGCTGCAGCAGCCATACAGTATACGTATTAAAATGGAAATCTAACTTAAACTTAATATAAATTACACATAACTTAATATATGCAAAATAAAAAACTAAAAGAAAAAAATAAACGTTAGGCAAACAATACTGTCCGAGTGCAAAGATCTTTAAGGTCATTTCAACAATCTGTAGGCGTTGGGGAAGATCTGTTGTTGAACTTTGAACAGACTCCTGTACCTCTTGCCTGATGGAAGCATCGAGAAGGAATGGCTCTGTTAATGGGGGTCCCTGATGATGGATGTTACCTGCCTGAGCCAGCACACTACAACCTTCACATTCAGCTGAACCAATGGATAATGCAAGATTCAGAGCCAGTTCTTGGGCTGAACTAAAAGTTAACAGATAAGCATAAAGACATACCAACTAATAAGAAAAAAAATTGAACTTTGTGAAAAGAATTATTTTGAATCTAAAAAAAATGCTTCTGCCCTGAGTGAGTTATTAGGAATAGATCAAAGCAGTATTCAATCAGCATTGCCTGAAGATGGTGCAAGGTTCTGGTTCATCACCACCACTCGTTTATTTTTCCATCACTTACTCCTTCATAGTTTTTTTCCTTGTATGTGCAATGTTTTAAGTTTTTCACGAGAGCCACCTACTGCTTGAAGATGGGATACAAAACAATGTAAACAAAAGAACCAGGATTAGGTCACACAACTCCTCCTCCATCCTCCCTCATCTTTCAGTGGCTAGCCTGCTTGGTGCCTTCCTTGCCTTCATCTCCCTAAGGTCTGTACATTGACCGATCTCAACCTTAAATCGTTCAGATTCTATCATGTCCGATGCCAAGAGTTCAAAAATTCACAATTTTCTCCAAGAATGTTGTCTACATGGACTTCAGTAAGGCCCTTGACAAGGTCCCACATGGAAGGTTAGTTAGGAAGGTTCAATCGTTAGGTATTAATATTGAAGTAGTAAAATGGATTCAGCAGTGGTTGGATGGGAGACACCAGAGAGTGGTGGTGGATAACTGTTTGTCAGATTGGAGGCTGGTGACTAGTGGTGTGCCTCAGGGATCTGTACTGGGTCCAATGTTATTTGTCATATACATTAATGATCTGGATGATGGGGTGGTAAATTGGATGAGTAAGTATGCAGATGATACTAAGATAGGTGGAGTTGTGGGTAATGAAGTAGGTTTTCAAAGCTTACAGAGAGATTTAGGCCAGTTAGAAGAGTGGGCTAAAAGATGGCAGATGGCATTTAGGGCTGATAAACGTGAGGTGCTAAACTTTGGTAGGACGAATAAAAATAGGACATACATGGTAAATGATGGGGCATTGAAGAATGCAGTAGAACAGAGGGATCTAGGAATAATGGTGCATAGTTCCCTGAAGGTGGAATCTCATGTGGATAGGGTGGTGAAGAAAGCTTTTGGTATGCTGGCCTTTATAAATCAGAGCATTGAGTATAGGAGTTGGGATGTAATGTTGAAATTGTACAAGGCATTGGTGAGGCCAAATTTGGAGTATTGTGTACAGTTTTGGTCACCAAATTATAGGAAAGATGTCAACAAAATAGAGAGAGTACAGAGAAGATTTACTAGAATGTTACCTGGATTTCATCACCTAAGTTACAGAGAAAGGTTGAACAAGTTGGGTCTTTATTCTTTAGAATGTAGAAGGTTGAGGGGGGACTTGATAGAGGTATTTAAAATTATGAGGGGGGGTAGATAGAGTTGATGTGGATAGGCTTTTTCCATTGAGAGTGGGGAAGATTCAAACAAGAGGACATGAGTTGAGAGTTAAAGGGCAAAAGTTTAGGGGTAACATGAGGGGGAACTTCTTTACTCAGAGAGTGGTAGCTGTGTGGAGCGAGCTTCCAGCAGAAGTGGTTGAGGCAGGTTCGATGTTGTTGTTTAAAGTTAAATTGGATAGCTATATGGACAGGAAAGGAATGGAGGATTATGAGCTGAGTGCAGTTTGGTGGGATTAGGTGAGAGCAAGAGTTCGACACGGACTAGAAGGGCTGAGAGGGCCTGTTTCCGTGCTGTAATTGTTATATGTTATATGATTATAATGTTCAATCTGGAAAAGTGTGAAGTGATACAGTTTGGAAGGATGAAGTGAAAGGCAGAGTACAGGGCTAATGGCAGGATTCTTAGCAGTGTGGAGGAAGAAAATGACCTTCAGCATCCAAAGCCATAGATCCCTCAAAGTTGCCACGGGATGACTGCAAAGGCAAATGGTGTGCTGTCTTTCATTAGTTGAAGCAATGAGTTGAAGAGTCACGAGGCAATGTTGCAGCTCTGTAAAACTCTGGTTAGACAACACTTGCAGTATTGTGTGCAGTTCTGGTCACCTCATTATAGGAAGCATGTGGAAACTTTAGAAAGGGTGCAGAGGAGATTTACCAGGATGCTGCCTGGATTAGAGAGCATGTTTTACAAGGGTAGAGTGAGTAAGCTAGGGGTTTTCTCTTTGGAGAGGAGGATGAGTGGTGTTTAATATGATGAGATACAGATTGTGTTGACAGCCAGTGTTTTTTTTTCCCAAGCTGAAAATGGCTAATGAGAAGGCATAGTTTTAAGATGATTGGAGGAAAGTATTGACAGGATTTCAGGGTGATGGGTAGTAACTGTGTGAAACGGGCTGTCAGGGATGGTAGTGGCAGCAGGTACATTAGGGAGATGCAAGAAACTCTTAGAGAGGCACGTGGAAGACAGAAAAATGGGGGACTATGTAGGAGGGTAGGTTTAGATTGATCTTGGAGTAGGTTAAAAGGTCGACACAACATTGTGGGATGAAAGTCCTGTACTGAGCTGTATGATTCTGCATTCTACGTTCTAAGAACAGTCAGACATCATTCCTCATCTCAGACCAATGTGGGTCACTCTTTATTCTAAACGATTTCCCTGTAGTACAAATGTCCCCTTTTTGTGACAAGCCCACTCATAATCTTGAAAGTCTCAGATCTTCCAAACTCTAGTGATTAAAGAATCTGCCCCCTTCCCCCAGACTCTTTACAATATATTACATGGACTTGGTTCGGTAATCAGTGAAATCATCCATGAACTTGAAAGTTTAGGATGAGCTTATTAAATCGTATCAGGACAAGGGAATGTGATAAGGTAGATGTTGAGATGCTTCCACTAAAGAGACCATTCTGGAAAAGGGGGCACAGCTATATGATAAAGAGACCGTCATTTAAAACTTAGATTTTAGAAATATCTTCACATAGAGAGTGATGAATCTTTGGATTCCTCTAACCTATAAGGCTGTGGAGGCTAAATCAACAGAAATACTTAGAAATAAGGTAGACAAGCCTTCAGAACACAGAGCATAGAAACAAAACATTATAGCACCCTGCAGGCCCATGATATTGTGCCAACATTTAACCTATTTTAACATCAATCTAACCCTTCCATCTCACAAACCTCCCATTTTTTCCATGTGCCTATCTCTCTCAAATGCCCTTAACATGTCTGTTTGCACCACCACCCCTAACAGTCCATTCCACGCACCCACCAGTCTCTGTGTGAAAAATTTACCGCTGGTATCTTCCCTATATTTTCCTCTAATCACCTTAAAAATAATGCCCCTTCATATCAACTATTACTGCTCTGGGGTTCTCTTTGCCTCTTGCCAAATTTCAGAACTGAAAGTAAATTTATTACCAGGGTACATATGTCACTACACACAACCCTGAGATTCGTTTTCCTGCAGGCACACTCAGCAAATCTATAGAGTAGATAGGTTCAGTGACAGATCAACCGGAGTGCAGAATATAAATAACAAATGAGAACATGAGGTAATGAGATAACGAGTGCTTAAAGTGAGATCTTTGGCTGTGGGAACATCTCAATGGATGGTAAGTGAGTGTAGTTATCCCTTTGTTCAAGAGTCTGATGGTTGAGGGGTAACTGATGGTGCGAGTCCTGAGGCCTGGTGTGAGTACCTTCTACCTGATGGCAGCAATGAGAAAAGAGCATGGCTTAGATGGTGGGCATCCCTAATGATGGACAAATATAGTGAGTCGACTGGGGTGATATACTGCGTATGGTGCTCCCGATGTAGCCTTCTATATATTGGCGAGACCCGACGCAGACTGGGAGATCATTTTGATGAACACCTAGGCTCTATCCACCAGAGAAAGCAGGATCTCCCAGTGGCCACACATTTTAATTCCACATCCCAGTCCCATTCTGACATGTCTATCCACGGCCTCCTCTACTGTAAAGATGAAGCCACACTCAGGTTGGAGGAACAACACCTTATATTTCGTCTGGGTAGCCTCCAACCTGATGGCGTGAACATCGACTTCTCTAACTTCCGCTAATGCCCCACCTTCCCCTCGTATCCCATCCGTTATTTATTTTTATACACACATTCTTTCTCTCACTCTCCTTTTTCTCCCTCTGTCCCTCTGACTATACCCCTTGTCCATCCTCTGGTTCCCCCCCCCTTGTCTTTCTCCCCGGACCTCCTGTCCCATGATCCTCTCATATCCCTTTGGCCAATCACCTGTCCAGCTCTTGGCTCCATCCCTCCCCCTCCTGTCTTCTCCTATCATTTTGGATCTCCCCCTCCCCCCCTCCCCCCCCCCCCTCCCCCTCCCCCTCCCCCTCCCACTATCAAATCTCTTACTAGCTCTTCCTTCAGTTAGTCCTGACGAAGGGTCTCGGCCTGAAACGTCGACTGTACCTCTTCCTAGAGTTGCTGCCTGGCCTGCTGCGTTCACCAGCAACTTTGATGTGTGTTCCTAATGATGGACGCTGCTTTTCTACAGCAACATTTCATGTTGATGTGCTCAATGGTTGGGAGGGCTTCACCTGTGATGCACAGGGCTGAATCCAGTACATTTTCTAGACTTTTCCATTCAAAAGCATTGGTGTTTCCATACCAATACCATCTCTACTACACATCTGTAGAAATCTGTCAAAGTTTTAGATGTCATGCTGAATTTTCGCAGACACCTAAGGAAGTAGAGGAACTGCTGTGCTTTCTGTGCTTACATGCTGAGAAACTATTTATGCCTCTATCAGGTCACCGCTCATCCTTTTTCACTCCAAGTGGAAAAGCTCTAGCTTACTTAATCTACTTTCATAACACATGCTCTCTAATCCACACAGCAGCCTGATAAATCTTCTCTGCACCCTCTCTAAATCTTTCACATCCTTCCGATAATGAAGTGAGCAGAACTGAGCCCAATTTTGAAAACCCAGGGAAAATTGAGGGTTAACAACAGGAATTCTGCAGATGCTGGAAATTCAAGCAACACACATCAAAGTTGCTGGTGAACGCAGCAGGCCAGGCAGCATCTCTAGGAAGAGACGCAGTCGACGTTTCAGGCCGAGACGCTTCCTTCAGTTAGTCCTGACGAAGGGTCTCGGCCTGAAACGTCGACTGCGCCTCTTCCTAGAGATGCTGCCTGGCCTGCTGCGTTCACCAGCAACTTTGAATTGAGGGTTATTTGGATCTGGTACAGAAGATACATTATGGTCTGGAGCAGATCATGATGAATAATGGGACAGGCTTGAGGAGCCAATCTCCTACTCCTGTTCCTGTGTATTGGTTCATTTTTATGTACGGACTATCGATTTAACATGGCAAACGGCATCAAGAAAGGGGTCATTATTGGGTTGCGGAGATGACTCAGATTCCATCCCATAGGGAAGGGAAATAGTCAACAGAGGTGCATTCAAAACGCTTCTGAAGATTATAAAAACTTTGCATCATTCCGTACAACAATACATTTTTTCAACAACACCTTGCGGTAATAGATTGGAGTTAACACAATTAAACCTCCCAGAATAACTTGGTTGGCATCCTTCCCCTTTGTGTGGGATGATGGATGTCTGGCTCTCAATTTTTGCTGACTGAGACAATTCCAAACAAGAGACAGAGCCTGCCTTGCTGAGATTGTCCATGTAAATTAACAAAACGCATTATCAAAGATTCAGAAAGGGTAAGGCTTTAGTCTAGAGATTCAGGAAAGAAATTCAAAAGCTTAAGGCTTCGCCAACTGTAAGCCCATCTCTAAACTCCATGAGGAGGGAGCTGCACTATGGTGATGGAGAACCCACAGGTTTAGTATTACCAGCATATATTGTGAAATTTGTTAACTTTGCAGCAGCAGTACAATGCAATACATGATAATATAGAAAAAACTGAATTACAGTGAGTATAAACATATATTAAATAGTTAAATTAAATAAGTAGTGCAAAATAAAAGTAGTGAGGTCGTGTTCATGGGTTCAATGTCCATTCAGAAATCGGATGGCAGAGGGGAAGAAGCTGTTCCTGAATCATTGAGTGTGTGCCTTCAGGCTCCCATACCTCCTCCTTATTGGTAGCAATGAGATGAGTACAGGTCCTGGGTGGTAGAGGTCCTTAATGAAACCACATTCTCTGAGAAAAGAGGACATTTTGGATGCCCTGTAATGCCCTAATGCATCCTGCTGTAATTTGGGAAAGAGGGTCATCCTTACAAGAGGCAAGGTAGAAAGAGGTAAAATTAGTCACACCAGCAATGGAAATCAGTGGGTGTTTGGTATATGTCAGTGAGTTTCTCTCCTGAGATGCTTACAGAGAGATTTGGGAAAGTGGTAGAAATCAGGTGTCAGGTGCAAGTGAGTTTGAGAGCAGAGTGGAGATTAGTAGAGACGGTGATAGACTTGATGAGTTTGGCTCAAGTGCAGGAAGAGTTGGGAAGTGATACCAAAGAAGGCTTAAAACAAGGAACTGTTCTACATAGCCAACAAACACAAATCAGTTTTACTAGGACACATTCAAGTGCCCACAACTACAGCTTTGATTTGCAGCGTCAGACGATCTAAAAGAGAAGTTGTTCAGGGTAAACTGGGTTCAGTCAGGCAGATGGGAGTGACAGTAGAGGGGAGTCAGAATCAGAATCAGCTTTATTATGTTGTAAAACGTGTGGTCTTGTGGCAACCATACAGTGCAATACATGAAATATGCTATAAATTAGAATTGGATGTATGTACATATACAGTGCCAATAAAAAGTATTCATGCCCCCTTGGAAGCTTTCATGTTTTATTGTTTTACAACATTGAACTACAGTGGATTTAAATTTGGCTTTTTTGGCACTGATCAACAGAAAAAGACACTTTCCTCATGTCAAACTGAAAACAAATTTCTACAAATGGTCTAAATTTATTGCAACTATTAAAGAATAATTGATTGCATATTTACTCATCCCCTTCAGATCAGTATTTGTAGATGCACCTTTGGCAGCAATTACAGCCTTGAGTCTGTGTGGATAGGTCTCTATCAGCTTTGCACATCTGGACACTGCAATTATTCTCCATTCTTCTTTACAAAAATGCTCAAGCTCTGTCAGATTGCACGGTGATTGTGAGTGAACGGCCCTTTTCAAGTCTAGCCACAAATATAATGACTTGGCCACCTCAGCACATTAACTTTGCTGTTTTTAAGCAACTCCTGTGCAACTTTGGCTTCATGCTTGGGGTGATTGTCTTGCAGAAAAACAAATCTCGCAAATCGCAGATATATTGCAGACTGTATCAGGCTTTCTTCCAGGATTTCCCTGTATCTTGCTGTATTCATTTTACCCTCTACCTTCACAACCCTTCCAGGGTCTGCTGCAGTGTAGCATCCTCACACTATGATGCAGCCACCTGCATGCTTCATGGGAGGGATGCTGTGTTTTTTGCTGATGAGTGGCATTTGCCTTGTGCCAAACATAACATTAAGTCTGATGGCAAAAAAGCTCAATTTCAGTTTCATCAGACCATAGAACCTTCTTCCAGCTGACTTCAGAGCCGCCCGTATGCCTTCTGGCAAACTTTAGCCGAGATTTCATGTGAGTTTATTTTCCAACAGTGGTTTTCTCTTTGCCACTCTCCCATAAATCTGCGACTGGTCAACAGTTGTTGTATTTGAAGTCTTTCCCATCTCACTGAAGCTTGTAACTCCTCCAGGGTTGATATAAGTCTCTTGGTGGCCTCCCTCACTAGTCCCCTTCTTGCACGGTCACTCAGTTTTTGAAGACAGCTTGCTCTAGGCAGATTTACAGCTGTGCCATATTCTTTCCATTTTTTGATGATTGACTTCCAAGAGATATTCAGTGACTTGGAATTTTTCTTGTATCCATGCCTTGGCTTGTGCTTTTCAATAACCAATTCACAGAGATGCTTGGAGTGTTCTTTTGTCTTCATGGTGTAGTTTTTGCTAAGATGCTGACACACCAGCAGTTGGACTTTCCAGATCCAGGTGTACTTTTACTACAATCAATTGAAACACCTTGACTGCACACAGTGATCTCCATTCAACTAATTATGTGACTTCCAAAACTAATTGGCTGCATCAGTGAAGACTTGGTGTGTCATATTAAACGGGGTGAGTACTTATGCAATCAATTATTTTCTGCTTTTTATTTGTAATTAATTTAGATTACTTTGTAGAGCTCTGTTTTCACTTTGATATGAAAGAGTCTTTTTCTGTTGATCAATGTCAAAAAAAAAAGCCAAATTAAATCCACCGTGGCTCAATGTTGTAAAACATAAAAACTTCCAAGGTCAGTGAATACTTTTTATAAGCACTGTACATGCATATAAAACATACATATTTTTTATTACGACTTTGATGGTTTAGTAGACAATGATGGCAATGCATTTGGAAACAGCAGCTTCTCAGGGACCAACAAAGTGTGTTTTCTCTTTATTAAATATGTTATTTACAATTGTAAGGTGGTGCTGGGGCCCAAGAACTTTGGGTGCTGCAGATCTACCCCATCAGCGAGCTGCTTGTTGATTGGAGGAGCTGGCCGGCGTGTTGGAGAGGCTGGATTGGATTTGGAAGGCATTGGAGTTGGTACGCGAAAGTGGCGTGCAGTGTAAACATGGCGATTGTCTTGGACGTTTCTTCGTGATCGCAAGACCCGGCTGGACGTTGATAATGTAAGACGCTGCAGGCCTGTTTCCCTTGTTCGGTGATGCTACAGGCAACGTGGGAGCTGCATAGCCTCCGTTGTCATGAGGACTAGGCCTCAAGCCACAGGTTTGCCTGGTACTGCAGACCAGGAGGGAAGAATCCGGAGGCGGTGTAGAGTGGTGTCTGTGCTCATTTGGGGGCTAGGCTGTCCTGTCAGTGCTGCTCTCCGATGTTCGATGAATGGAATGATAGGCAGGATTGCAGTGGCTGATCTGTACAGGGTCTTGTACTATATATGTGTGTTTATTTTTGCTTCACTATGTTTATTTTGCTTGCTATTTTGAATTTTGCACCTTGGCCGCAGAGGAACACTGCTTCATTCGGCTGTATTCATGTATGGTTGAGTGATAATTAAATCTGATTTTGATTTGAGAAAGAAAAGAAATTACACACAGCTGGGCCTTTTCAATAGTTGGGCCAGAGATCGACTGGATATTTCAGAAGGACGAGCCACTGGGGTGAATCTGTTGGTGGAGGGGTTGAAACTGTTCCTAAAATGTTGAGTGTATGGCTTCAGGCTCCTGTATCTCTTCTGTGTAGTCATGAGGAGAGAGCATGTCTTTGGTGACGGGGTTCCTGAATGATGAATGCTACCTTTTTAGATCATCGCCTTCTGAAAATGTCTTTGGTGCTTGGAAACCAGTGCCCACTCCATATCAGGTGATGATTCAACCAGTTAGAATGCTTTCCATGATACATACATTTGCAAACATTTGATGAAACTGGCTGGATCTTAGTTGCAGGAAGAAGCCCGGTTGGAGGGTGGGATGGGTGAGGAGGGCTTTAAAACCTTCCTGATTGCGGATTGCGATTTATAATGGCTATACATCTATTGTGAAAATGAAGCATTGTGGTCTAATGAATTTGTCAGATCAGTAAAGGACATGAAGGGTGTCCTTGTTGTAAGTGGGAAGGGATTGAAGAGATGGTAGAGTTAAAGTATGAGAGGATAAGTTCAGTGAGGCAAGCGCAGGCAGAAACAATGGGCCTGACCGATGAGCTTACCAGAAACAATGGGCAAGACCAATGAGCTTACCAGAAGTGATGGACCTGACCAATGAGCTTACCAGAAACAATGGGCCTGACCAATGAGTTTACTAGAAACAATGGGCCACCCAATGAGCTTACCAGAAACAATATGCCTGACCAATGAGCTTACCAGAAACAATGGGCAAGACCAATGAACTTACTAGAAACAATGGGCCTGCCCAATGAGCTTACAGAAACAATATGCCTGACCAATGAGCTTACAGAAACAATGGGCCTGCCCAATGAGCTTACAGAAACAATGGGCCTGCCCAATGAGCTTAGCAGAAACAATATGCCTGACCAATGAGCTTACCAGAAACAATGGGCAAGACCAATGAGCTTACAGAAACAATGGGCCTGCCCAATGAGCTTACAGAATTGATGGGCCTGCTCAATGAGCTTACAGAATTGATGGGCCTGCCCAATGAGCTTACCAGAAACAATGGGTCTACCAGAAACAATATGCCTGAACAATGGGCTTGCCCAATGAGCCTACCAATGCTCCTGTTTTTAGATCTTGGGTAAGAGCTGAAAGTAGGAAGTGTGTATTGGCAGCCTATCCAGTTGCGTGCTACGGATGGGAGATGAGATGTGATGAGTTCTATGATGTTATGGTTAGACAGTGGCCGAATGCTTATCGGTGAGGTCATGGCCAATAAGTAGGCATAAGGGATGTTCTTTGTCCTTTGCGAGGTAGATGCCAGCCCACCAGTTGACAATGGTACTATCCTTGTCCGCAGGCTCAATGGCTAGGTCAGGATTGGTGGAGAGTGCATGCACGCTTTGCATGATGTTGTTGTCATGATGGTAATAGGAGATGAAATGGTCACGAGAGGACGAAAGGGGTGTCCAAGAGGAAGGGAGAACTTGGGTCATCCGTGGGGTATGAAGATCTTGCTAAAGAAATCTGCATGGAGGGAGAGTTTGTGGAAGAAGAGCTCAATATCATGATGAGCCTAAACTCACTGAAGTGCAAAGGTGGGCATTTGGAGAGCACCTTTACTCTGTCTCCAAAGACCATCCCGAGCTCTCAGAAGTGTGGGAAGCTTCCACCTCTTGGAATCTTGTGTTTCTTAATGGGGATAATGTCCATTATCTTAAACTCAATTAAAGTTACGGACGTTGAATGGAACCTTACCGCAATTTTGGAGGGGTTTAACAGGACAACAAAACATCAAAGGGGCCTTGGGAAAAGGGCGAGAGAAATGTCTTTTAATCTTGCATTCCTGACGTCTAACAGAGCAGCTGAATATGTACGGCTCTTCTTTGGAAGGTTTGGATCTAGATTTCTGATTGGAAAAAAAATTAAATATCTTGCCACCACCTCCCAAGGGCATTGGCGTCTCATAAAGCATTCCATCTCTTCTGTGCTGTTAAATTTATGAGTGTTAGGAAAGAGGACATTTAAATGTAAAACAGCAAAATTTATCACCACCTCCAGCACTGGGACCGCTGCAGCCTCACCAGCCTTTACAGTGGTGACATCAATTTATTAGAAGTATGTACAAATGATGTGTAAACGAGGCAATGCACTTTGCCAATTCTTCCTTCCTCATATTTGCAATCAGGTTGGTAGCAAACAATGAAATCAGTTGAAATTGAGAAAAAATTGCATCTACCTCTTTACCTGAGTTTCCATTCAGAAATTCATCACAACAAAAACAATGTTCTTAGTTTTTAGGGTCTTCATTGCACCTCAACCACCCCCCACTCACACACATAAACACTCACATCACCATAATCTTCTCTGTAAGAAACCTTCTGCTGTCATCTCATTGTATATGAAGAAGGATTTTGAGTTCAGAACTCGGTGTGTGTTGTCAAGATTAAAGAATAAGTCCACTGCAGACTTGTAAGTTCAAAATTCAAAGTTCAAAGTAAAATTTATTATCAGAGCACGGACAGCACATGTTACCACACACAACCCTGAGGTTCTTTTTCCTGCAGGCATACTCAGCAAATCTATAGAACAGTAACTGTGAAGGGGATCAAAGAAAGATCAGCCAGAGTGCAGAAGGCAACAATCTGTGCGAATGCAAATATAAATAAATAGGAATAAATAATGGGAACATGAATAATAAGATAAAAAGTCCTTAAAGTGAGATCATTGGTTGTGGGAACATCTCAATAGATGAGTGTAATTATCCCCTTTTGTTCAAAGGTCTGATGGTTGAGGGGTAGTAACTGTTCCTGAACCTGGTGGTGTGAGTCCTGAGGCTCTTGTACCTTCTACCTGATGGCAGCAGCAAGAAAAGAGCACGGCCTGGGTGGTGAGGATCTTTGATGATGGGTGCTGCTTTTCGACAGCAATGTTCCATATAGATGTGCTCAATGGTTGGAGGGGTTTTACCTGTGATGTACTGGCCGAATCAGCTACCTTTTGTAGGAGTTTCTGCTCAAAGGCATTGTGTTCCCATACCAGACCATAATGCAGCCCGTCAGCACACTTTCCACCACACAGCTGTAAAAGTTCATCAAAGTTTTTGATCTCATGCTGAATCTCCGCAAACTCCTAAGGAAGTAGAGGTGCTGTTGTGGTTTCTTTGCAATTACATTAATATGATGGGTCCAGGACAGGTCCTCTGAGATAGTGACACCCAATAATTAAATGTTACTGACCCTGTCCACCTCTGATCTTCGGATGAGAACTGGCTCACGGGCCTCTCGTTTCCCTCTGCTGAAGTCTACAATCAGTTCCTTGGTCTTGCTGACATTGAGTGAGAGGTTGATGGCATGAACAAAATGAGAGCAAAATGCCCTTGCTTGGTTCATACAAGCTGAGGCTCAATTCACACATCGATAAATCTCTGCTGACAACACCAAGTTCTCCACTGGGGTAGCGTCGTTCAGATGGTGAGTCTGCTTGAACACCTGCCTGAACACGATAAATACCTATCGCTGAAAACTCCCCTTTTACAGTCTTTTGGACTATTGGAGGCTGAGCTCACCAAACAGTTGCCCTCATTGCCTGGTCTTGGTGATGCTAGGCCTTCGATGTTAATGGATCACATGCTGTCTCTCCTGGGAAGTCACCATCCTTGTTTTTTTTTAAAGAACTCTTCATGCAGCAAAAGCCTGATCAAGTTCACATAGCCCTTGCTAATTAACCCCTGATGGACTATAGGGAGCTTGCTAAAATGGCGGATCGTCTCCACTTGGCTGGGCAGCGATGCATCATTCCTCCTCCATTCTCTACCTCAATAAGCCCGGCCAGCAAAGCCTCCAACACATGGATGCCCATGGTGCAAAACAGGCAAAGCCTTTTACCACACGCGCTTCGGTACAAACACTCGGAAATGCTGACCGCCTTGCAACTTCAACAATGCCAGAACATCAGGACATCAGAGGTCTGTGAACACCGTGCATTCCAGCAGCCTTTCAGGGTCATGCTTCCTGTACGACACAGGTGCTCAAGTGGGTGCGCCGCTGGTATCACCCATTGATGAGAGGGCAAGAGCGATGAAACCTCGCGGGAGGTCGCCAACAGCAGCGGGATCCAGACTTATGGGACACAACGGGTGACACTCTGCTTCAGTGGGCAATGTTACACAAGGGACTTTGTCCTGGCTAAAGTGGCTAGTTAACTACTCAGTGCAGATTTCCTGTGTGCCCAAGGATTGTCAGTCGATCTTAAGAACTTCCGGCTTGCAGATGTCAGGGACTTCGGGTCATTGCCCTGCTCCCCCAATAAGTTCACCACAATGACTCTGTCAAGTGCATGTACCACTGCATGTGCGCTTACGCAACCGCTGGGCGAATTCCCAGACGTCACCAAGCCCACATTCTCCACTACAGCCACAAAACATGGGGTCAGACACCACATTCCCACAAATGGCCAGAGGGTCCATGCGTGCACACACAGACTGAACACAGAAAATTAGTTAACTACAAAGTCCAAGTTTGTCAAAGTGAAAAGACTCGGGTTGAATAGCTCCTGGGATTTGTCCCTCCACATGGTCTGTAAGTGCGATGGTGGTTGCCCCCCATGTGGGGATTGCCGATGCATTAATGAGGCCACCAACCCTGATCGTTACCCAGTGCCACACATTCAAGAATTTTCAGTACGTTTAGCCAGGAGAATAATTTTTCCAAAGTCAGTCTAGTTAGGGGCTCCCATCAGGTGCCCGTGCGCTCAGAGGGCTTTCCCAAAACAGCTCTACTAACCCCATTTGGCCACATGCCACTTGGACTGAGAACCACAGCACAGACTTTCCAACCTCTGACGGACTCTGTATTAAAAGACTTCGATTTTCTTTTTGTTTACCTGGATATCATACTTGTCGCCAGTGCGTCCAAATTCACATCGCCACACACGTTACGAGCATGTAAGCCAACACGGGTGATTATTAACCCTGCTAAATTCCAGTTTGGGTTGTCAACCATTGACTTTCTCGGCCATCGCATCTCCACAGAAGGTACGAAACCCCACCTGTCAAAAGTAGCCGCTATTATGGATTTCCCACTGCCCCACACTACTGAAAAGCTACAGGAGTTTTTAGACATGGTAAATGTCTCTCACCGCTTCAGTCTGTGAGCTGCTGAACTTATTCTCCCCCTGTATGCTGCACTTAAAGACAATACCCCTAATAACGTGCTTGACTGATCAGCGGACATGACCAGGGCATTTGATAATACCAAACGAGCTCTTTCTACCGCAATTCTACTGATACACCCGCTCCCCATAGCCACTACTACTGACTCCTCAGACTACGCTGTGGGTGCTGTGCATGAACAGCTGGTCGAAGGCACGTGACAGCCGCTCGCTTACTTCAGCCAGCAGCTCCGTCCCCCTGAAAGGAAGAACAGCACATTTGACTGTGAGCTTCTCAGTCCCCATCTGTCTGTCCACCATTTTGTTTTCTTCTAGAAGGTTGCCACTTCACAGCATTCGTTGACCACTAAAGGTGCACGCGATAACCAAAATATCAGACACTTGGTCTGCATGCCAGCAACGCCACCTGCCCTACTGTTGTTCACAACGGATATACAACATCTCAAGGGGAAAAATAACGCTGTAGCTGATTACCTCTCTCAGCCAGCCATTGAGGCCATACACATAGGGGATGACCATGCCGGCATGGCAGCATCCAACCAGTTTCCTAACCAAGAGATTCAGGGTTATTAAACAGCAGTCACAGGCTTGCAGTTGGTTGACATTAAGTTCAGGAAAGCTGAGTTTTCTCTCCTGTGCGACGCCTCAACCAGGCGCCCTCACCCCATAGTTCCTACAAATCGGAGACGGACTGCTTTTGACTCCACACATGGCTTCTCGCATCCAGGCCAGAAGGCCTCACAGAAACTGGTTGCACTAAAGGTCATCTGGCTCAGCCTTAGAAAGGACATGCCTGATTGGACTGCAGCCAGTGTAGCGTGGCAGTGGGGAAAAATTAGCCATTATGTTCAGGTGCCAATGGCATCTTTTGGGGCCCCTGAGTAATGGTTTGACCCTGTCAATGTGGAATTTGTTGTTTTTTGCCCTCCTCCTGCGGTTTCATGCACTATTTTAGCATGGTGGATAGTACTACCGGGTGGCCTCTAGCATCAGTGACAGCTGCAGACGTGGTCCGGGAGTTCATCAGCACCTGGGCTGCTCAGTTTGGCTCTCCATCTGTTATTTCCTCTGACCACGAACCCCAATTCATAGCAGACCTCTGGGCTGCGATGGCCCAGAACCTGGGCGTTAGGATACTGCACACCCCGGCGTATCACCCACAATCCATTGGCTTATGTGAGCAGTTTCACTGTGACTTACAGGCTGCCCTGAGGGCTTCTCTGACCGATGAGTACATGAGCGACTCCCATGGGTCCTTCTGGGGCTCAGAACAGCTCCAAAAGAGGACCCGCAGTCGTCTATGCAGTTGGTATATGGGCAAGTGCCAGGTGATTTAATTCCTGATGCCATGACCACCTGGTCAGCCTCTGAGCAGCATTCCACCCTCCTCAGTAAGTTCAATTCCTCTTCACCTACTCCTTCCTCCCACCATGGCATACAGCATGACCTGCATTCTGTCTCGGCTATTTTCATCCACCATGGTGCACACCATCATCCCCTTAGGCCAGGGGTGCCCAACCTTTTTTGCACCGCGGACCCGTTTAATATTGACAATATTCTTGCGGACCGGCTGACCGGAGGGTGGGTGGGGGGGCTGTTAAACATGACCGGAATATAGGTGATAAGTCACTTATAAGTGGCTAATACACTCAATTTCATTTCTAAAGGGGTTTATCTAAAGAATTTCATATTAAACACACAGCGAGTATTTTCCTCGCATGAATACAGTGATAAATCAATTATAACAGTGGTCCCAAACTTCCGGGCGTGGACCGATACATTGCCGCGAAGAATGCAGCGGTACAGCGGTTGTCGGAACGCACCCGGCACATCTTTAAGAAAAAAGCCGAAATAAACAAGCTAACTGATTAGGTGCCGCCCGGCACGTAAATGTCCGCCTAGATCAGAGGTGAAGCAGTCGGCAATCCTTTGCACATCTTGGGTCACCGATGACCTCGTGTGCGTTAAAGTTCAACAGTGCGTGACAGGGAATGAAGAAAGGTGCAGCTGACTCATATCGTTTCCTCGTGGCCTGGTAGCACATGCTTTGCAGGCCAGTGGTAGGGGACCGCTGCCTTAGGCCCCTTACAATGGCCAGTTCTGCATTTTGGAATGGGAAGAAAATACTGTTATCTTAGATGAGAGGGGTAAACCTGAACATATTTCGATAGATTGCCTTAAACAAGATTTGGAGTATTCTGCCATGCCCCTGGCATCACAACATGACCATAAGCGTGTCAACACACCTCTGGGTGAGCCAGAGGCACCTACGGTTCCTCCACCCATGGAACACAGGACCCGAGCCGGGTGGGTCGTCCAAGTTCTAGACAGTGAATTCTGGGTGGGTTGGGGGGCTGTGTAGGGTTATGTAATTGGGGGAAATGTACAATAATTCACAACAGCCAGCATTGAGTTGGGGTTTTGCTTTAAGCCGTTGGTCTGCTGTGATGACGTTGCCATGCAGGGATGTTTAGGGACCCTTTGTGTTTAGGTTTAGGGGTTCAATAAAATGTTTTAGGGGTTTCATTAAATATAAAATGCCTCACTTTGTTTTATTTCCGAAAACCGCCAGTGCGATCAGCAAACTTGAATATGGTGTTGGAACTGCACTTAGGGACACAGTCAAGTGTGTAGAGCGAGTCGAGCAGCAGCCTAAGGAGTGTAGAGCGAGTCGAGCAGGGGCCAAAGCACACATCTCTGTGGTGCACCTGTGCTGATGGAGATGTTTTCTCCAATCGGAACTGACAGGGGTTCGAAAGCACCTCAGTGCTATGAAGAGCGTTTGCTTCTGTATTCCTCTGTCTAGAGGAATAAAGGGGTGAGCTTGCTCAAAGATATAAGATTCTAAGCTGGTTCAATGCTGAGATGTTTTCACTCATGAGGGAATTACAAACAAAATAAGGACCAGTCATTTAGAATCAGAACCAGGTATATTTATCACCGGCTGGTAGCATCACAACCTGGTATGGGGACTCAAAGAGGCTGCAGAGGGTTGTGGCATAATCCTGGCTGTATCACAGCCTGGTTTGGGAACACCAACGCTCTGGAGTGGAAAATCCTACAAAAGGTAGTAGATTTGACCCAATACGTCACGAGTAAAATCCTCTCAACCACTGAGCACATCTACATGAAAAGTTGCCATAGAACAGCAGCATCCATCATCAGAGATCCTCACCACCCAGGCCATGCTCTTTTCTTAGTGCTACCATCAGGTAGAAGGTACAAGAGCCTCAGGACTCACACCGCCAGGTTCAGGAACAGTTGCTACCTCTCAACCACCAGGCTCTTGAACAAAAGGGGATAGCTACACTCACTTAAGGACTCAGTTCATTATTTATTGTTATTCATTTATATCTGCATTTGCACAGTTTCTTTACAGTTTATAGTTCTAGATTTTACAGTTTACAGTTACAGTTCTGTAGTTTCGCTAAGTACCCCCACAGAAAAAGGATCTCAGGGTTGTATGTATGTACTCTGATAATAAATTTTATTTTAAACTTTGAACCTTGAGTCCTCTGAACCATCAAGGACATCTTCAAAAGGTAGTACCTCAAGAATGCAACATCCATTATAAGGACCCTCACTATCCAGGGCATCCTCCAAGAGCACTATGTCCTTATTATGGTTTGCAGGTCTGTGTGCTTCAATGACCCAGAGAGCAGATTCAATGGGTCAAATGGCCTAATTCTGCTCCTATGTTTTACGTTTTATGGTCTTAGCAGACTGGAGTCAAAGCCTTATGTTTTGGCTCTTGGTAGGGTCACCCTAACCAAACTGGTGAAAGGACAGTGGCCAGACTAAGAGTGGTCCACCTATCCACCAGTCCTCCAGGTTCGGGGTTTCTGCTCAGAGCTAACAATGCTCACTGCTCAACAAACTGTTATGTAAAAAGCAAGGAAGAAGCCTTCTTTGTGTGTGTGACAGTATTCCTGAGTTTCTGCCCAAAACTTGCATGGCTCATAATAGTGAAAACCAAGAGGACTCTACTGGCATGATGACAGAAGCCATGAACACTGTCAAGAGAAGATGGCCAAGGACAGACAGAGGTCGAGGACTTTCATTCCTGCTGTAAATGCCAGCAGCGTAATGGGCAGTAAGTGAGCAATCATCCAGCACATGCTTCACATTACTCCAATCAGAGAGCAGGTGTGGGAGGCTGGAGGCCCTTGCTCAATGTTTTAGGAACACTCTGCCAGCTGCACAGAGATCTCTGCTCTCGGAGGGTGGTGAAACTCTGATCATTAGACAGATTTGAGATGGGCACATATAAATATTTGAAGCCTTTTGAGAGGGAGACTGAAACATCAATAGTGTTGTCTTTCCTAATCGCCGGCTGCTGTCAGAAGGCACTCGTACTCTGTATAGAGTCTCCACCTCCCTCTCCCACCCTCGAGATGGGGTGACTTAGAGAAGCCACACAAAAGATTGTAATATCGGAACAGTGTATTTTTTGTGTTCTAGCATTCTACGATATCTCAACCGACTGTGACAAAGGGCATCTCAATTACTATTTCGTCTTGCAGGTCACGAGTAAAAGAATCTGAATGTTCTAGCCACCTTTGCCTACTTAGAAAGGAATAAGAGATCCCATACGGAGCCTATTTTGCTGCGTAAAAGGTTGGCGAGCACTGATATCTCTGAAAACTCTGTGGTATTGCCATCGCAAAGTCTGCAGCTCCAGGACAAAGAACATTAGAGCAAGTTACATTGCAGTTGCATGAACTTTGGTATGGCATATTTGGCCTGTTGTGTGCATTTCTGGTCACCGTATTACATTAAGGAGGTGGGGGTTTAGGAGAGGGTGCTGAAGTGCTTCATCAGGGTTTTGCCTAAATTAGAGGGTATTCGTTATAATGAGATTGTTTTCACTGGAGCAGCGGAAGCTGAGGAGCAACTTTATAGAAGTGTGAGAGGCAGAGAGAGAGCAGGCAGTCTTTCTTTTCCCAGCGCCTATTGGTTAAATACTAGAAAGCGGAACTTGACGATAACAGGAGGAAAGTTTTAAGGAGATTTATGGGGCAAGATTATTTACACAGATTGGTAAATTCCTGGAATTCACTGCTGGGAAGTAGACACAGACAGAAATGTCTGGAATTCACTACTGGGGAACAGACATAGATGGTAATATTTAAGGGACTTTTAGACAGACACATGCACAAGTGGTGAATGGAGGTATATAATCATGTGCAGGAAGATGGGATTAGTTTAAATTGGCATCATGGTCAACACAGACATGATGAACTGAAGGGCCTGATGCTTTGCTATACTGTGACGGGAGGAGACCAACACTGTCCAGGTGACACAACACATTCAGTGTCACACGGTTAATAGGTGGGAACAAGAGTAGATTGAACCTATGGTCCACCCAGTTAGTCCAGCTGTTTGGTGCAACTGCCTATTTCTTTCCATAGATGCTGCCTGGCTTGCTGAGTTCCTGCAGTACTTTGAGTGTGTTGATAAGATGAGGAATTTCATTTGACTCTGCATTATTTCTGCTAAAATCAGAGAGGCGACGACAAGGCTTTCTATGCACTGAGAAAACAAATCAGTGCTATCCTATACACAGTACACACAGATTTCCCAAACACATGACATTTATTCTTTGAAGTTAGACTAGGAGTCCCACTCTCAACTCTAAGTCAAGGGCTGTGGGTTTGAATCCCACCCCATAGAAAATTACATAATACCACACTAGGTGCTAGTAGGCCATCAGAAACTCCAGGTATTGGGAGGCAGTGGAAAGAAAACACACACTTCTAGAAGTAAGTTTGTTTATAAAAAATAGAAATATATATTCATTTACAACAATTCAAAAATTCCAACATTCTGTCTTAGGTTCCAAATCTCAGCTTTCAAATGAAAATCAAATTCTTTTTTAGTTAGAATCAGTAAGATTCATTAGAATAACCTTTACACTTCATTTTCTCTAACTAATTAGATCTAGTGTTATTCCCTATTTAAAGGTGTACAGACTAACAATTGCCTTTCTATTTATCCCTAGTTAGTTAGAAAACTAAATGAATTCCTATTCTTAACTATTATGGCTAACTTCAGTTTCCATTCTAGGTCAGTATATCTACAAATTAAAATTCAACCCCAAAAATATTTATGCAGCTCAATTCCTTTCATGACTAATTCTCCTACATCACAACTTGTTAACAAAGTAAATCTCATTCAGTCGTTTATCAAAGTCTTTGCAAAAATAATCAGTTTTTCCAGAAAATCAAATTCAAATCCTTTGAATGAGAAATGAACTTAAACATCCAACCATATTAAATCCTCTGTGTTATTAAACAGTTCGTTCCCTTGCTGGCTGTTCGATCTTGGGCGGCTTGCCATCTTGTTTCTTGGTTTGTTGGAAGAAATAGCTGGTCATCTATGAAAAGTTGATTCACAAAACTTATTCCAAAAACAACATGACCTGTATACAACAGGATTACAATCTGTACGTTCTCATATACATTCTATTTTCTATTTCAAAATAACTCAATATCACAGTCATTTCCAAACATTTCTCAGTTACAACGCCACTGAACATATTTCACACTCAAATTATACACTCGGAATAGTAAAACTGTTTTAACTCACCAAATCCCTTGGTTTGATTTAACAGAACTAATTCCCAGTTCCACGCTAGAGATCTTGAACTCTCGTCTCTGCTGCTACTGTCTCACTATAACTGCTTCTTGTTACAGCTGTAGCTTCAATAAACCTTTTATCGATATCGTCTCTCCTCCAGTGGTTTCACCCTGAGGTTTTCAAGTAAATAGGGTAGAGATACTCACTACTAATTCTGCTTTTAATGGTTATATCTTTAGTTTCTGCATTTCTCTTGCTTGTCTGCACTTCATTCTAGCATAGTTATTTTTCCCCAAGTTCCCTTTCTTTAAAATGTGGTAAACCTCATTTTTATCCCTCCTGAGGTGGAGATATCTAACATTACATCTCTGGGTTTAATTAATCCAATGGCTAGGTCCTGTATAGTGCTGAGGTTCTGATGAGTTGGTTAAGCTTCACTGATCCAGGCAAATGGGAGTTGTTATGCTAGATTTGGTTGCTATTCTTCCCACATGGCAATTGTGACTGCATTTCATTGGCTGTAAAAAGGACCGATAAAAATGAATCTCCAACATATGAAAAACACAACCAAATGCTTTAGGAACACACTCAACATCTTAAGAACAGCTTCTTCCTGTCCACCATCAGATTCTGAATGGACAAAGAACCCACTCATAAATACTATCTCATTATTTTTGCTCTCCCTTTGCACTACTTACTTAATTTATTTTTTAATATATTGTATTTTTTTTAGATTATGAGGACATGCAGTCCTCTCTTATTGTCATTTAGTAATGCATGCATTAAGAAATGATACAATGTATTATAATTTATAGTACATTTTATGTATTTCACTGTACTGCTGCAACAAAACACCAAGTTTCATGACATATGTCACTCATCCTTCACCTGATTTTGATTTTGACACAAGAGATTCTGCAAATGCTGGAAATCCGCAGTATACACACAAAATGCGAGAGAAAAGCAACCGGTCAGGCAGCATCTCTGGACAGGAATAAACAGTTGACATTTTGGCCAAGACCCTTCACTGGGACTTCAATGTATTTATTTATGTTTCCACAATACAGACCATGCGAGTGCAGAATAAACTTGTGGGACATTAAAGATCCATTTACTAACCAGAGTGCCATATTTTTCCAAAGAAACTTCATTCCCTGGAACTCAGAAAATTGAGAGGAGATTTGATAGAAGGATACAAAATTCAAGCAGACTTTTTCCACTGAAGTTGGGTGAGACTAGAACTAGAGGTCATGGCTTAAGAGTGAGAGGTGAAATGTTTAAGGGGAACATGAGGGTGAACCTTCCCATTCAGCGGCGGTGAGAGTGTGGATCAAGCTGCCACTGGAAGTCATTGGTATGGGGTTGATTTCAACTTTTAAGAGAAATTTGAATAGGTACATAGATGAAAGGGGTATAGAGGGCTCTGATGTGGGTGCAGGCCAATGGAACTAGGCAGAATAATAGTTCAGTGTGGATTTGATGGGTTGGAGAGTCTGTTTCTCTGTTGTAGTGTGAATAATTCTAAGATTCTATGTAGTTTTCAAAGTGTAATGCAGACCGACAGATTTTTGAAAGCCTTGTCTATTTCTACAATCACAGATCTAAACCCTGATGAATGTGAAATGGTAAAAATAAATAAATAAAACTAATCAATAAGTTTATACAAATTTATTCAAAGTAAACTTGATTGCGGTTACATCTTGATCTCCAAGGCAATGTGATTTCTGTGTCTGTACAAGGTGAAGCCAATAAATGATGTTGAATCAGAATGAAATGAGATTAAAGAGCTAACAACAGCTGAGAACTTGGACCAGAGGCAGCAACCACAAGGTAATGGAGTTTGAATTGGCAAAGGGACGTCAGCACAATAGGAGATACTGGGGTGGAGGGGTTGAGGTGTGATATCAGCCACTGGGTTGCTTGGTGGAGGAAATCTCTGAGGTGGAGGGGGAAGTGGAGGGTTAGAAATAAAAGCAAAACATTTTGGAAATATTCATCTGGTGAGGAAACTTTCAGAAAGACAGGCACTTCAATCTATTAAATCCACTCCAATCATCAAGCACTCATTGTTACTAATTCTGTAT
Source organism: Mobula hypostoma (assembly GCF_963921235.1). Lineage (NCBI taxonomy): Eukaryota > Metazoa > Chordata > Chondrichthyes > Myliobatiformes > Myliobatidae > Mobula > Mobula hypostoma. The sequence continues at coordinate 2,799,780 of NC_086125.1, forward strand.
TGCCCTTAACTTATTCTCCCTACATTCCCATCAACTCTCCCCAGAGTCGACCATCCACTTACACCTCAACTAATTAACTTAACAAGCCTTTCTAGCCCCTGCCCTTTTTCTTTCTTTCTTTCTTTCAATTCCTGATGAAGGATCTCAGCCAGAAACATTGACTCTCCACTTAAAGAAGACCAGCTTTATTCATCGCATGCATTTAGAAACATCAGTGAAATGTATCATTTGTGTCAAATCAAACCAGAAAGAATTATGCTGGGGCAGCCCACAGGTGTCGCCATGCTTCTGGCACCAACACAGTATGCCCACAATTCACTGATTCTAAGCATGCATCTTTTTGGAATGTGGGAGGAAACCAGAGCACCCAGAGGAAACCCACACGGTCATGGGAAGAACATACAAATTCCTTACAGACAATGGTGGAAATTGAACCCTGATCTTACAGCTGGAACACCACTACTCTATCATGCTGCCATGAATTCCCTCCAGTGAGGGTATGTCCCAGTGAGAGCCTCCAACACTTTCTGTGTGTTGCTCCAGGTTTCCCAACATCTGTAGAGTCTCAGCTTAACAACCCACATGTCTTTAGAATGTAGGAGGAGACCACAGCAGCTCGAAGAAGGCCATGTGATCACATGGAGAACGTGCAAACTCCACACAGACAGCACCAAAGTTCAGGATCGAACTCAAGTCACCGGAAATGTAAGGCAGGAGCTTTACTAGAAATGCCACTGTGAAGAGAGAAACTGAGAAAATATTTCATGTTGATAATCTTTCATCACAACCTCCTTTGGTCCCGTTGTCCATCCTGAGGAATGGAAATCATACACAAGTACAACATTCCAGATCCAATAAACATCCCTGATCTGAACTGCTAACTCTATCTCCTGCACAGGCACTGCCTAACCTGCTGAGTTTCTCCAGCATTTGTGTGTGTTTTTCTGAATTTCCAGCATCTGCAGAATCTCTCGTGTTTATGATTTCCATCATTTTATGATTTTACTTGTGTAATATTTTGGTTAAGATTTCTACTGCTATGGTGTGAGTTATTTCATTTTATTAGTTTTCCTTAAAAGCAGTGTGTCCTGCTGGTAGAATGTTTTGCTTTTGGCTAAAGATAAGGAGCCATGTTGTTTAACTTAGGAATGTTGTGTCAGTCAGGCAGGATGGTGGGATTGGGAGAAGGTTCCAGAGGGAGCTGAGTGGAGAGAGATTCTGATGGATAGTGGTTGAGTTTGTGGTCTTTTGACAGGAAATGTGGAGAGGAGAGGATCAGGAAGACACTTGAAGGATTCAATCCAAAGGGGAGACTCCCATACAAGCAGTGCTTCACGAGACGAAGGAAAGTTCTACCAGTGATTGGTGATGAGAATTCTGCACCGTCAGTAAGCAGTACAGCCGATCATTAAAGATATGACATGAGCTCTGACGTTTTTGTGTGCACATACAGACTGGTTTAATTGTAATGGGTCCTTTTATTTATTTTTCTTCCTTTTCTTTCTCTTATTAACTGATTGATAAAGCTGAAATTGGTAAATATATTTTCTTAATAATTTTATATAGTGTACAATCTGTTATTTCTTACTGAATGATAATTGTGTATGAGCAGTACATACACAGCATTTGCTCAGTTTGAGGTTTGTTTAATCAGAATTCCCTATGTTCCTGTTTGGTTGAACAACAAATTATACTGATCCTAGATGTATATTGTTTATAAATATGCATTTTGATATGAGTACTGCGCAGATGCAGTAGAAGCGTTCCTGCACAAGTCTGAAGAAGAGCTTTACGAAGCAGAAAGATTTTTCAACGGGTGTCTTTGATTGGAGTACTGCACAGATGGAGCAGAAGTGTTCCTCTGTAAGTCTGACGAAGAGCTTTAAAAACCCAGTTTCCATAAAAGAGGGATACCGTCTAGCAGGGCGGTCGTCGTCAGAGTGATATGAGTCAGAGTAGTAAGGCTTTGGCTCAACAGGGCTTGGGTGAGAACAGGCGGAGGCAAGGTAAATAGGTAATTTCATTCCTTATTTCTCATTTTTATTTTTATTTAACTCTTGAGAGAATAGGGGGTACATCTACAAGGTTCTGTTCTGGGTGGGAGATGTGGGGTTTCCCGGAGACTAGCAGCATCCCGATAGCTACATCTGCATCAGGTGCATTGAGTTGCAGCTCCTTATAGGCCAAGTTCAGGAACTGAAGCTGCAGCTTGATGAACTTTAGCTTGTTAGAGAAAGTGAAGAGGTGATAGACAGGAGCTACAGGGAGGTAGTTACCGGAAGGCTACGGAGATTGATAAATGGGTGACTGTCTGGAGAGGGAAGGGAGAATTGGGGATAGTGGCGAGCACGCCTGTGGCTATCTCCCTCAACAATAGGTACTCCATTTTGAGTACTGCTTGGGGGTGGAGGGGGGGGAGACCAACTTGAGGAAGCAACAGCTAATATAGCAGGGGGATGGAAATCAGTATGATAGAGCTGAGGATGAGCCAGCAGGCTTACAAGTAGATGATGGGTGTAACAGGAATGTAAGGAAGGACAAACAAATGACCGGGTACAAAAACAAAACGAGCAAAGAGTTAAAATGTACCACAGAGGCAAAATTCAAAAGGCCAAGGAATGCAGGATAGAAGGTGCAGTATTTAAATGCGCATAACATTCAGAATAAGTTGGACGAACCCATGGTGCAATTACAGATTGGTCAGCCTGAATTTGTGGGCATATCTGAGTCAGCTGAAAGAAGCCAGATGTTTTGGTACATATTGGTTCCATTGACACAGAAAGGAAAAACAATGAGACTCTGAAAACAGAATTTAGAGAGCGAGGTAGAAAGCTGAGCAGCAGGACCTCCTGGGTAGTAATTTCTGGATTGCTGCCTGTGCCACACCAGTGAGGGTAGAAACAGGATGATTTGGCAAATAGCGAAGATAACGTGCAGTCAGACTGTCAGGAAGGACGGGCAGATGATAGGACATGATTGCAGCCAGCAGAGTGAGTATCAGTGCATTAGGGATGCAGAATCAAAAGGAGTAGCAAATACAGTACTCAAAGTGTTATATCTCAATGCACACAGTATAAGAAATAAGGTGGATGATATAATTGCACTTTTACTGATTGTTGGGTATGATGTTGTGGCCATCACTGAATCGTGGCTGGAGGTTGGTTGTAGTTGGGAGCTGAATGTCCAACGTTACCCATTGTTTCAGAGGGATAGGAAGGTAGGCAGAAGGGGTGGTGTGGCGCTGCTGGTAAAGTATGGCATCAAATCACTGGAAAGATGTGACATAGGATCGGAAGATGTTGAATCCTGGTGAGTTGAATTAAGAAACTGCAAGGGTAAAAGGACTCTGATGGCAGTTATATACAGGCCACCCAACAGTAGCTGGGATGTGGACCACAGATTACAACAGGAAAAAGAAAAGGTGTGTCTAAAGGGCAATGTTATGATAGTCATTGGAGATTTCACCATGCAGGTCAATTGGTAAAATCAGGTTGGTAATGGATCTCAGGAGAGTGAGCTTGTTGAATGCCTACAAGGTGGCTTTTTGCTGAGCCTCTTCGGGGAGCAGCTATACAGGACGGGTGTTGCGTAATGAACCGGAGGTGACTAGAGAGCTTAAGGTAAAAGAACCCTTAGGAGACAGTGATCACAATATGATTAGTTCAACTTGAAATTTGAAAGGGAGAAAGCACAGTCTGGAGTAGCAGTATTTCAGTGGAGTAAGGGAAATTCCAGTGGTCTGAGAGAGGAGTTGGACAAAGTATACTGCAAGGAGCTGCTGACAGAGATGAGAGCACAGCAGCAATTGCATGAGATGGGTAAAATGATGAAGCTGCAGGATAGATACTGTATATTCTAAAAATAATGGCATACTCAAATGACAAAATAGTACAACCATGGATGGCAAGGGAAGTCAAAGCTAATGGAAAAGCAAAAGAAAAGGCATAAAACAAAGCAAAAATTAGTGGGAAGGCAGAGGACTGAGGAGCTGTTAAAACCTACAGAGAGCAACGATAAGATTCATTAGGAGGGAGGAGATGAACTATAAAAGCAAGCTAGCAAACAATATCATAGTGGATAGTCACAAACAAAAGAAAGTTTGCAGAAGCTGGAAATCCGAGTGAAATGTCGACTACTTTTTCATAGATGCTGCCTGGTCTACTAAGTTCTTCCAGCATTTTGTGTGTGTTTCTCGAAGTGGATAGTAAAACCTTTTTCAAGTATGTGAAAAATGAAAGCGAAATGAGAATGGATATAGGACTGTTAGAAAATTAGGCTGAAGAAATAATAACTGGGGGCAAGGAGATGGCAGATGAACTAAATGAGTATCTTGCATCAGTCTTCACTATGGAAGACATGAGTAGTGTGCCAGATGTTGAAGGGTGTGAGGGAGGAGGAGTGAACGCAGTTACTATTACAAGGGAGAAGTGTTCAAAAAGCTGAAAGACCTAAAGGTACATTACTCACCCGGACCAGATGAACTGTAACCTCAAGTTCTGAAAGAGGTAGCGGTAGAGATTGTGGAGGCATTAGTAATGATCTTCCAAAAATCATTGGACTCACTCATGGTGCCATAGGACTGGAAAATTACAAATGTCACTCTACTCTTTAAGATAAGAGCAAGGTAGCAGAAAGGAAATTATAAACCAGTTAGCCTGACCTCAGTGGTTGGGAAGATGTTGGAGTTAATTGTTAAGGATGAAGCTATGGAGTACTTTGAGACACAGGGAAAGATAGGACAAAATCAGCATGGTTTCCTTAAGGGAAAATCTTGCCTGACAGACCTGTTAGAATTCTTTGAGGAGATTACATGTAGGATAGATAAAGGGGATGTCGTATATTTGGACTTTCAGAAGGCTTTTGACAAGGTGCCACACATGAGGCTGTTTACCAAGTAAGAGCCCATTGTATTACAAGGAAGTTATTGGCATGGTTAGAGCATTGGCTGATTGTTAGGAGGCAGCGAGTGGGAATGAAAGGATCCTTTTCTGTTTGGCTGACAGTGACTCGTGGTGTTCTGTAAGGGTCAGTGTTGGGACCACTTCTTTTTATGCTGTATATCAATGATACAGATGATGGAATATTTGGCTTTGTTACCAAGTTTGCAGATGATATGAAAATTGATGGAGGGGCAGGTAGCATTGAGGAAACAGGTGGGATGCAGAAGGACTTGGACAGATTAGGAAAATGGGCAAGAAAGTGGCAAAAGAAATACAATATTGGAAAATGCATGGTCATGCACTTAGGTAGTAGAAATAAATGTGCAGACTGGTTTCTAAATAGAGAGAAAATCCAAGAATCTGAGATGCAAAGGGACTTGGGAATTCTTGTGCAGAATAACCTAAAGGGCAACTTGCAGGTAGGGTTTTGGTGAGGACAGCAAATGCAATGTTAGCATTCATTTCAAGAGGTCTAGAATACAAGAGCAGGAATGTAATTCTGAGTATTGTGAACAGTTTGGGGCTCCTTATCTAAGAAAAAATGTACTGGCATTGGAGAGGGTTCAGAGGAGGTTCATATAGATGATTCCGGGAATGATAGGGCTGTCATACAAGGAACGTTTGATAGCTCTGCGTCTGTACTTGCTGGAATTCAGAAGGATAAGGGGGGATCTCATTGAAACCTTTAGAATGTTAAAAGGCCTAGACAGAGTAGATGTGGAAAGGATGTTTCCCATTGTGGGGGAGTCTAGCACCAGGGCTTGAGAGGTTCTTAATTGGACATGGCATCAAAGGTTACGGGGAGAATGCCGGGGAGTGGGGCTGAAGAGGGAAGAAAAAGGAACAGCCATGATTTAATGGCGGAGCAGACTTGATGGGCCAAATAGCCTAATTTGGCTCCTATGTCTTATGGTCTTATCAAGTAAGTCAGCATGGTTTTTGTAAACGAAAATCTTGCCGAACACATACACTTTCTTTATAATTTTATATGGTGTACAATCTGTTATTTCTTGCCGATCGATAATTGTGTATGGGCAATGTTTTCACAGCATTCACTGAGTTTGAGGTTTCTTTAATCGGAACATTACAATTTTCCTGTTGAACATAGAACATAGAATATAGAATAGTACAGCACAGTACAGGCCGTTCGGCCCACAATGTTGTGCCAACCCTTAAACCCTGCCTCCCAAATAACCCCCCACCTTAAATTCCTCCATATACCTGTCTAGTAGTCTCTAAAATTTCACTAGTGTATCTGCCTCCACCACTGACTCAAGCAGTGCATTCCATACACCAATCACTCTCTGAGTAAAAAACTTTCCTCTAATATCCCCCTTGAACTTCTCACCCCTTACCTTAAAGCCATGTCCTCTTGTACTGAGCAGTGGTACCCTGGGGAAGAGGCACTGGCTGTCCACTCTATCTATTCTTCTTAATATCTTGTATACCTCTATCATGTCTCCTCTCATCCTCCTTTTCCAAAAGAGTAAAGCCCTAGCTCCCTTAATCTGTGATCATAATGCATCCTCTCTAAACCAGGCAGCATCCTGGTAAATTTCCTCTGTGCCCTTTCCAATGCTTGAACATCCCCCCCTATAGTGAGGTTACCAGAACTGGACACAGTACTCCAGGTGTGGCCTAACCAGAGTTTTATAGAGCTGCATCATTACCTCGTGACCCTTAAACTCTATCCCTCAACTTATGAAAGCTAACACCCCATAAGCTTTCTTAACTACCCTATCTACCTGTGAGGCAACTTTCAGGGATCTGTGGACATGTACTGACAGATCCCTCTGCTCCTCCACACTACCAAGTATCCTGCCATTTACTTTGTACTCTGCCTTGGAGTTTGTCCTTCCAAAGTGTACCACCTCATACTTCTCCGGGTTGAACTCCATCTGCCACTTCTCAGCCCACTTCTGCATCCTGTCAATGTCTCTCTGCAATTTTCAACAATCCTCTACACTATCTACAACACCCCCAACCTTTGTGTCATCCGCAAACTTGCCAACCCACCCTTCTACCCCCACATCCAGGTCGTTAATAAAAATCACGAAAAGTAGAGGTCCCAGAACCAATCCTTGTGGGACACCACTAGTCACAACCCTCGAATCCAGATGTACTCCCTCCACCATGACCCTCTGCCTTCTGCAGGCAAGCCAATTCTGAATTCACCTTGCCAAACTTCCCATGCCTTCTGACTTTCTGAATAAGCCTACCGTGTGGAACCTTGTAAAATGCCTTACTAAAATCCATGTAGTTCACATCCACTGCACTACCCTCATCTATATGCCTGGTCACCTCGTCAAAGAACTCTATCAGGCTTGTTAGACACAATCTGCCCTTCATAAAGCCACGCTGACTGTCCCTGATCGGACCATGATTCTCTAAATGCCCATAGATCCTATCTCTAAGAATCTTTTCCAACACCTTTCCCACCACAGACGTAAGGCTCACTGGTCTATAATTACCCAGACTATCCCTACTACCTTTTTTGAACAAGGGGACAACATTCGCCTCCCTCCAATCCTCCGGTACCATTCCCGTAGACAACGAGGACATAAAGACCCTAGCCAGAGGCTCAGCAATCTCTTCCCTCACCTCGTGGAGCAGCCTGGGGAATATTCCATTAGGCCCTGGGGACTTATCTGTCCTAATGTATTTTAACAACTCCAACACCTCCTCTGCCTTAATATCAACACGCTCCAGAACACTTGGTTGATTTGATTGATCACCAAATCATACCGACCCTATTCACACTGTGTATTGTTCATGAAAGGTGGCCTGCTAACCACTGAGTCATGTGGCTGTTAGCAGAGGTAGCTAACAAGCCAGGTTTGTATATGAACCCCGGTGAGTGGGTTACATTTGTATTGTATTGTGTGTGTATGTTCGATGTTTTTCTTTGAACCGGTTGGTTCAATGGTTCTTTGTTTCATGGCTGTCTGTGGGGAAGACGTATCTCAGGGTTGTGTGCTGCATACATACTCTGATAGCAAGTGTACTTTGAATCTTGAATTTTTGAATGTATTGTATTATGTATGGCTTGTGTTCAGTTCTGGTCTCCTCATTGTAGGAAGGATGTGAAAGTTCTAGGGAGGGTGCAGAGCAGATTTACCCAGACGCTGCCTGGATTGGAGGGCACATCTGAAGAGGATAGGTTGAGTGAGCTATGGCTTTTCTGTCTGAAGCAAAGAAGAATGAGAGGTGACGCGGTAGAGGCGGACAAGATGATAAGATGCATAGATCTAGTGCAGTGGTCTCCAGCCTCTGGGTCACGGACTGATACCGGCCCGCAAAGCATGCAGGGGTGCAGCGGTAGCCAGAGTGCATCCAGCACATCTTTAAGAAAAATGCTGAAATAAACAAGCTAATTAATTAGGTGCCACCCAGAAGCCGGTCTTCATTAGAGGAACTGAGGTGGAGAGAGTCAATAACTTTAAATTCTTCGGCATTAAGGATCGACGTTTCTCTCTCTGAAAAGTGTCAGAGGATCTGTCCTGGGACCAGCACGTAACTGTCATTACAAAGAAAGCAGGGTAGTGCCTATACTTTATTAGAAGTTTGTGCAGATTCAACATGTCACCTCGATCCTGACAGCCTTGTCTTTTCAGCCTGTCTGGGCTGGTGTTTAAATTGACCAAACAATGGAACAGCTAAAGGCTCTAGGATCCTGGAAAGAGGAGTGAACATTGTGTGGAGCAAGTGAAATCGGCAATCGCCTCTGATCTGGGCTGACATTTATGTGCCGGGAGGCACCTAATTAATTAGCTTGTTTATTTCGGCTTTTTTCTTAAAGATGTACTGGGTGCGTTCCGGCTACCACTGCATCCCTGCATACTCTGCAGCCCGGAGCTTGGGGACCACTGGTCTAATGGACAGCCAGAGATACTTTCCCAGGGCAGAAATAGTTAATACATGGGGAGGGGGCATAATTTTAAGGTGACCGAAGGAAAGTATAGGGGTGATGTCAGCGGTATGTTTTTTACACAGAATGGTGGTTCAATGGTTCAATAGTTAAATTTAATGTCACAGAATGTATTCAGTATACAACCTGAAATCTTTACTCTTTGCAGACATCCATGAAACAGAGAAAAAACCCCAAAGAATGAATGACAGAAAAAGTTAGAACCCCAAAGCCCCTCCCGTCCCACGCACAAGCAGCAGCAAAGCATCAAGCCTCCTCCCACTTGCTGCAGCAAAAACATCAACCACCCACCCACCTTGCAAGTGGGTGCATGGAATGCACTGCCAGAGGTGGTAGTAAAGGCAGACACGTTAGAGAAATTTAAGAGACTATTAGATAGGCACATGGATGGTAGAAAGAGGAGAGGTGTGTGGGTGGGAAGGGTTAGTTTGATCTTAGGATAGGTTAAGAGCTTAGCACAACATTGTTGGCCTGATGGCCTGTAGTGTGGTGTGGTGTGGTACTCTATGTTCCCTGTTCTAATTTTAATCATGAGGTTATCTTTCTGTAGATTCACCATGAGAGATATAGACTGTCACTCCATTATTATTCAAAATCCATGACCTTACTGAAATGTGCAAATTGACAATTTCATTAAACAGTGGGCTTACATGCGCTTGCATTTAGAAGAATAATTGGTTACACCTGCTAGAAGTGCCTTTGGCTGCAGCTTCTAACAGACCATGTTAAGGAACGGGAGCATGAACTCCAGATTATTCGGGGCACTGAGGATAGGTAGGACATACAGGGTTGTAGTTACAACTAGGGTGAAGGACATAGGTAAGTGGGTGATCGTCAGGAGGTGGAAAGGGGATAGGTATCTGCTGCAGAGAACCCTTGAAGCAGTTCCCCCTCAACAACAGGTCCCCACTTTGAATACCGTTGGGGGGAAATGGCCTAGCGGAGGAAAGCTACAGTGGTCAGGCCTCTGACACTGACTCTGTCACCATGGCTTCAATAGGAAGTGGGGAGAAGAGGAAGGCTGTAGTGATAGGAGATTCATTGGTTAGGGGAATAGAAAGGAGGTGCTCTGGACGAGAACAAGATTCCAGGACTGTTTGTTGCCTCCTGGATACCATGGTCAGGGAGATCTGTATTGAGCTTACAGCATTCTTAAGTGGGAGGTTGTGGTCATCATAACATAGGTAGAAGAGGTGATGAGATCCCGCAACGCAAACTCAAGGAGATAGGTGATACGTTAAAGGACAAGATCTCCAAATATGTAATCTCAAGGTTGCTCCCCATGCCATGTGCTAGTGAGGCCAGAAATGGGAAGATCATACAGTTTAACACATGGCTTAGAAGTTAGTGCAGGAGGGAGGGGCTCAGATTTTTGGATTATTGGACTCTCCTCCCGGGAAGGTGAGGCACTTACAGAAGAGAAAGTTTGCACCTGAACTAGAGGGGAACTAATATCTTAGCAGGAAGGTTTGCTAGAGCTGCATGGGGTTAATTAAACAATAGCTGCAGATGGATAGGAACCAGAGTGCCAGAAGAGATAGTGAAAAGACTGTGAAGAAAGATTTGTTAAGCCCACATCCATACAAAGTCAGGATTCGAAAAGATGAGCATGCAATACTAAATCTCCTATTAGGGATGCAACAGGGCAGGTGACAGAAGTTTGTGTAAGGGAATACTTTGTATCTGGTGATCATAATGCCAGGCGTTTCAAAGTAATTATGGAAAAAGATAGGTCTGATCTCGAGATGAGATTCTAAATTGGAGAAAGGCCAATTTTGATGGTATCAGAAAGGATCTGATAAGTGTGGATTGAGATAGGCTTTTTACTGGCAAATATGTACTTGGTAAGTAGGAGCGAAATTTCAAGAGTTGGTATGTCAGCATAAAAAGCAAGGATAACAGGTGTAGAGAACCTTGGTTTTCAAGAAGTATTGAGGCCCTCGTTAAGCAAAGAAGGAGGTACATATCGCGGGCAGGAGCAAATGAGGTACTTACGGAGTATAAGAAATACAAGCATGCACTTTAGAAAGAAATAAAGAAGGCTGAAAGAAGTCATGAGGTTGCCCTGGCAAACAAGGTGAAGGAGAATGCTAAGGAGGGGAATCCTATTTATTTTTGCATAGTAGGTAAATTAAGGATTATGGGGAAAAGGCCGATAGGTGAAAATGAGTCCGTGGCCAGATCAGCCATAATCTTATTGAATGTCAGAGTAGGCTCGACAGGCCAGATGGCCTACTCCTGCTCCTGATTCTTATGCTCTTATGGGACTCCACAGAGATATTAATAGCAAAAGGAAAGCAAGTGACAAAATTGGTCCTCCGAAAGGTCAGTATGGTAATCTATGTGTCAAGTCAAAAGAGATAGGGGAGGTCTTACATGGATTTTTTGCGTGTGTATTTACTCGGGAGATGGACACGGAGTGAGGCACTGCAGCAGCGAGGTCATGGACCCAATACGGAGGGTGAGGTGCTTGCTGTCTTGAGACAAGTTGGGGAGGAAATTAGGATCTTCCAGTAAGATGGTGTTGTGTTCGGATGCAGCAGCCTCTCAGGGGGGCCAACCAACGGTGTTTTCTTACTTGCTAATTGTGTTATGGGCAATCGCAAGATGGTGCTGGGCTCCAAGAACTTGAGGTGCTGCGGGTCTACGCCATCAGTGAGCTACTCACTGACTGGAGGAGCCAGCAGGGTGTCCAGGCTGTTGGTGGAACTGGCCTGTGTGTCAGAGCAGCCAGATCAGTTTCAGAAGAGTTGCCTGCTACTCGAAGGCATTGGAGTTTGTGTGCAAAGGTGGCGTGCATGACTGTCTTGGGCACAGCTCTTGCAATCACAAGACCCTGTTGGACTTTGATAATGTAAGATGCCACAGGCCCTTTTCCCTTGTTTGGGGGTGCGACAGGTAGCGTGGGAGCTGTGTAGCCTCGGTTGTAGTGAGAACTAGGCCTCAAGCCACAAGCTTGCCTGCTGCTGCAGCTCAGGAGAGAAGACTCCAGAGGCAGTGTACCCAGGCGTCCATGCTTGGCTGGGGGCTAAACTGTCCTGTCAGTGCTGCCCTCCAGTGTTTGATCAGTGGAATGACAGGCTGGATGGCAGTGGCTGCACACCGCCGGGAATTTGTACAATCAACTTGCGGGACAAGTTGCTTAGGATCATGGAGTACATATGTGTTTTTTTTTGCTTGCTATTGTGAATGTGCTATGCATGTTTTATACCACCTGTTTTGTTCAGCGGTATTCATGTATGGTTGAACGATAACTAAATTGAATTTGATTTGATAAATCCCCAGGGCCTAACAAGGTGTTCCCCGAGACTCTGATGGCTCTGACAGCAATTGCACTGGCTCAGGCAGAGATGCTTAAAACATTCTTAGCCACGGGTGAGGTGCAGGAGGATCAGAGAGTAGCCAATGTTGTATTTTTGTTTCAGAAAGTCTCTAAGAATAAGCCAGGAAATTATAAGCCGGTGAGCTTGACATCAGTAGTGCAAAAGTTATTGGAAGGGACTGGCTATGTTAGTATTTAGATAGACAGGGACTGATTAAGGATAGTCAACATGGCTTTCTGTGTGGTAGGTCGTGCCTAAACAATCTTATAGAGTTTTTTAAGGAGGGTACCAGGAAAGATGATGAAGGCAAGGCTGTGGATGTTGTTTACGTGGACTTTAACAAGGCATTTGACAAGGTCCCGGATGGGAAGTTTGTAAAGATGGTACAATCGCTCAGCATTCAGGTTGAAGTAGTAAATCAGATTAGATGTTGGAGTCGTGGAAGAAACTAGAGAGTGGTTGGAGACGATTGCCTTTTTGACTGGAGGCCTGTTACTAGTGGTGTGCTACAGGGATTGGTTGTTTAACATCCATATCTACAATCTAGATGATAATGTGGTTAAATGGATCAGCAAATTTGCGGATGACACCAAGATTGACGGTGCAAACCTGCAGTAGGGTCTGGAGGAGCTGATAATATAGGCTGAAAAATTGCAGGTGGAATTTATACAGACAAGTGTGAGGTGTTGCACTTTGAGAGGACCAGCCGAGGTTGATCTATTACATTGAGCGTTAGGGTACTAAGGTGTGCGGTAGAACAGAAATTTCTGGGAATACAGATCCAGAATTCCTTGAAACTGGCGTCACAGGTAGATAGAGTCACAAAGAAAGCTTTTGGCACATTGGCCTTCAGAAGTCAAAGTATATAGTACAGTAGTTGGGATGTTATGTTGAAATTGTATAAGATATTGGTGAGGCCTAATTTCGATATTGTGTGCAGTTTTAGTCACCTACCTACAGGAAAGATGATCAGACTGAAAGAGTGCAGAGAAAATTTACAAGGATTTGACAGGATTTGACCTGAGTTATAGGAAAAGGTTGAATAGGTTAGAACTTTATTCCTAGAATGTAGAAGATTGAGGGGAGATTTGATAGAGGTATACAAAATTGTGAGGGGCATAGATAGGGTAAATGTAAGCAGGCTTTCTCCACCGAGGGTGGGTGAGTCTAGAACTGGAGGTCATGGTTTAAGGGCGAAAGGTGAAATATTTAAGGGGAACATGAGGGAGAGCTTCTTCACTCAGAATGTGAGGATAGTGTGGAGCAAGGCGCCAGTGCAAGTGGTGGATGCAGATTCAATTTCAACGTTTAAGCTACACTTGGATAAGTACATGGATGGGAGGGGTATGGTGGGCTATGGTCCAGCTGCAGGTTAATGGGACTAGGCAGATTAATGGTTTGATACAGACTAGATGGGCTGAAGGGCCTGTTTCTGCAATGTAGTCTTCTGTGTCTCTATGTACATGCAAAATGTATGGTGGGTTTGACAGAGTAAATGCAGGGATGATGTATTCCCTGGCTGACAGATCTAAGGTCAGTCACAGGTTGTAAATAATGGGCTATCTATCCAGGACAGAAACAAAGATAAATTTCTTTGTCGAGGAAGCAAATCTTTGGAATTCTCAATCCAAAAAGACCCTGAAGTTTCAATCATTATATTTAAGATATCAAGGTCTTCAATGGGACATATTGGTAATGCTAAAAAGGTCATGAAAGTGGAAATCATAATAAGATAATAAGACATTGGAACAGAATTAGGGCATTTATCCCATGGAGTCTGCTCCACCATTTCATCATGACTGATTTATTATCCTTCTCAACCCTATTCTCCTGCCTTCTCCCATAACCTTTGCTAATCAACAGCCTATCTAACTCCACTTTAAATATATCCAACGAATTCCACAGATTCACCTCCCTGGCTAAAGAAGTTCCTACTCACCTCCTTTCTAAAAGAACATTCTTGTATTCTGAGGTTGTGCCCTGTGGTACTAGACTTCCCAAATACAGCAAATCCCTGCTCCACATCGGCTTGATCAATGCCTTTCAACGTTCGATAGGTTTCATTGAGATCCACCCAATAAGCTCAGACATGAATAGCAGTGAGGGTTGAAATGTAATATGTTAATGGTTTTCAGCAAGTGATGAAGTGTTGAACCGTAGACTTCTGTTAAAATGTTTATTATTTCCTGTTGTCTAATTGCCTGATTTTGCATAATTGTTATACTTTAACTCATCACAATAGAAGGGTGGGACATTTGTAAGGATTTGGAATTTAGACTGAAAGATTGTCCATGGGTAAAATAAAAGATGCCGCTGAGCTCTTTGTGAGTCGTTGAAGCTGCACTCATGCAGGCGGGCTGGTTTCCATCACATGCATGATCTGCGCTCTGTTGATGGTGTGGAATGGCATTGCCAGGAGGTGAACTATGCACTGCAGGGAACCCAGCCTGTGACCTATCATTATCACACACATACTCCCTGTATATTGCTCGTTCTACTTCCTTCACTGGTGACTGCAAAATCGCTACATTCCCTGTGTGCAACATTTTCGAACATCCTGAGCATGTGAAGAGTTTGACTCGGATCCAAACTACTCTTCACAGAGGAAATAATGCTGAAAGCCACCGTATAACTTCTCAGAACACGTTGGTCCTATTCCAAGACTTAATTTGGAGTATGGGCACTTGCCTCTGAACAGTTTTAATCTTACATTGGAAAGACCAACCTCAGCAGTGGTTTATTTCCCTTCCTGTATTTACAAAAGGAATTTTGATGTATCAATTAATCATTCAATATGCTCCAAATACACTCAGTGACCACTTGATTAAATATGCCTCCTGTAGCCCATCCACTTCAAGGTTCAACCTGTTCTGTATTCAGAGATGTTCTTCTGCACACCACTGTTACAAAACATGTTTATTTGAGTTAGTGTCACCTTCCTGTCAGCTTGAAGCAGGCTGGTCATTCCCCCCTGACCTGTCTCATTAACAAGGCAGTTTTGCACACAGAACTGCCGTTCACTGGATTTTTTTTTTTGTTTTTCGCATCATTCTCTGAGACTGTGAAGATTTGAGAGTTTCAGCAGTGTGTGGGATACTCAAACCACCCCATATGGCACCAACAATCATTCCACAATCAAAGTCACTTAGATCACATTCTGATGTTTAGTCTGACCAACAACTGAACCTCTTGACCATGTCAGAATGCTTTAATGCATTGAGTTGCTGTCACAGAATTGGCTGATTAGATACTAGATAGGTGCACCTAATAAAGTGGGCACTGGGTGTATGTATCCAAAACTGGACCATTACAGGTAAATGAAGGCAGAATAAAACATTGCGTAGAAGAAAAAAATGATCAAGATTTTCCTGGAAAATGATCAGCATTTAGTCGCTATTGAAGCCCCTCATTCTCCCAAATATAACTGCTCTGGATCCAAATGGAGTCAGCACTTCCAAAGAGGGAACTGATTCATGTGGGGTGAGAGGCATGGAACATGGAATATTATAGCACAGTACAGGCCATTCAGCCCACGATGTTGTCTCAGCCTTTTAACTTACTCTAAGATCAATCTATCAAAGCCCTCCATTTTTCTATCAGCCATCTGCCAACCTCAGAGCGCCTTAGAAACCTCCACTGATACCCCAGGCAGTGTGTTCCACACATATCCCATTCTCTGTCTAAAAAGCAGATGTCTAAAGCTTCCCTCAAATCACCTTAAAATTATGCATTGGCCAAGAATCTGTAATGTTTTGCTCACAATTTTTTCAAAAGTTCAAAGTTCAATATCAATCTATTTTCTAAATACGCATATGTCACCATATGCTACCTTGAGATCTATTTTCTTGGATGCCTTTCGAAGAAAAGCAAGAAATAAATAAAGAAATAAAATAGAAATTTATGAAAACTGTAAATAACAAAAACTGACAAACAACCAATGTGCAAAATAAGATAAATTGTACAAGTAAGACAAATAAATAAATAATAGCGTCGTAGAGTCCTTGAAACTAAATCTGTAGGTTGTGGGTTGAGGTGAGTCAGGTAAGTCAGGTTATCCGCATTGGTTCAGGAGCCAGTTGTAAGGTAAAAAGTGTTGCTGAACCTGGTGGTGTGGGACCTCCTGCCTGGTGGTAGTAGTGAGAAGACAGCGTGGCCTGGATGGTGAGGTCCTTGATGATGGGTGCTGCTTTCTTATGGCAGCGCTCCTTGTAGATGTGCTGAGTGATAGGGAGGGCTTTTCCTGTGATGGATTGGTTTGTCTTTATGTCACAGAGGTGCCAGTGCCGTGAAGTGTAAGTTGTGATAAATTTTGGGATTCTTGTTTCCTGCTGGACGTGTTCCAGTTGCTATCTAACACGGCCAACTCTGTCCCAGTGCTGCATTCAAAGACAGATTAGGATCTTGCTGCGATTTCTCAGTCGTTAAATCATTAGTACTGAGATGATACAGTGCAGGGAAGTGAGGAAAGAATAATGTCAGTTACATGTCATTATTTTGTAAAACGCAAATTAGATTTGTACCTAAGATTACTGAACGTTGCTAAATTATCTTGCTAGTTATCGAAAATCAAAGAAATGGCAGATACTGAAAATCTGAAATAAAATATAATGCCGGAAAATTAGATTCAGCAGGTCAAGCAGCATCTATGGAGAAAGTAAAAGAGTTAATATTTCATGTGAGAGGCCTTTGTCAGAACTTTAAGACAATCAATTTCATGCACATACGACCCACACACTGAATGTTTGCAGTATTCCTTTTGTTTGTGCTTCAGGTGAACTGAGAAGTACTTCCTTTGCTTAGTAGAGTCAGTGGCGAGGTTTTTCAGTTTAAAGTTATTACCAGAAACATGTGGAGTATAGTTAATGGGAAATATTCAGACTCACCCACACAAAGTAGCTCCCGCCTCCAATCCAGGTCTCTCTCCTCACTCCCAGTTTTCCCTTGGCCACACTCATAGACCAGGAGCAGATTTGTCTAGGAGAAGGATTGTGGGGAGTGTGTTGGCACAGGGCTTCATCCAGTAAAATTTCAGCCAAATATTCATTTTTTACTTCAACATTTTCTTATAGTACTGTGTAAAAGACTTGGGCATACATATGTCACTAGAGTGCCTTAGACTTTTGCATAGTACCATAGTAATTTTATGTATTACATTAGACTGCTGCCATAAAAAAGAACAAATTTCATGACATGTGAATGACGATAAACCTGATTCTGATAGGGGTTCCAATGTGGACTGAAAGTGGGAAGGGGGCAGGAAGAAGGGAATCATGGTTGGGAAAAGGGGAAGGGAGAGGGGAGGGAGCAGGCAGTACAGGAGGGCCATCCTGTAATGGTCAATAAACCAATTGTTTGGAATTAAATGCCCCGGCACTCCTTCTCTGGAACCTGTCCCACACCCTTCCACCCTCGCCATTCCCCATATCCTTTGCTCCCACCAGATTTACGAACTTGCTGTTTTTTGAGGGTGACGGCCCACAATCCCCTTCCTCCCACAGATACCTTTCAGTCTCCCAAATTCCTCCAGCAAATGGTTTGTTGCCCCATGTTCCTAAACCTTGTGTCTCAGTCTTGTGTAACTTTGGTTAGGCTGCACTTGGAGTGTTTCATTGAGTTCCGCTTGCCCAGTACGAGGAAGGTCGACATGGTAGATTAATGGTTAGAGCAATCGATTAATGGTGCCAGTCAGCGATCATTAGTTGGGGCTCAATTCCTGCCACTGCCTGTAATGAGTTTGTACGTTCTCCCCGTGACCACATGGGTTTCCTCTGAGTGCTCTGGCTTCCTCCCACAGTACAAATTATGTACAGTTAGTGTTAGTAGGCATGCTTTCTTGGCGCTGGAAGCTTGGCAAAACTCTCAGGCTGCCCTAGCACAATCCTTGCTGGTTCGACTGACAAAAATGGTGAATTTCACTGTATATTTTGATGTATATGTGACAAATAAAGCTAATCTTTAATTTTAAAGGATGTGGAGGCTTGGGAGATGTTCACCAGGAGGTAATGTATATTAGAAGGCTTGAGCTATCACGAGACGTTGGACAAATTTGGGTTGTTTTCTCAGGAAGAAATACTGAATACTAGATGGCATAACTTTAGCTTGCGAGGGGAAAGTGTAAAGGGCATTTTATTCATTTGTTTGTTTGCTTGTTTATTTATTGAGATACAGCATGGAACAGGCCCCTGAGGCCCTTCAAGACATGCCACCCAGTTTAATCCTTGCCTAATCACAGGACAATTTACAATGACCAATTAATCCACCAACAGGTACGTCTTTGGACTATGGGAGGAAACCGGAGCAGCCGGGAAACATATGGGGAGAACATACAAACTCCTTACAGGCAGCGGCGGGAATTGAACTCAGGCCATCTGTGCTGCTAAGCATTGTGCTAACCAATATGTTACCATGGTGGCAAAAAATGTGGAGCAAGTGTTTTACACAGAGAGCTTTTGGCACTTCTGGCTTCATAAATCAAAGTATTGAGCGCAGAACTTGGGATGTTATGTTGAAGTTGTATAAGACAACTGTGATGCCTAATTTGGAGTATTGTGTACTGCTTTGGCCACCTACTTACAGGAAAGGTATCAATAAGATTGAAAGACTACAGAAAACAATTACAAAGATGTTGCCAGGACTTGAGCACCTCAGTTATAGGGAGAGGTTGAATAGGTCAGGACGTCATTCCCTAGCGTGTAGGAGGATGAGGGGAGAGTTGATAAAGGTATACAAAATTTTGAGAGGTATCGATAGGGTAAATGCAGGCAGGCTTTTTCCAGAGGTTGGGTGAGACTAGAACCAGAAGTCATAGGTTAAGGGTGAAAGGTGAAATAGTTAAGGTGAAACTGGAGGGGGGGAATTTCTTCACTCAGGGAGTGGTGAGAGTGTGGAACGAGCAGCCAGTAGAAGTGGTGGATGTGAGTTCACTTTTGAATATTTAAGAAGTTTGTTTTGGTACATGAATGGAAGGGGTATGGAGAGCCATGATACAGGTGCAGGTCGATGGGAGTGGGCAAAATTGAAGTTTGACACAGAGAAGGTTGGCTGACGTGCCTGGTTCAGTACTGCAGTGCTCTCTAACTCCAGAGTGTAGGAACCTGCAAAGGATTGTCAGGGGTGGTGGTGGGAGCAGGGACGGTAGTGGCATATAAGATGTTTTTAGATAGGCACATGGAGGGGAATGGATGAAGTACAAATGGAAGAGATTAGTTTAAATTGGTGTTGTAGTCGACACAGACAACATAGGCCAAGGGGCCTGTCTCCGTGCTGTCCTGTTCGACGCTGTATGATGAATAACTAATAAAGCAAACCAAATCCTAACGCATGAAGTGAAACAAACAAGGACTGTCATCAATCTCACTGATCCCACCAGTTTGGGATTAAAACAGTTAAAGACAAGTGCCTCTGGTCTAATATCAAACCTTGGAATAGAATCTATTTGTCTTGACATATGCTATACTGGTTTCACTTTCAATTATAAATGCTGACTCCCCTGAGTCAGATCAGGGAGCTAATGCGACTTGAGCAAAGTGATTAATTTTCACTCCGCCGGATCATTTTTTTTATGCCAGACACACAATTTCGCATTTCTAGGTAATATATTATTGCTATCAGCTCTGTGTAAGGAAACGTGCTCCTATGCTTTGAGCTGAGTAACTGTCATTCAGGGGTGGCGAACCATTTTTGGAGCCTGTGCCCAAGTTGATGATAATCTTCTAAAAAAAATTCTTTACAGTGCCATGGCAATTTTGAGCAGAAGTTATCACTGATTGATGAATTAGTTACAATAATTATGGACTTTTTTTGAAGGACAAAGGAGGAGCCCCATTCTTTATGACTTTGTTTTTAATGCTTCATTTTTCACTAAAGATAATCCATAAGAGATAGGATTAGAATTAGGGCATTTGGCCCTTTGAGTACGCTCCACTATTCTATCATGTAAGGGGTTTCTTCTTTTATGTTACTGCTGAGGCTAACCAAAATGGCTTCTTTGTTATGTTAACTGCTGAGAAAGTTCTCTCTCTAG
The DNA here is from genome assembly GCF_963921235.1 of Mobula hypostoma. Taxonomy (NCBI): domain Eukaryota; kingdom Metazoa; phylum Chordata; class Chondrichthyes; order Myliobatiformes; family Myliobatidae; genus Mobula; species Mobula hypostoma. Next base: position 2,819,994 of record NC_086125.1, read on the forward strand.
CTGCTTGTTTGGGTTATAAACAGAATTGTACTCATTTGCAAAACAATTGGGATAGATGTTATTCTTTCTTGTGTGTCTAAGCTATTGTTTTTCGCGAGCTTTTGTGGGCAGATGGCGATGGGGACAGAGAGAGGAGACGCGATGCTGTAAGCTGGGCGGCGGGATTGACCCTGAGCGGGAGTCCGAGGCCCGGGGTCTTTGGCAAGGAGAGGAGATGAAGACAGACTCGTGTGGAGCGTCTGGTTGACCGCCATGGTTGGTTCCAGGCGGCAGGTCAAGGGGGTCGGAGGGGATCGAATGGTGGAAAGAAGACTGTTAATTGAGCTCTAACTGTTTGCACAAAGTGGTTGAACTTTGATAAGTTTGGCGCTTTTATTTTCCTTTTATATTTTATCTCTATTAATTACATAGTTCCAGTAAGATCTATCAAGTGTAATCATATAATCACATATGGTATATTGTCTGTTATTTGGCAGGGTGGGGTACATCACACAGCATCCACACAAACTTGATTACCCAGTTTGGCAGGGCCGAAGGCCACTCCCCCTAGACGAAAGCGAATTGAGCGAGCCTGAGGCTTACCGGGGGCTAGAGCTGATTTATTAACCCCTCAATGCCATTATCTTGCCTTCTCCCAAAACTTTTGGCATCCTTACTGATCAAAAACCTGTCAACCTCAACTTTAAATATGCCTAGTTACTTGGCTTCCACAGCTGTCTGTGGCAAAGAATTCCATAGCTTCAATCCTTCGACTAAAGAAATTCTTCCTCATCTCTGCTCTAAATGAACGTCCCTCTACTCTGAGGGTGTGCCCTATGGTCCCACTAGAGGAAACATCCTCTCCATGTCCCCTCAGCAAGGGCTCTCAAAATTCAATAGGTTTCAAACTTTTTCTAAACTCTAATGAAGACAGGCTCAGCGCCATCAAAAACTTCATATGCTTTAACTCTTTCATTCTCTGGATCATTCTCGTGAACTTTCTCTGGAGCCTCTCCCATGCCAGCACATCCTTTCTTAGATAATGGGCCTGTAATCGTCATGCATCTTTTTATTATGGGTGAGGTTTAAACAACTGAGGTCATGCAGCTACACTACAAAATTTGCGTCTGTTCTATCTTGTGACACACGCCATAGATTGGCCACTGCTGTGAAATTTATTGCATTTTAGACTCAATTCCCAGGGATGGGAAGGCAGCCTACATGGGTTCTAGTTGTCTAGTTACGTGGGCAACTGCACAATCGTACATACATCGTCCAGAGTTGCATGTTGCTCCAGACCTGAAGTGGTTATTGATCACTTCAGTTAGTGGAGTGGTGTTTCAAAAATAAGTTTTTGTTGAAACAAATACAGAAGAAAAATATCAGGTAATCCATTCCCCCTCAATTCCTTTCTCCCGTCTCTTCATCCACCCATTTCCTCCAACATCCACTCCAATCACCCTGTTCCATCCACATCCACCCCAATCACCTGTTCCATCTACAACCACTCCAATCACCCTGTTCCATCCACATCCACCCCAATCACCTGTTCCATCTACAACCACTCCAATCACCATGTTTCATCTACATCCACCCCAATCACCTGTTCCATCCACATCCACTCCAATCACCCTGTTCCATCCACATCCACCCCAATCACCTGTTCCATCTACATCCACCCCAATCACCTGTTCCATCTACATCCACCCCAATCACCTGTTCCATCTACATCCACCCCAATCACCTGTTCCATCTACATCCACTCCAATCACCATGTTCCATCTGCAACCACTCCAATCACCCTGTTCCATCCACATCCACCCCAATCACCCTGTTCCATCCACATCCACCCCAATCACCCTGTTCCATCCACAACCACTCCAATCACCAGGTTCCATCCACATCCACCCCAATCACCCTGTTCCATCTACAACCACTCCAATCACCATGTTCCATCGACAACCACTCCAATCACCCCGTTTCATCTACATCCACCCCAATCACTCTGTTCCATCTACATCCACCCCAATCACTCTGTTCCATCTACATCCAACCCAATCACCATGTTCCATCCACATCCACCCCAATCACCATGTTCCATAATCTACTCCAATCACCCTGTTCCATCTACGACCACTCCAATCACCATGTTCCATCATCCACTCCAATCACCATGTTCCATCATCTACTCCAATCACCCTGTTCCATCTACAACCACTCCAATCACCATGTTCCATCTACATCCACTCCAATCACCCTGTTCCATCCACATCCACCCCAATCACCATGTTCCATCTACATCCACTCCAATCACCCTGTTCCATCATCCACTCCAATCACCCTGTTCCATTATCCACTCCAATCACCCTGTTCCATCTACATCCACCCCAATCATCCTGTTCCATCCACATCCACTCCAATATCACCCTGTCCCATCTACATCCACACCAATCACCTGTTCCATCCACATCCACCGCAATCACCTGTTCCATCCACATCCACTCCAATCACCTGTTCCATCTACATCCACCCCAATCACCTGTTCCATCCACATCCACTCCAATCACCATGTTCCATCCGCAACCACTCCAATCACCATGTTCCATCCACATCCACTCCAATCACCATGTTCCATCCACATCCACCCCAATCACCCTGTTCCATCCACATCCACCCCAATCACCCTGTTCCATCTACAACCACTCCAATCACCATGTTCCATCGACAACCACTCCAATCACCCCGTTTCATCTACATCCACCCCAATCACTCTGTTCCATCTACATCCACCCCAATCACTCTGTTCCATCCACATCCAACCCAATCACCATGTTCCATCCACATCCACCCCAATCACCATGTTCCATCCACATCCACTCCAATCACCATGTTCCATCATCCACTCCAATCACCCTGTTCCATCCACATCCACTCCAATATCACCCTGTCCCATCTACATCCACACCAATCACCCTGTTCCATCCACATCCACCCCAATCACCCTGTTCCATCCACATCCACCCCAATCACCCTGTTCCATCTACAACCACTCCAATCACCATGTTCCATCGACAACCACTCCAATCAAACCCGTTTCATCTACATCCACCCCAATCACTCTGTTCCATCTACATCCACCCCAATCACTCTGTTCCATCTACATCCAACCCAATCACCATGTTCCATCCACATCCACCCCAATCACCATGTTCCATCATCCACTCCAATCACCATGTTCCATCATCTACTCCAATCACCCTGTTCCATCTACAACCACTCCAATCACCATGTTCCATCTACATCCACTCCAATCACCCTGTTCCATCCACATCCACTCCAATCACCATGTTCCATCCACATCCACCCCAATCACCATGTTCCATCTACATCCACTCCAATCACCCTGTTCCATCATCCACTCCAATCACCCTGTTCCATCATCCACTCCAATCACCCTGTTCCATCTACATCCACCCCAATCATCCTGTTCCATCATCTACTCTAATCACCATGTTCCATCCACATCCACTCCAATCACCATGTTCCATCATCCACTCCAATCACCCTGTTCCATCCACATCGATTCCAATCACCCTGTTCCATCTACAACCACTCCAATCACCATGTTCCATCATCCACTCCAATCACCCTGTTCCATCCACATCCACTCCAATCACCATGTTCCATCCACATCCACCCCAATCACCTGTTCCATCTACATCCACTCCAATCACCCTGTTCCATCATCCACTCCAATCACCCTGTTCCATCATCCACTCCAATCACCCTGTTCCATCTACATCCACTCCAATCATCCTGTTCCATCATCTACTCCAATCACCATGTTCCATCCACATCCACTCCAATCACCATGTTCCATCATCTACTCCAATCACCATGTTCCATCATCCACTCCAATCACCCTGTTCCATCCACATCCATTCCAATCACCATGTTCCATCCACATCCACTCCAATCACCATGTTCCATCATCTACTCCAATCACCATGTTCCATCATCCACTCCAATCACCCTGTTCCATCCACATCCATTCCAATCACCCTGTTCCATCTACAACCACTCCAATCACCATGTTCCATCATCCACTCCAATCACCCTGTTCCATCCACATCTACTCCAATCACCATGTTCCATCATCCACTCCAATCACCCTGTTCCATTCACATCCATTCCAATCACCCTGTTCCATCTACATCCACTCCAATCACCCTGTTCCATCATCCACTCCAATCACCCTGTTCCATCATCCACTCCAATCACCCTGTTCCATCTGCATCTACTCCAATCATCCTGTTCCATCATCTACTCCAATCACCATGTTCCATCCACATCCACTCCAATCACCATGTTCCATCATCTACTCCAATCACCATGTTCCATCATCCACTCCAATCACCATGTTCCATCCACATCCACTCCAATCACCATGTTCCATCATCCACTCCAATCACCCTGTTCCATCCACATCCACTCCAATCACCATGTTCCATCCACATTCACCCCAATCACCATGTTCCATCTACATCCACTCCAATCACCCTGTTCCATCATCCACTCCAATCACCCTGTTCCATCTACATCCACTCCAATCACCATGTTCCATCCACATCCACTCCAATCACCATGGTCCATCATCTACTCCAATCACCATGTTCCATCATCCACTCCAATCACCCTGTTCCATCCACATCCATTCCAATCACCATGTTCCATCCACATCCACTCCAAACACCATGCTCCATCCACATCCACTCCAATCACCCTGTTCCATCCACGTCCATTCCAATCACCCTGTTCCATCATCCACTCCAATCACCCTGTTCCATCTACATCCACTCCAATCACCATGTTCCATCCACATCCACTCCAATCACCATGGTCCATCATCTACTCCAATCACCATGTTCCATCATCCACTCCAATCACCCTGTTCCATCCACATCAATTCCAATCACCATGTTCCATCCACATCCACTCCAAACACCATGCTCCATCCACATCCACTCCAATCACCCTGTTCCATCCACGTCCATTCCAATCACCATGTTCCATCCACATCCACTCCAATCACCATGTTCCATCCACATCCACTCCAGTCCCATGTTCCATCATCCACTCCAATCCCATGTTCCATCATCCACTCCAATCACCCTGTTCCATCTACATCCACTCCAATCACCCTGTTCCATCTACATCCACTCCAATCACCATGTTTTGTCTACATCCACTCCAATCACCCTGTTCCTACATCCACTCCAATCACCCTGTTCCATCATCCACTCCAATCACCCTGTTCCATCTACATCCACTCCAATCACCATGTTCCATCCACATCCACTCCAATCACCATGGTCCATCATCTACTCCAATCACCATGTTCCATCATCCACTCCAATCACCCTGTTCCATCCACATCCATTCCAATCACCATGTTCCATCCACATCCACTCCAAACACCATGCTCCATCCACATCCACTCCAATCACCCTGTTCCATCCACGTCCATTCCAATCACCCTGTTCCATCATCCACTCCAATCACCCTGTTCCATCTACATCCACTCCAATCACCATGTTCCATCCACATCCACTCCAATCACCATGGTCCATCATCTACTCCAATCACCATGTTCCATCATCCACTCCAATCACCCTGTTCCATCCACATCAATTCCAATCACCATGTTCCATCCACATCCACTCCAAACACCATGCTCCATCCACATCCACTCCAATCACCCTGTTCCATCCACGTCCATTCCAATCACCATGTTCCATCCACATCCACTCCAATCACCATGTTCCATCCACATCCACTCCAGTCCCATGTTCCATCATCCACTCCAATCCCATGTTCCATTATCCACTCCAATCACCCTGTTCCATCTACATCCACTCCAATCACCCTGTTCCATCTACATCCACTCCAATCACCATGTTTTGTCTACATCCACTCCAATCACCCTGTTCCTACATCCACTCCAATCACCATGTTCCATCTACATCCACCCCAATCACCATGTTTTGTCTACATACACTCCAACTGCCCTATTCCATCTACATCCACTCCAGCCGCCCTCCCCATACACGTTGTTCCTCAAAAGAGGAGAAATCTAGTGATAGGGGATTCATAGGTTTGGAGAATGGACAGAAGCTTCTGTGGATGAGAATGCGAATTCCAGATGGCTTTTTGCCTCCTGGTTGCTAGGATCCAGGACATCTCAGACTGAGTCCACAGCATTCTTAAGTTGGAGGGTGAGCAGCCAGCGGTCATGTCCACATCGATACAAATGGCATGCATAGTGTGGATAACGAGGTTCTGCAAAATGAGTTCAGGTATTTAGGTGCTAAGTTTAAGGAGAGGAGCACCAGTGTTGTGATCTCAGGATTGCTACCCACGCCATGTGCTCGTGAGGCCAGAAACAGGAAGATCCATACAGTTTAACATGTGGTTAAGGAGATGGTGCAAGAGGGAGGGCTTCAGATTTCAAAGATTCAGAGGTTCAAGGTTCCCTTGTTATCATTTCTCTGGGTATCCATGAAAATAAGAAAGGCAGCACAATCATCAGCCCCAGAATCCCACCTCCCTGTAGATCAGACACTTTTGCAAGATATATAAGGGTGTGAGAGTAGATGATTTTAACTTTCCACATATTGACTGGGAAACCTTGCATCGAGTGACCACAATGCCATTAGTTTCAATGTAATTATGGGGAGAGGTAGGTTTGCTACTCAGAATGAGATTCCAATCTGGAGAAAGGCCAATTTTGATGGTATCAGAAAGAATTTGGAAAGTGCAGACTGGGACAGGTTGTTTTAAACAAACTCTTCTCCCTCTTGCCATCTGGCAGAAGGCACCAAAGCATTCGGGCTCTCACGACCAGACTATGTAACAGTTTCTTCCCCCAAGCCATCAGACTCCTCAATACCCAGAGCTTGGACTGACACCAACCTACTGCCCTCTACTGTGCCTGTTGTCTTGTTTATTATTTATTGTAATGCCTGCATTACAATAAATAATGAACAAGACAATAGGCACGTGGCCAAGTGGTTAAGGCATTGGACTAGCGACCTGAAGGTCGTGAGTTTGAGCCCCAGCCGAGGCTATGTGTTGTATCCCTGAGCAAGGTACTTAATCACACGTTGCTCTACGACGACACTGGTGCCAAGCTATATGGGTCCTAATGCCCTTCCCTTGGACAACATTGGTGTCGTGGAGAGGGGAGACTTGCAGCATGGGTAACTGCTGGTCTTCCATACAACCTTGCCCAGACCTGCATCCTGGAGAGTGAAGACTTTCCAGGCACAGATCCATGGTCTCGCAAGACTAACGGATGCCTTTACTTACTAATGTCTGCACTGTTTTGTGTAATTTATGCAGTCCTTGGTAGTCTGTAGTCTAGTGTAGTTTTTGTGTTGTTTTATGTAGTTCAGTGTAGTTTTTGTATTGTTCATTTAGCACCAAGATCCTGAAAAACATTGTCTCGTTTTTACTGTGTACTGTACCAGCAGTTATGGTTGAAATGACAAATAAAAAGTGACTTGACTTGACTTCAGACAAAGATGTGCTTGTTAAGTAGGAGACCTTCAAAAGTGAAATTTTGATTGTACAGAATTTGTATCTTTCTGTCAGAATAAAAGGCAAGGATAACCGGTTTATGGAACTTTAGTTTTGAGAGATATTGACGCCTTGGTAAAGAAAGAGAAGGAGATGCATAGCAGGTACAGGTAGGCAGGAACAAATGAGGTACTTGGGGACTATAAGATATGTGGAAGAACACTTCAGAAGGAAAATCAGGAGGACTAAAGGAAGGCAACAGGTTGCTCTCACAGACAAGGTAAAAGAGAATCTCAAGGACTTCTGAGGCCCTCTTTAGTCTGGGTTGACCATGGATGCTTCCTATCTGACTTCATTTATACCCGTGTCAGGCCAGTACAACATGGAGAACAAGCTAATGGTGATGCAGCAGACTCCCCCTCTCCACATAGCTGATGAGTCCAAAGGAACGGCAGAGACTGATACAGTTTGTTTCCAGCAGCATCACAGCAATTGCTCGTCAGCAATGAACTTTACGTAAGACTATCTTAGGACCAGCTGTATTTTCCCTCCTGAAGCCTTCCCATCAGTGGAGATTTGAGAACAATGTTGGCCGTTCAACGTAAATTCATTACACTGGACAACAAAAATTTTGCTTCCTGAATACCTTTAGGTGTATCTTATGAATTTTGGGCTACTGATCATGAAAATCACCATGAAATTTTCCTATCATGCACCATTTTTTAAAAAACATATGTTTATTATTTCAATTCATAATTCAAGTTAATTAAAATGTTGCCTACAATGTAAGCTGGAAAGTTTCCTATCTTGTCCAGGCATGCTTGGGCACGCTTAGGCAGCGCAGCTGTTGTGTGGCAGGACAGGTTTTAGTAATAATTATTGGGATTAGGACTGTAAGGATGGAATTTGCCATCACCAGGCACAAAAATTTCTATGAAGCATTTTGAGATTTGAGACAGATGCTTCCCAGAATAACTGATGCCAAGATTAAGGAAAGCATTTTTGTTGGTCCACAAATCAAACAGGTCATCAATGACAGGCAATTAGAAGAATTTCTAGTGGGACCAGAGAAAATCACATGGAAGGCATTCAAGGAAGTTGTTGAAATTTTTCTCGGCATCTACAGAGGACCAAACTACATGCAGCTGGTTGAAAGCATGTTTCAAGCATATAAAACCATGAAGTGCAACATGTCACTAAAGATACATTTTCTGCATTCCCATTTAGACTTCTTCCCTGCAAATCTTGGTGCTGATAGTGACGAGCATGATGAAATGTTTCACCAGGACATTGCGGTCATGGAGAAAAGATAGCAGGGCAACTGGAATCCATCAATGCTGGTGAATTATTGTTGGACACTTAAGCGAGAAGCCTCAGACACTGAGTACAAATGAAAATCATTAACAAAATATTTTTAACTTAGTTGAACTATTGAACTACGTGATATAAGTAGTCTGAAATTATATTTGTGTTCATCTTCAAGCAGTCTACTATAAACAAAAAAAAATTCTGAGGAAGCAACACTTTTGAAAAAATTTGTTCAGTGTTATCAAAGTATATATATAAATATATATATATGTCACCATAGACAACCCCGAGATTAATTTTTCTGTGGGCACCGCTGCACCGCTGGGAGTCTGCCATTTCTTGTTGGCACTTGCTGTCACAGAGACTGGGTCGTCTGCCATTTGTCACTCCTGAACCGAGTCACTGTCGGCACTTGCTGTTACAGAGAGAGAGAGTGGATTAAAATCCACTTACCAAGAGAGCCTGCCATTTCTCAGCACTTGAGTCCATCCTGCAAGTGCGCACCGTGACAAAAGCTCTTTTCTCCCCTCTCCCAAAGGGCAAAAGATAGAAAAGACTGAAAGCACATACCACCAGGCTCAAGGACAGCTTCTATACCACCGTTAGCAAACTATTGAATGGTTCCCTAGAAGGATAAGATGGACTGGTGACCTCACAGTCTCTCTTGTTTTGGCCTTGAGCCTCGTTGTTTGCCTACACTGCATGTTACTCTGCATTCGGCTATTGTTTCACCTTGTTCTACCTCAATGCTCTGTTTCATGATCTGATCTGTATGAACAGGATGCAAAACAAGATTTTCACTGTAACTCAGTGCACGTGACAATAATAAACCAATTCCAATTCCAAGACATTACTGCAGTGGTGTCTCTAAATAACTGATTTGGGGTTAACATCCCATCTAAAATCAGACATAAAAGCTAAGGAGCAGAAACAAAATCTAGTAGAAAGATAAAGAAGAAAGAGGGATCTTCCCACCATGGATCCGTGAGAGTTTTGGATTAACATTTTGAACAACTCAAGAAGATTTAAGGAGGCTCAGCTTCCCACCAAGGATTCTAACAACATGCTCCAGATGCATTGTTGAAAGTTTCCTGACTGGTTGCATCATGGAAATTGGAATGCACGGGGATGTATATTGTAAAGCTGCAGAGAGAACTGAACTCTACCTAATGCATCAGAGGCATATCCCTCCCCTCCATCAGTAGTAGCTACAGGAGCTGCTGCCTCAAGAAGGCATTGATCATGTGGATAGTCAGAGGTATTTTTCCCAGGGCTGAAATGGTTGCCACAAGTGGACACAGGTTTAAGGTGCTGGGGAGTAGGTACAGAGGAGATGTCAGGGGTAAGTTTTTTACTCAGAGAGTGGTGAGTGCGTGGAATAGGCTGCCAGCAAAATGGTGGTGGAGGCGGATATAATAGGACCTTTTAAGAGACTTTTGGATAGGTGCATGGAGCTTAGAAAAATAGAGGGCTATAGGTAAGCCTAGTAATTTCTAAGGTAGGGACATGTTTGGCACAACTTTGTGGACCAAAGGGACTGTATTGTGCTGTAGGTTTTCTATGTTTCTATGTTTCTAAGCAGTTTGTGGTTGGGGTGGCTGGAGTTCCTGATGATCCTCTGGGCTTTTTCTACATACCTGCTGCTGTAACTGGCCTGAATAAAGGAAAGTTCACATCCACGGATTTGCTGGGCTGTCCGCACCACTTTCTGCAGTCCCCTGCGAGTGAGGCTAGTACAGTTCCCATACCAAGCAGTGATACAGCCAGTCAGGATGCTCTCAATGGTGCCCCTGTAGAAAGTCCTGAAGATCTGGAAACTCATGCCTAATTTCTTTAGCATCTAAGGTGCAAGAGACACTGCTGTACTTCCTTCACCACACAGCCGGTATGTACAGTCCAGGTGAGATCTTCGGTGATGTGTATAGCAAGGAACTTGAAACTACTCATCCTCTCAACTACAGTCCCTTTGATATCAACAGGGGCTAGCCTGTATCCTTTCCTCCTGTAATCCATGATCAACTCCTTTGTTTCTTCAACATTGAGGGAGAGGTTGTTTTCTTGGCACCACTGTGTCGGGTCATTGGCTTCTCCTCTGTAGGATGTCTCATTGTTGTTGGAAATAAGGCCTATCAATGTTGTGTCATCTGCAAATTTGATGAGCAGATTGGAGCTGTGCATAACGACACAGCCATGGGTCTATAGGGAGTAGAGGAGGGGACTCAGGACACAGCCCCGGGGGTCAGAGGGGCAGAGGTGAGACCAGCCATCCTTACCATCTGCTGGCAATCCAACACGGAGTCCAGGATCCAGCTGCACAAGGTGGGGTGCTGGCCAAGGTCTCTGAGCTTCTTGTCGAGCCTGAGGAGAAATATGACATAGAATGCTGAACTATAGTCCAAGAACAGCATTCTAACATAAGCATCCCTCTTCTTCAGGTGAGTGAGGTGCAGAAGCCTGAAGTCCCACAACACCAGGTTCAAGAACAGCTACCACCATTCAATTCTGAACCACCCGATACAGTCCTAATCACTACAACCCCATGATCACTTTGATCACGTTGGAATAAATGGACCTTTTTGTTCTAGTTGTGTTCTTTCTTGTTTAAAAAAAAGGGTTTAATTTAAGTTTAATTAACATTTATCTTGTGAATGTGTTTAAATTTTGCTAGGTGCCTGTGATGCAGCTGTGTGCAGATTTTTAATCACTTGTACATTTGACAATAAACTCAGCTTTGGCTTTGACTTTCAAGATAACCAGAAAGAAACCATCTTCCATGTGTTACTAAACTTCTGTCTAGTTTAAGATATTCTGGTATTTATCAAATCTGGCATCTATGAATGAGTAAACCACTATGACAGAACACTTTGTGAAATCTGGTGATTTTATTGAAAAGGCATTAACTAAAGGGTAAGTCAGTGCCAAGAAATGGGAGTTCTCCCTGGTGCCCACAAAAATATGCTGGTCCAAACCTGATTGGAGAGCAGCTATTCTAAATGAAGCATGTCCTGGGTTCAAAGCATACAACATGAACCAATGAATTAGTAACAGGTACGTTTTCTGTAGAAGGAGAGATATTTGTGTTGGTGGATGTTCTGTCTGTTAAATAAACAACCTTGCCCTGGTGGAATTATACTCCTTAAGTGTTTCGCTTTACCCAACTCTGAGCTGATTTTAACACCAAATCTCTTTTCCTTCACTCTTGCCTTGCAAACCAGGTACCATGCCAGATCTTTGTGCAAATGGTATGTTGCAAGTGTGGAAGCCATAACCTTCAGGAGTCAAGTCAATTCATGCTTGCTGTTATGTGTATATGCATGGTGAGATACAGGTACCATGAAAATCCTTCTTACAACAGCATTACAGGTGCATAGTACAAAAAAAATCAATGTCATGTCCATGGTAGTGCAAGAGGTGTTGCTGAGGTAGTACTAAAGTTTTTCAGGGCAGTTCACAAACTTATTGGTTGGAGAAAGCAGCTGGTCTTGGACCTAGTGGTGTGGGACTTCAGACTTTTGTGCCTCCTGCCTGATAGCATCATTGAGAAGAGGAATGGTGGGAGTCCTTAATGATCGATGCTGTCTTCTTGAGGTTACACTTCCTGTAGATACTATCAATGCTGGGGAGGACTGTGCCCATGACAGACTGGACTGTGTCTATTACTGTCAATAGTGGGAAGGACTGTACCTGTGATAGACTGGGCTGTGTCTTCCAGTATTTGATGGCTCCTGTGTCCCCACAAATGGACGTCTGATGTTTGGCATAGATTTGATGGGTCAAAGGGTTTGAGTCTGTGTTCTACCATTCCATCTATCCTTGTCCCATTCATGATTAATTACTGTGATGACATAGTATGAATACAATTTAATATTAATTACGGAGAATAAACCAAGCATCAATCCCCCTCTCCTTCCTGGTTAATAAACCTCTTGTGTGAAATAAAGCTGTCCCATTAGCTACACATCCCTTGGCTTGAAGGAAATTGCGAGTGGCCTCCATACGTCTCAGCTCTTCACGAGTACAGCTGTTGTGAATGTATTAGTAGCCTGGCAACAGTGCAGGCCACAGCGGACGAGCTGATGATTGATGCTGATAAATACTGCTGGCTGGTTGGATGCTAATAACTTCTGCTGGATGCTCCGCGTCACTGGCACCAAGAAATGTGCTGAACTCATTGTTACTGGGCAGCTGTATAATTATTCCAAAAATGAATCCTGCTGAAGAGTGATCTGTCTTTAGCTTCACAATCGATTCCCAATGATATCTGCATCATGGTCTGGCCTAATGAGATTCTTCTCTGACACTGAGAACATTCTCTGAATGTCCAAGGAAGATATGTTTTAATACCTTTGCCAGCCTGATTAGAGTTCTCTCTTCAAACCTTGGACATACAGAAGTGTGAGGATCTTATTGCTCAGATTTCACAGGGTAATGAACACAGTCCAGTCCACATGGGTATGGTCCTCCCCACCATTGACAGTAATAGACCCAGTCCAGTCCATCATGGGCACTCTCCTCCCCACAACTGACAGTAATAGACACAGTCCACATGGGCACAGTCCTTCCCACCATTGACAGTATATCCAGGAGGTGCAACTCAAGAAACAGCACCGATCATTAAGGACCCCCACCATCTAGGTCATCCCCTCTTCTTACTGATGCCATCAAGCAGGGTGCAGAAGTTTGAAGTCCCACACCACCATGTCTAGGATCAACTTCTTTCCTACAACCATCAAGTTTTTGAACTGATCTGAACAACTCTAATAGTATCTCAGTAATGGAACTCTACAAACACTACAATGGACTTGTCGCTGATTGTATTTTTTAATACTATGCACCTGTAATGCTGTTGCAAGAAAGTTTTCATTATACCTATACCTCACCATACACATACAGATAACAAGCATGAGTTGGCTTGACTCCTGAAAGTTATGACTTCCACACTTGCCCCAAAACGTGTGCACAGAAATTTGGCATGGTACCTGGCTTGCAAGATGAGACCAAAGTAGAACACTTACAAAGAGCATGTCAAGCAGACAAAAATAAATGGACTGCACAGGGAAGAGACAAAGTTAAACAGTCAAGCTGTAAAAAGAGCACTAACCCGCATGCTGCTGATGAAAAATCTGATAATGATGAGAGTGACACAGGGCTTGGTAGCCTTGAGATTTACAATGTGAAAACTAACCATAGACAAGCAATATGACTCGCAGCAGAAATGAACAGAAAATTAATTAAAATGGAATTGGCCACTGGCTCAGCTATTTCAGTCAGTCCAGAAAATGAGTTTGCATGGCATATTAAAGACTCTGAATGGAAGCCTACAGATATCCATCTAAGAGCTTATACTGGGGAAAACATAACTCCTGTGGGACTGACACTTGTAACAGAAATACAACAACGAACAAGCCACACTGGATTTATATGTAGTAAAACAAGTGGGCTAGCATTGTGTGGGCGTGAGTGGCTGAGACGACTACAACTTGATTAGCGACCCATCCACCATTTGCACGTCACATCCCCTGCAATAGAGTAACTGAAAATTAATTTTAAAAGGTATTAGATGATGCCATAGCTGTGTTCAAAGATGGCTTTAGAAAACTCATACAAAATACTGGAGGAACTCAACAGGCCAGACAGATTCTATTGAGAAAAGTACAGTCAATGTTTCGGGCCAAGATGCTCCATCAGGCCTGGAGAAAAAAAGATGAGGAATCAGATACAAGCATTCTTATAGATAAGCAATATAACTTACACCAGAGTGAACGACGAATTAAAATGGAATTGGACACTGGCTTGGGTGCTTCAGTCATTCCAGAAAATCAGTTTGAATGGCATTTCTAAGATATTGAACAGAAGCTTGCAGATATCAAGCTGAGAACTTACAGTGGAGAAAAGCTAACCCCTGTGGGAATGCCATTCGGAACAGTGAAATACAACAACCAACAGGCCACATTGGGTTTGTATGTGGTCAGAACAGTTAAACAAACATTGTGGCGATATGAGAATAGGGAATATTTTTGCAAACCTTTCTGAAGGAAGACACTGAGGCTACCTACAGATGGAGATGGAAGAAGAGTTCAACGTGTTTCTCACCATAAACACTCACAAAGGGCTTTATCCCTATAGTAGGCTTATTTTTGGAGCAGCACCTGCACCTGCACTCTGGCAAAAAGGAACAGCCCAGGTGGTGCAAGTCTTCTCAGGAAGCAGTGTCACCTGGATGACATCATTGTTACTGGTGAGGATGACAAGGAACATCTGCAGAACTTCAACACAGTGTTAAAATGATTAGGAGATTATAAGCTCAGAACACAACATAATAAGGATGAATTCTTTAAACCAAGCATCATTTACTGTAGTCACACCATTGACACCCAAGAACTACACAGGCATATTGAGAGAATTCAAGCAGTGAGGGAATCCTCCAATGCCGAAGGACATGTCACAGTTGCAGCCCTTTTTGGGATTTGTCAATTACTATAACAGGTTCCTCTCAAACCTGGCTACTGTGCTGTACCCCTTGAACTCATTGCTACAGATTGGGAAGAAGTGGCAACGAACAAAACAGTGTGAGGTGGCTTTCCAAAGGGCAAAGAAAATGGCGACGTCAGACACTGTACTAACACTGTGATCACATGGAAATCACGCAAACTGCTCACACAAGCAGCACTGGAGCTCAGCATTAAACTCGGATCACTGGTGGTGTGAGGCAGCACCTTTACCAGCTGTGCCAACTTCCCAGCCCAATGATTCAGTGTAACAATCAACTCGGTATAAAACTAATGACCACCCCGTCCACAGCCAATACAAACTCAACCAGAGTGCAGACCAGTCCTGGGTACCATACAAGCATCATTATTATAGATGTTCACAAATTGATTTTGTTGTAATATCGTAAAATACACAAAAATAATTATATATGCAACCATACTGCCACAGTATTGTAATAAATGGTGTTAAAGGTACATAAGACAGATAAGAGAGAATAATTACTAAAAGCAGAGACAGAGAGAAAAGTAGTTCTATCTTTCAAAGCAACGAACATATGATCATGTGTCAGACTTTGGAAAATAACAATAACATGGGAGCTCATTAGAATGCAGGGATGTCCATAAGTCGGGTGCTTGCAACCCAGAGATCAATTGTAAAAGGATATGCAATAATTTCCATATTTTCCATACCCAGTCATTGCCATAGTCTGGGGAATTCTGTTGGGTATCACAAATCAGTTGACCACATTCCCCAATAGCAAAGGCAGTGAAACATTACAGTCGGTAAACTTCAGTGTGGTCAAGCATAGAGGCCAACGTGATTCTGAGTACCTCTCACGTGCTCCATCCCCTCACACACATACCACCTTCTCTGTCATCTTCTTCACTCCTGTCTCATAAGATTAAGATCTGGGCCTGAACAAGAGTCACTGACAGATATGATGGCCTTGGATTGGGCATCAATGTCTCATTGTAGATCTGGAAGTCAGGAATTAATACAGAAGATTGACTGTTTCTCTTCACATGGATGCCACCAGGCCTGCTGAGTATTCCCAGTATGTTGCCGCCTTCTAAATTAATGGATGTACTTCAGAGCAAACTTCCTAGTTGGAAGCTTTGGGAATAGCCAGAATTATTCCTATCAAGGTAAAATATGACGTAACACAATGCAGTGCTTTCATTTGAAGTACAGCCTTCGTAAGCCCTGGTTCAAATCTTTGAGTGCAGACAAAACTCACAATCCCCAACTCACATAGTGAAAATCAAAAATACTGCAGATGCTGAAAATCCAAAATAAAAATGGGAAATAAGACCATAAGAAATAGGAACAGAATTAGGCCATTTGGTCCATTCAGTCTGCTCCACCATTTCATCATGACTGATCCAATTTTCCTCTCGGCCCCAGTCTCCTGCCTTCTCCCTATGTCCCTTCATGCTCTGAATAATCAAAAATCTATCAACCTCCTTATATATATATATATATAAAGACTTGACCTCCACAGCTGCCTGTGGCAAAGAATTCCTCAGATCCACCACTCTCTGATGAAAGAAAATACTCCTCAGCTCCATTCTAACACGATGCCCTTCTACTTTGAGGTTGTGTCTCCACATCCACTCTAGCAAGATCTTCCACAATTCAACAGGTTTCAATGTGGTCACTCCTCGTTCTTCTGAATTCCAGTGAATACAGGCCCAGAGCCATCAAATGTTCTTCATATGACAAGCCATTTAACATATAAGGATTGTTTGACAGCTTTGGGCCTGTACTCACTGGAATTTAAAAGAATGAGGGGAGATCTCATTCAAACCTACGGAATGTTGGAAGGACAAGATAGGGTGGATGTGGAGAGGATGTTTCCTTGGAGGGGCTATCCAGAACTAGAGGGCACAGCCTCAAAATTGAGGGGTGACCTTTTAGAACAGAAGTAAGGAGGAATTTCTATAGACAGAGAGTAGTGAATCTGATAGAGAGTAGTGAGGACCGAGAAGATGTGGATAAGGGAAGCACAGGAGCACCTACAGGACTGCTTTGAATCAGTGGACTGGACTGTATTCAGGGATTCATCTTTGAATCTGGATGAGTGTGCTGCACTTGTTACTGACTTCATTAAAACCTGTGTGGATGAGTGTGTGCCTACAAAGGCTTGCTGGATATTCCCAAACCAAACGCTGTGGATGAACCAGGAGGTACATCGTCTGCTGAAGGCTAGATCTCTGGCAGTCAAGTCTGGCGACCCAGCCCTGTACCAGAAAACCAGGTATGATTTGCGGAGGGCTATTTCAAGGGCAAGGAGACAATTTCGAAGGAGGTTGGAGGCAACATCGGATGTACAACTTCGGCAGGGTTTGCAGGACATCACTTCCTACAAAGCGAAACCCAGTAGCATGAATGGCAGTGATGCTTCACTACCAGACGAACTCAATGCCTTCTATGCCTGCTTTGAAAGGGAGAATATAACTACAGCTGTGAAGATCCCTGCCTCACCTGATGACCCTGTGATCTCTGTCTCAGAGACCAATGCTAGGCTGTCTTTAAAGAGAGTGAACCCTCGTAAGGCAGAAGGTCCTGATGGAGTACCTGGTAAGGCTCTGAAAATCTGTGCCAACCAACTGGCGGGAGTATTCAAGGACATTTTCAACCTCTCACTGCTATGGACAGAAGTTTTCACTTGCTTCAAGAGGGCAACAATTATACCAGTGCCAAAGAAGAATAATGTGAGCTGCCTTAAAGACTATTGCCCGGTAGAATTCACGTCGACAGTGATGAAATGCTTTGAGAGGTTGGTCCTGACTGGACTGAACTCCTGCCTCAGCAAGGACCTGGGCCCATTGCAACTTGCCTATTGCCACAATAGGTCAACGGCAGATGCAATCTCAATGGCTTTCCACACGGCCTTAGAGCACTGAGACAAAACAGACACCTACGTCAGGATGCTGTTCATCGACTACAGCTCAGCACTTAATACCATCATTCCTACAATCCTGATCGAGAAGTTGCAGAACCTGGGCATCTGTTCCTCCCTCTGCAATTGGATCCTCAACTTCCTAACCAGAAGACCACAATCTGTGTGGATTGGTGATAACATCTCCTCCTCGTTGATGATCAACACTGGTGCACATCAGGGATGTGTGCTTAGCCCACTGCTCTACTCTCTCTATACCCATGACTGTGTGGCTAGGCATAGCTCAAATATCAACTAGAAATTTGCTGATGATACAACCATTGTTGATAGAATCTCAGATGGTGACGAGAAGGTGTACAGGAGTGAGATATGTGGAGTGGTGCCACAGCAACAACCTGGTACTCAACGTCAGTAAGACGAAAGAGCTGATTGTGTTCTTCGGGAAGGGTAAGACGAAGGAACACATACTAATCCTCATAGAGGGATCAGAAGTGGAGAGAGTGAGCAGTTTCAAGTTCCTGGGTGTCAAGATCTCTGAGGATCTAATCTGTTCCCAACATATTGATGCAGTTATAAATCAAGACAGTGGCTATACTTCATTAGGAGCTTGAAGAGATTTAGTATGTCAACAAATACACTCAAAAACTTCTACAGATGTACCGTGGAGAACATTCTGACAGGCTGCATCACTGTCTGATATGGAGGTGGAGGGGCTACTGTACAGGACTAAAAGAAACTGCAGAAGGTTGTAAATTTTGTCAGCTCCATCTTGGATATTAGATGTTAGATATTAGATATTGGATATTGGATAGTAGCCTTCTGATTCTGATCAATGGAATGCTCTGCCACAGACTGCAGTGGAAGCCAAGTCCAGTGGGTGTACTTAAAGCTGAAGTTGATAAGTTCATTGGTCAGGGCATCAAAGGGTATGGCTAGAAGGCAGGTGTATGGGATTGAGTGGGATGTGGGATCAACATTGATGGGATGGCGGAGCAGACTCGATGGGCTGAATGGCCCTCTGTCTTTTGGTCTTATGGTCTTTTGGTGGCACAGGTAACAATTGTGAGATCATAACCCTGGAGATTCTGCCCTTTACCATAGCCCCTAACTCCCAGAACTCCCTGTGCAGAACCTTGTCACTCATCCTACCATGTCATCGGTGCCTACATGGACCATGACGTCTGGCTGTTCACCCTCCTATTTAAGAATGCTAAGGACTCAATCCTAGATTTCCTGGAACCTGACACCTGGGAGGCCACGTGCCATCTGGGAATCTCGTTCTCGCCCACAGAACTCCCTGACCTGGAAACAGTCAGCCATTCAGGCAGTGGAACGAGAAACAGAATGAAATGATTCAGGTTGAACAGCTGACGAAGGATCTTGGATTTGAAATAATGGCTGTTTCTCTCTCCACAGATGTTGCCTGGCCTGCTGAGAGTTTTATGCATTTTTGTTTTATTTTGGATTTTTAACAGCTGCAGTTTTATGAATTTTCTGCCTTTATGCCTTGACTCAGAGAAAATGTTATTTCTGAGTCACAGTTAACGTCAGAGTATAATTGCAATGATTCACCCTAGTAATCAAACAAAAAATTAGTCTGCCCAATTGGCTTTGGATCAAGTGACTAATCAGTTTTTAACCTAATAAACAGCAAATTGAGTGAAAGAGAGAAGGAAAGAGAAAGACAAAAGCAGAGCAAAAGAGAGAGTGTGAGAGAGAGAGGGGGAGGGGGTGAGAGAGATGGGGGTAAAGAGAAAGAGAGTTCATGTATTGGAGAAAACAAATGAAGCATAGAAACATAGGAAACCTACAGCACAATACAGGCCCTTTGGAACACAAAGCTGTGCCAAACATGTCCTTACCTTAGACATTACCTAGGGTTACCCATAGCCCTCTATTTTTCTGGGCTCTATGTACCTGTCCAGGAGTCTCTTAAAAGACCCTATCGTATCCACCTCCACCACGTCACCGGCAGCCCATTCCACGCACTCATCACTCTCTGCATAAAAAACGTACCCCTGACATCTCCCCTGTACCTACTTCCAAGCACCTTAAAACTGTGCCCTCTCGCGCTAGCTATTTCAACCCTGACTATCCACACGATCAATGCCTCTCCTCATCTTATACACCTCTGTCAGGTTACCTCTCATCCTCCGTCGCTCCAAGGAGAAAAAGGCCGAGTTCACTCAATATATTCTCATAAGGCATGCTCCCCAATCCAGGCAACATCCTTGTAAATCTGCTCTGCGCCTTTTCTATGATTTCCACATCCTTCCTGTAGTGAGGCAAACAGAACTGAGCACAGTACTCCAAGTGGGGTCTGAACAAGGTCCTATACAGCTGCAACATTACTTCTCGGCTCCTAAACTCAATACACGGCTGATGAAGGCCAATGCACCGTTTGTCTTCTTAACCACAGAGTCAACCTGTACAGCAGCTTTGAGTGTCCTATGAACTCGGACCCCAAGATCCTTCTGACCCTCCACACTGCCAAGAGTCTTACCATTAATACTATATTCTGCCATCATATTTGACCTACCAAAATGAACCACCTCTCACTTATCCATCTGCCACTTCTCAGCCCAGTTTTGCATCCTATCAATGTCCCACTGTAACCTCTGACAGCCCTCCACACTATCCACAAAACCCCCCAACCTTTATGTCATCAGCAAATTTACTAATCCATCCCTCCACTTCCTCATCCAGGTCATTTATAAAAATCACGAAGAGAAGGGGTCCCAGAACAGATCCCTGATGCACAACACTGGTCACCGGCCTCCATGCAGAATATGACCCGTCTACAACCACTCTTTGCCTTTTGTGGGCAAACTAGTTCTGGATCCATGAAGCAATGTCCCCTTGAATCCCATGCCTCCTTACTTTCTCAATAAGCCTAGCATGTGGTACCTTGTCAAATGCCTTGCTGAAATCCATATACACTACATCTACTGCTCTACCTTTATCAATGTGTTTAGTCACATCCTCAAAAAATTCAATCAGGCTCATAATGCACGACTTGCCTTTGACAAAGCCATGCTGACTATTCCTCATCATATTATACCTCTCCAAATGTTCATAAATCCTGCCTCTCAGGATCTTTTCCATCAACTTACCAACCACTGAAGTAAGACTCACTGGTCTATAATTTCCTGAGCTATCCCTACTTCCTTTCTTGAATAAGGGAACAATATCTACAACCATCCAATCCTCCAGAACCTCCCCCATCCCCATTGATGATGCAAAGATCATCGTCAGACACTCAGCAATCTCATCCCTCGCCTCCCACAGTAGGCTGGGGTACATCTCATCCAGTCCCGGTGATTTATCTAACTTGATGCTTTCCAAAAGCTCCAGCACATCCTCTTCCTTAATGTCTACATGCTCAAGCTTTTCAGTTCACTGCAAGTCATCCCTACAATCGCCAAGATCCTTTTCCGTAGCGAATACTGAAGCAAAGTATTCATTAAGTACCTCTGCTTTCTCCTCCGGTTCCATACACACTTTTCCACTGTCACATTTGATTGGTCTGACGTCTTATCCTCTTGATCTTCTCATACTTGTAGAATGCCTTGGAGTTTTCCTGAATCCTGTCCACCAAGGCCTTCTCATGGCCCCTTCTGGCTCTCCTAATTTCATTCTTAAGCTCCTTCCTGCTAGCCTTATAATCTTCTAGATCTCCATCATTACCTAGTTTTTTGAACTTTTCATAAGTTTTTCTTTTCTCCTTGACTAGATTTACAACAGCCTTTGTACACCACGGTTCCTGTACCCTAGCATCCTTTCCCTGTTTCAATGGAACATACCTATGCAGAACTCCACGCAAATATCTCCTGAATATTTGCCACATTTCTTCCGTACACTTCCCTGAGAACATCTGTTCCCATTTTCTGTTTTCAAGTTCCTGTACTGATAACCTCATATTTCCCTTTACTCCAATTAAACACTTCCCTAACTTGTCTATCCCTATCCCTCTCCAATGCTATGGAAAAGAAGATAGAATTGTGATTACTATCTCCAAATGGTCTCCCACTGAGAGATCTGACACCTGACCAGGCTCATTTCCCAATACCAGATCAAGTACAACCTCTCCTCTTGTAGGCTTATCTACATCTTGTGTCAAGAAACTTTCCTGAACACACCTCACAAACTCCACCTCATCTAAACCCCTTGCTCTAGGGAGATGCCAATTGATATTTGGGAAATTAAAATCTCCCACCACGACAACCCTGTTATGATTACACCTTTCCAGAATCTGTCTCCCTATCTGCTCCTCGATGTCCCTGTTACTATAGGGTGGTCTATAATAAACACCCAGGTAGAGTTATTGACCCTTTTCTGTACCTAACTTCTTCCCATGGAAACTCAGTAGACAATCCCTCCATGACTTACTCCTTTTCTGCAGCCGCGACACTATCTCTGATCAACAGTGCCACACCCCCACTTCTTTTGCCTTCCTCCCTGTCCTTTCTGAAACATCTAATGCCTGGCACTCTAAATAACCACTCCTGCCCCTGAGTCATCCAAGTCTCTGTAATGGCCACAACATCACAGCTCCAAGTACTGATCAACGCTCTAAACTCATCCACTTTGTTCACAATGCTCCTTGCATTAAAATAGGCACATCTCAAACCATCCGTCTGAGCGTGTCTCTTCTCTATCACTTGCCTATCCTCCCTCTCGCACTGTCTCCAAGCTTTCTCTACTTGTGAGTCAACCACCTTTCCCTCCATCTCTTCAGTTCAGTTCCCACCCCCAACAATTCTAGTTTAAACTCTCTCCAGTAGCCTCAGCAAACCTCCCCGCCAGGGTATTGGTCCCCCTGGGATTCAAGTGCAACCCGTCCTTTCTGTACAGGTCACTCCTGCCCTAAAAGAGGTCCCAATGATCCAGAAATCTGAATCCCTCCCTCTGCTCCAATCTCTAAGCCACACATTTATCCTGCACCTCATTCTATTCCTATACTCACTGTTCCATGACACAGGCAGTAATCCTGATATTACTTCCTTTAAGGTCTTGTTTCTCATCTTCCTTCCTAACTCCCTGCAGTCTGTTTTCAGGACCTCCTCCCTTTTCCTACCTATGTCATTGGTACCAATATGTACCACGACCTCTAGCTGTTCTCCTTCCCACTTCAGGATATTGTGGACGTGATCAGAAACATCCCGGATCCTCGCACCTGGGAGGCAAACTACCATCTGTGTTTCTTTCCTGCATCCACAGAATCTCCTGTCTGACCCCCTAACTATAGAGTCCCCTATCACTGCTGCCATCCTCTTCCTTTCCCTACCCTTCTGAGCCACAGATCCAGACTCTGTTCCAGAGGCTCGGCCACTATTGCTTCCCCCAGGTAGGCCGTCTCCCCCGAAAGTACTCAAGCAGGAGTACTTATTGTTAAGTGGGACAGCCACAGGGGTACTGTCTAGCCTCTGACTCCTGCCCTTCCGTCTCCTGAATGTTACCCACTGATCTGTCTCCCGAGGCCCTGAAAGTGAAATAAGAGTGACAGAAAAAGAGAAAGGGCATGTGAGAGACCAAATGAGGGAAAAGAAAGAGACAGAGACTGAAAGACAGTGAGAGAGTGAGAAAGGAAGGGAAGAGGAAAGAGATTGGTTTTGAAAATTGTGCACATTGTACAACAGGGCCCCACCACTGGCCAGAGTGTGCAGTTACCATGTAGTGAGTTCGCATATTATGTTCCAATGATTAATTTAACTAGGATGTAAAAAGTAATGCTAGATTTCACAAACAATTACTGAACTATATTTACACAATCTGCCTTGCCTTTAAATCTAATTTCACCCTGAAATCCCACAGGAAGAGAAGATCAAACAGTGTAAAAATGGACTCCCCGTTCAACAACTTATCAAAGGCGCAGAATGACAGATGAAAATGACTCTGATCTCTCTAAGTATAGAAGGAATAAACTATCAGGCATGCAGTGCCCCAGGACATCTCCAAGGGGTTCACTTCACAGCCAGTAAATCACTTTTGATGTGTGTTCACAGTTTTGTGGGCAAAGTCAAAGGGCACTTACCACACAGGAGATCCCAAAATAACTATAAATTGAAGTAATGTACACATCAATTTTATCTGCTTGCTTCTAATTCATTAAGTTCACTGCCTTTAAAAATCAAACAGCGATCAATCTTATTTTTTATATTTCCGACTGGCCTTTGGCTTTAATCTCTCTAGTTTTTGTATTCTGGATGGGGCAGGGTGGGGGGGTCACTTGCAAGGTCTGCATTTAGTATCCGCCTCTAATTATCTCTAAACTGAATGGTTTGCCAGTCGTTGGTGGCTCTGCAGACTCACCTTACACTCACCTTATACAAGGACCATTCGGCCCACTGGGTCTGTGGTATCCCATCAGTCTCATTTCCCCTCTCCTTAACTCCCAGTCCCCTGCAACTTATTCTCTCTCACATGCCCCTTTTTTGGTTCATTTGGTACCTACCAACACCAGGAGGCAGTTCACAGCAGCCAATGAACCTATCAGCAGGGATTTTAGATACAGAGCACAGGAAGGGTATTTGTAAACTCCACACCAACAGTGTCCAAAGTCAGGACTAAACTGGAGTTTCTGGCACAGTGAGGCAGCAGAGCTGAAAGATGGCGCCATAACACTCTCTGTGATGTACGTCCAAGTCAATACAGGAACCACCTGTGACTGGGCAGGCTTCCTCCCGCATTGGAAGGTGTTGACAATAACCCGCGAGTCTATGGTTAACTGTAACCTTTTTTGTTGCAGGTTTAAGATAGTTTAATGTCATTTCCAGTACACAAGTGTAAAGGAGAACAAAATAATTGTTACTCTGGATCCGATGCAGTGCCAGAAAAAATAACACGATGAGGAACACACACAATAACTGTAAATACATATGGTAGTGTATATATAGGGATTGATAATATGTCCATGGAGTGATGTAGGCACAGGAGTGTCTGTACATAAGATGACTGACAGGAAATGATAAAATAGTGCTGGTGGGAGTGTGGAGGGTGTGGAGAGGTGGGTTAGTGGGTGGAGGTATTGATCAGCCTTACTGCTTGGGGAAAGTAACTGTTTTTAAGTCTGGTGGTCCTAGTGTGGATGCTACATAGCCTCCTCCCTGATAGGAGGGGAACAGACAGTCCATGAGCAGGGTGGGTGGGATTCTATATTATGTTTCTGGCACCTCTCTGTATGTACTGTTACGTCCATAATGATGGGAAAGTTGTTGTATTATTTAAATGTAAATTCCATTTCTAAAGTAGAATAAATCCTGACCAGTAATTTGTAGCTCTGATACGAAGCTATGGACTGACTCACCATGTCGGTGGTACTTGAGGGGTAAGGGTGTGCGGACGGTTCCATTTAATATCAGAGAATGTATACAGTATACAACCTGAAATTCTTACTCTTCACTAACATCCATGAAACAGAGAGAAAACCCCCAAAGGGGGAATTACATGCAGGCCTTTTTCCCATGAGCTTGGGTGAGACCAGATCTGGAAGCCATGGGTGTAGGGTGTAGGGTGTAGGGTGAAATATTTAAAGTGAACCTGAGGGGGAACTTCTTCACACGGAAGGTGGTGTGAGTGTGGAACGAGCTGTCAGCTGAGGTGGTGGATGCAGGTTTGGTGGCAACATTTAAGAGAAGTTTGGATAGGTTCATGGATACAAGGGGTATAGAGGGCTATGGTCTGGGTTCAGGTAGATGGAACTAGGTAGACAAAAGTTCAGCATGGATCAAATGGGCTGAAGGACTTGTTTCTGTGCTGTATGACTCTGCCCTATCTGTTCTGGGCCCAACACATAGGCAAAATAATGAAGCACTTTAACTTTCATTCAAGCTTAAGGAGATTTGGCAAGTCCTCAGATACTCTGCAGAGGCACTGTGGAAATATCCCGATTGGTTGCACCACGGCCTGGTATGGAAATTCCAAAGCACAGGTACACAGAGGCTCCAGAGGGTAGTGACAGAACATGGTTCATCACAGGTACAAAGAGGCTCCAGATGGCAGTGACAGAACATGGTTCATCACAGGTACAAACATGGCTCCAGAGGGTAGTGGACACACCATGATCCATCACAGGTACACAGAGGCTCCAGATGGCAGTGACAGAACATGGTTCATCACAGGTACACAGAGGCTCCAGAGGGTAGTGACAGAACATGGTTCATCACAGATACACAGAGGCTCCAGATGGCAGTGACAGAACATGGTTCATCACAGGTACACAGGGGCTCCAGAGGGTAGTGGGCACACCATGGTTCATCGCAGGTACACAGAGGCTCCAGAGGGTAGTGGACACACCATGATCCATCACAGGTACACAGAGGCTCCAGAGGGTAGTGGACACACCATGATCCATCACAGGTACACAGAGGCTCCAGATGGCAGTGACGGAACATGGTTCATCACAGGTACACAGGGGCTCCAGAGGGTAGTGGGCACACCATGGTTCATCGCAGGCACAGCCCTCCACCACTGACAGTGTTTGCAGGAAGCACTGTGTCAAGAAGGTGGCGACCAACATCAAAGGACCCCCACTATCCAGGTTGTTTCCTCTGCTTGCTGCCACCATCGAGCAGGAGGTACCTAAGCCTGAAGTCCCACACCATCAGATTCAGGAACAGCTACTTTCCTACAGCCATCAGTTTCCTGAACCGACCTGCACAAACCTAACCTACCTCAGCAAAAGAACCCCGCGGACCACCTCTTACACCACTCTGGACTTGTCCCTGACTTTGTTTTTTTTTTGCACTAAGCTCTTGTTTCACACCATCTTGTTTTCATTCACAGTCTGAAATAAGTTACATATAATCCATGTTCTGTGCGCTGACTGACCCTACATGCCTGTGCCACAGCCTCTCTTATGTTTTGTAACTCCAAGATATAAAAACTAATTAAAATCAAAACAAGGGAGCCGGGTGTGTGAATCTAACTTTGCTTTTCACTTTAAGCGAGGTGCGTAAGTCACATCGCAACGTAATGACGTATGCCATTTACGTCCTTTTACATATAACGTTTCTGGTGTCAGGGAGAAGTAGCACCTCTGGTAGGGGAACACATCGTGTCCTTTTCAAGGTGGTTAGTCCACCTTTGGTCCCCACCTGGCACTCAGCTCTCACCTGTGGCTCCCCGTAGCTGTTTGCATGTGACAGCGGCCACACCCCGGGCAACAGCTTCGACAAGCCGGCTAAACCAGGTGAGGGTAGCCGGCGGGTCTCAAACCCTCGGTGAGATAGGGAGTTGTCTATCCCAGTATGTGAAGACAGACTCCGGCGGATTGAGCGGACGAGACCAATGGAAGGTCCAGCGGTCAAGAAGGCGGTCTCTGCAAGCGTCGTGGAACGTGTAGAGCACGACAAGACACAGATGACGTCCTGGTCATCCACTGCGCCTTGTCCCATCTCCAGCCGTCTCAACTCTTGTCTTGCCACTGGATCCAGATGGGAATTGGGAAGAGAGAGTGAGGCTGACGCTGTGCAACTCTCCCTCACTTAAATCCAAATCACGCGCTAGTCTCGACACCATCAAATGGTGTCGAGGTCCTCATCGACGTTGATGATGGACAAACACACAACACACATATAACGTGCAATACATTATGTAAACAACGAAGAATGCTTAATCAAACAACCTATTTGTAATGTTACTCAAATATTACTAAAATATTAAATACTCAATTCCAACTCAAATAGAATGCATCTCAACTTTTATATATAAACAGGCTCTCCTATGGTAGTTGTAGGAGTTGACTTGGGAACTAGGGAAGTGGTTCTGACAACTCTGGATGCCTTTCTTCTGGACTTGTTGGCATCCTGAACGGTGCATGGCGAGCTTCACTGGAAGATTCGATCCATAATGTATGAGTACAGTGTCTGATACTACCACTTCCTTTATCTTTTGGAAAGCCACCTCATACTAGTTTGACCATTGCTATTTCTTCCTGACCTGTAGTAACACGTTCAAGGGGTATAGCACAGTAGCCAGGTTTGGCAGGAGGTTCTAATAGTAGTTGGCAAATTCTAAAATGGACAGTGTTCCTGTGAGAAGTCCTTTGGCCTTGGGGCATCCAGCACTACTTGAGATTTCTGAGATGTTACTTGTCATCCTTACTGGAAACAATGATTTAATTCAGATAAGACTGAGTGCCTGGGCAGCCTTGCAGAGCCTAGTACGTAGCTTTTTGCCAGAATGCAGGTGCAGCTGCTACTTCAAAACTTAATATCGTGATAAAGCTCTTCATGAGTATCTATGGTGAGAAACACGTTGGACTCTTCTTCCATCTCCATCGGCTGACTGTACTTTGCTGAAATGTTTCCCTCCAGAAAGATGTGCGAAGTTATCCTCTATTCTGAGAAAAGGATATTGATCGGCTTTTGGTACTGAGTTGATGGTGGCCTTAAAATCACCACAGATCCTGGCAGACCATTCTTCTTAGCTACTGCGACCACCAGTGTTGCCCATGGAAGCCACATAACCTTGGATGAATTCCTCCAGCCTCCACGTGATCTAGCTCACTGACTACTTTATCACAGATGGTAATAAGAACCAGACAAGCTTTGTTAAACTTGGGTATGGCATTTTCTTTTCACACTATTTTACCCTTGATATGTTTGAGTTTTCCACTGCCATCCTTGAACACTGCTGTGACATCATCCAGTACCTTACTTAATTCGTTTTCGTTTGACCCTGCCACAGGGGATGTTGCATGCAAATGGTGGATGAATCTCCAATCAAGTTGTAGATGTCTCAGCCAATCACATCACACAATGTTGGTCTAACTGTTTTGACCACATACAAGCCCATTGTGGCTTGTTGGTTGTTATATTTCACTGTTACGAATGTCATTCCCACAGGGGTTAGCTTTTCTCCACTATAAGTTCTTAGCTGAATATTGGCAGGCTTCAGTTCAGTATCTTTTTAACGTTATTCAAACTTATTTTCTGGAATGACTGAAACACCCAAACCAGTGATCAAATCCATTTCGATTAATTTGCCATTCACTTCTGGTGTACAACTCCTCACCTTTTTCTCTCCAGTCCCGATGAACTAGTGTTGGGCACGTGGCCAAGTGGTTAAGGAATTGTCTAGTTACCTCAAGGTCGCTAGTTCAAGCCTCAGCTGTGGCAGCATGTTTGTGCCCTTGAGCAAGGCACTTAATCACACATTGCTCTAGTCTGTGCGGGGAGTGGCGCCCCACACAGACTTCCAATCTGCGCCTTGTAAGGCATGAAAATGCCCGACACAGGCCTCTCATGGTCTGAGTCAACGTTCCACCCCTCCCCACTCCCCCCCCCCGCAATGAATGGTCTTGGTCCGAAATGTCGACTACATTCTTTTCCATTGACACTGCCTGGCCGGCTGAGTTCTTTCACCATTTTGTGTGTTTGCTTGGATTTTCTCTTGCTTTTGCAAGCCTATTGTTAGCTTTCACATGGTAAATCTCAAGGTTATCCAGTCCTGTGTCACTCATTATCAGATTTTTCATCAACAGCATACAGACTAGTGCTCTAAACTGTAGCTTAATTTTTTATCTTTTTCTCTTCCCTGTGTAGTGCATTTGTTTTTGTCTCCCCGACACGCTCTTTGTATGTGTCGTTCTGCACTTTGTTCCCTTTTCTGAAAGCTTCACCTTTAAACCTGCATTGGTCTGGTGTATCTGAGCCCCCGCTACAACAATAACACGATTTGTTCAGCCAGGCTGCTTTCTGTTTAGACACTGCAATCTTATTCATGATCACTTTCATTCAGAATGAGAATCATGTTCAATGTCATAAAAGTTGTTAACTTTGCAGCAGCAGTGCTATGCAATACAGAATAAATATAGAAAATACTGAGCTACAGTGAATGTATATATGTACATTAATTAATTTAATTAAAAATAGTAGTGCAAAATCAGAAATAATTTTAAAAATGTGGTAATGCTCTTGGGTTCAATGTCCATTTAGAAATCAGGTGGCAGAGGGGAAGAAGCTGGTCCTGAATCTTTGAGTGTGTGCTTTTAGACTTCTGTACCTCCCTCCTGATGGTAACAATGAGAAGAGGGCAAAACCTGGGTGATGGGGGTCCTTAATAACGGACGCTGACTTTCTAAGGCACTGCTCCTTGAAGATGTCTTGGATACTACAGAGGCTAGTACCCATGATGGAGCTGACTAATTATACACTTTTCTATAGCTTCATTTGATCCTCTGCAGTAGCTCTCCCATACCAGACAGTGATGTAGAATATCAGAACGCTCTCCACAATACATCTGTAGAAGCTTTAGAGTGTTTTAGCTGACAAACCAAATCTCTTCAAAATCTTAATGAAATTTCCCATTCCCACATGTCAGTACACAGCCTCCTCAACTGCCACAATAAGGCCACATTCAAGTTGGAGGAGCAACACCTTATATTCCGTCTGGGTAGACTCCAATCTGATGGCATGAACATCGATTTCTCAAACTTTCAGTAGTGCCCCACCACCTCGCCATTCCCCATTCCCATTTCCCTCTCTCACCTCAGCCATCCATCACCTCCCTCCGGTGCTCCTCCCCCTTCCTGTTCTTCCATGGCCTTCTGTCCTTGCCTATCAGATTCCCCTTTATCGCTTTCACCAATCGACTTCCCAGCTCTTTACTTCACCCCTCCCCCTGCCCCAGTTTAACCTATGACCTACTACCTTGTATTTCCTCCTCCCTTCCCCCCACCTCCTTGCTCTGAACTCATCTTTTTTCTCCAGTCTTGATGAAGTGTCTCAGCCCGAAACATAGACTATTCACCTTTTTCCAGAGATTTTGTCTGGCCTGCTGATTTCCTTCAGCTTTTTGTTGAAATATAGTCACTATATTGACTTTTTTTTAGCTGCTTCAATATGTTGGGACTGGGTTAGATCCTCGAAGATCTTGACACCCAAGAACTTGAAATTGCTCACTCTCTCTACTTCTGATCTCTCTATGAGGATTGGTTCCTATTCCCTCACCTCACCCTTTCTGAAGTCCACAATCAGCTATTTGGTCAGACTTATCTTGAGTGCCAGGTTGTTGTTGCGACACCACTCAACTAGTCGGTATATGTCTCTCCTGTACACCTGTTTGTCTCCATCTGAGATTCTGCCAACAGTGGTTGTATCATCATTAAAT
Source organism: Mobula hypostoma (assembly GCF_963921235.1). Classification (NCBI taxonomy): domain Eukaryota; kingdom Metazoa; phylum Chordata; class Chondrichthyes; order Myliobatiformes; family Myliobatidae; genus Mobula; species Mobula hypostoma. The sequence goes on from NC_086125.1 coordinate 2,851,366, forward strand.
TTATAGATGCCTTTATGCCTAGTCTCACTGCCATGAGTATAGAGGGAGTGGAGCAGTGATCTAAGCACACACCCCTGAGGTGCACCAGTGTTGTTTGTCAGCGAGGAGGAGCAGTTATTTCAAATTAGCACAGATTGCAGTATTCCAGTTAGAAAGTCGAGGATCCAATTGCAGAGGCCTAGGTTCTGTCATTTTTTTTGATCTGGACTGTAGGAATGATGGTGTTAAATACTGATCTATATTCAATGAGCAGCATGCTGACTTAGGTGTTTGTATGACTGAGCGCATCTCCATTGTATCTCCATCTGTTGCTTCCATTGGCATAGCTATTTCAACGACCCTTTCAAAAATAACTAGTGCTTCAGTTAGGAAGAGTTATTGAATAATTTTTATAAGATTCCACAAACTGAACGATCAGTCTGTGGATCAATAAGTCTGTTACCAAACTGACAATCTCTTCAATTCAGCCACGTATACTGAAATGGGCTCACCTTTCTTTTGATTCTGCTTGTGAAACCTAGAGTTCTGCAATCAACAATGAATTGGGTTCTAAACGCTCCTGCATTACTTTCATGGTATCAGCCAAACTCATTTTGGGTGGTTTGGTTGGAGGTGTTAAACTTCTAAGCAAACTGTATGCCTTTAAATCCAATGCATTCATCAAAGCTGGTACCTGCTCTTCATTGGCTATTTCATCTGCTTCCAAATACAGCTCAATCTGCTCACAGTACAAAATCCAGTTATCTGTTGTGTAATCAAATGTGTCATTCTTTCTGATGTAGCCAGACAATTTTGCTTTTTTTTAATGATTGTTATCACCCAATACCCACTGTTTATGAACCCATGAAATCTTCCGTTATATGCCTTTTCTTAATTTAGCAGTCTCTGTCCATTCCCAAAGATACCATCCTGCACTGTTTTTTTTAACTCAACTGTTTATCGCTGCTCTTTTTTTAAACTCAAACGTCTTCAACGGGTGGTCTCTGTTTGTTTTACCACTGTTATGATTTGTTACTCAAAAACACACAAAATAATTAAAAGGAAATCAAGTGAGCCAAGAATGCGAGTATAACTTTGTGTTTGACTTTAAGCAAGGAGGATACGTGTGACATGGCAGTGAAATGATGTATGTCGTTTACATACTTTTACATATAACCCACGATGCGAAGTGTCTATAAAATAAGTATTCCCCCCCCCCAAGAAGTTTTCATGTTTTATTGTTTTACAACATTGAATTGCAATGGATATAATTTGGCTTTTTTGACACCAATGAACAGAAAAGGACTCCCTCGTGTCACAGTGAAAACAAATCTCTACAAAGAAATCTAAATTAATTATAAATATAAAACACAAAATAATTGATTGTATCAGTATTCATACCACCCTCTCCCTTTAATAGGACCCACCGAATCATCACTGGTGCAGCCAATTGGTGTTAGAAGTCACATAATTAGTTAAATGAGGATCTGTTTTTGGAGACCAATGGGCAGTAAAGGTGTTTCAATTGCTTGTAGTAAAAATACACCTGTATCTGGAAGGTCCAACTGCAGGTGAGTCAGTATCCTGGCAAAAACTACACCATCAAGAAAAAAGAATATTCCAAACAACCTTGCAAAAAGGTTATTGAAAAGCACAAGTCAGGAGATGGATACAAGAAAATTTTCAAGTCACAGAATATCCCTTGGAGTATGGTTAAGTCAATCATCAAGAAATGGAAAGAATATGGCACAGCTATAAATCTGCCTGAACAAATTTACCCTGAACATCTGCAGTCAGCTTCGCTGAGAGCCTGGGGCCAGTTGTTGCAAGATTGTTTCTGCACTCTACCGAGATCACCTTTAGATGTTTTTCTAAAAACCTGGGACCATGAATATACATAAAAAACAAACTTTATGCTTTATTTATCTAGCATTCCACAGGGACATACCTTCATTCTCACTCACAAAACAGTCTACTGTTGTCATTTTCTACAAATTACTGGCTTGAAATTACACAGACTTGCACCTCACATCCATAAGATCATAAGACATAGGAGCAGAATTAGGCCATTAGGCCTATCGAGTCTGCTCCACTATTCAATCATAGCTGATATATTTTTCCACAAAACCCCAGTCTCCTGCCTTCCCCTTATAACCTTTGACACCCTTACTAATCAAGAACCTATCACCCTATGCTTTATATATATCAAATGCCTTGGTCTCCACAGCTGCCTGTGCCAATAATTTGACAAATTCACCATTCTCTGGACAAGCAAACTCCTCCTTATTGCTGTTCTAAAGGGAAATCCTTGCTTTTTGAGGCTGTGCTCTCTTGTCCGAGACTGTCCCAATATTGGAAGTATCCTCTCCATGTTGGAAGTATCCTCTCCATGTTCAGTCTGTCTACCAGGGGTTGCTAACCTGGGGTCTGCAGACTTCTCAGTTAACAGTAAGGCTCATGGACATTAAAAAAGGGTTGGGAATCCCCAGAATTTCTAAATCTTTTAATATTTGATATGTACCAATAAGACCCTCCCCCCCGCCCCAATTCATCTAAACTGCAGTGAGTACAGTCCCAGAGCGATCAAACACTTCACATATGTTAACCCTTTCATTCCAGTAATCATTCTCATAAAAGTCCTCTGGACTATCTCTAAAGCCAGCACATCCATAACTACTCAAAATACTCCAAATATTGTATGACCAATGCCTTATAAAACCTCAATATCACATCCTTACTTCTATAGACTAGTATTCTTGAAATGAATGCTAACATTGCACTTTCTTTCCTTTCTACTGATTCAACTTCTAAGCTAACCTCGATGGAATCCTGCACTATGACTCTCAGGTTCCCTTTATCCTCGGATTTCTGCATTCATTCCCTGTTCGGGAAATAGTCTAAGCCTTTATTCTTCCTACCAGAGTATACAACAATACACTCCATGACGTGGTATTCTATCTGCCAAGCTGTCATTCTTTGGTGAGTTTCCGATAATGGGGGAGTCTAGGACCAGAGAGCACTGCCTCAGAATATAAGAATGTCCATTTAGAACAGAGATGAAGGAGGTGAATCTGTGGAATTCATTGCCACAGACAGCTGTGCAGGCAAAGTCATTGGGTATATTTAGTTGATAGCTTTTTCAATAGTAAGGGCATCAAAGGTTACAGGAAGAAGGCAGGAGAATGGTAGTGAGAGGGATAATAAATCATTAATAATGAAATGGAGGAACAGATTCAATGGGCCAAATGGCCTAATTCTGCTGTCATCTCTTATGGTATTATTGCCTCCTTTTATCTCGTGCTGTGTTCGGTCACCATCCTTTGTGCTCTTAAGAACCTTATATTGACCTGATTAGTACACGTTCCCATCCATCAGGACCTATGGAGAATGGTCTCTTGAAATCAGCAGGATTTGCTTGTGAATTTGCAGCTGTGAGATTCAGCAGGGCATGGGGTAGAGATGTATAGGCTGTGAGATTCAGCGGGGCATGGGGTAGAGACATATCGGAGACTACTTGCGCTTAGAGCGAGCCATGAGAAGAATCAGTGGCCACTGGTTAAAGGAATATCACAGAAAAACACTTCAAATATATTGAATGACCTGGCCACCACAGCCATAAATGGTAATGAATTCCACAGATTCACCACCCTCTGGCTAAAGAAATTCCTTCTTATCTCTGTTCTAAGTAGACGTCCCTCTATTCTGAGGCTTTACCCTGTGGTCCTAGACTTATACACTATGGGAAGCATTCTCTCATATCTACTCAATCTAGGCTTTTCAATATTCAAGAGGTTTCAATGAGGACCCTCCTCGTTCTTCTAAACTCCAGGGAGTACAAGCCCAGAGTCACTAAACACTTTTCATGCATTAACTCTTTCAGTTCCAGAATCATTCTCATGAATCTCCTCTGGATCCTCTCCAGTGCCAGTACAATTTTATCTTAGATAAAGGATACAAAACTACTCACAATACTCCAAGTGTAGGCTAACCAATGCCTTGAACATCCTTGGCATTACATCCTTGTCTTCCCAATATGAATGCTAACATTGCATTCGCCTTCCTCGCCACTGACTCAAACTGAATATTAATCTTTAGTGAATCTTGCACAAAGACTCCTAAGTTCATTTGCACCTCTGATTTTTGAATTTTCTCCCTGTTAGAAAATAGTCTATGTCTTTTTTGCTTCTACCAAATACATGACTATACACTTCCCTGCACTATATTCCATCTGTCACTTCTTAGCCCATTCTCCTAATCTGTCTAAGTCCTGCAGACTCCCTGCTTCTTCAGCATAACATACTGCTCCACCTACCTTTGTATCCTTTCAAACTTGGCCAGAAAGCCAACAATTCCGTTGACATGTAGCTTGAAAAGAAGTGGTTCCAATACTGACCCCTTCGGAATACTATGAATCACCATGGGCCCTCTTATTCCCACTCTTTGTCTCCTGCCAGTCAGCCAACCTTCCATCTATCTTAATATCCTTCCTTGATAATCATGAGCACTTATCTTATTAAACCCCCTCTGGTGCAACACCTTGTCAAAAGCCTTCTGAAAATCCAAAGAAACAACATCAATTGACTCCCCTTTATGTATCCTGTTTATTATTTCCTCAAAGCATTCCAACAGATTTGTCAGGCAAGATGCTGACTTTGGTTTATTTTATTATATCCTTCCAAGTATTCCAAAACCTCATCCTTAATAATGGACTCCTACATCTTTCCACTTCTTTATGGAACACTGTTAGTCAGGGATCCAATTAAGGTAAGACATACACTTACTTGCAGCCTTCTGACCCTCCTCATCCCGAAACAAGTCCTCTTCCTATCAACCTTAGCTCCTTTCCAACTCTACAATAACAAGAAACAGTGAAAAATTTGTCTTGCAAATTGTTCATACAAATCAAATCATTACACAGTGTACTGAAGTAGAATAAAATAAAACAAGAACAATGCAGAATAAAGTGTAAAAGCTCCAGAAAAAGGGCAGTGCAGGTAAACGTTATATTGTAAAAAGCAGAATGAAGTAGGCTGTGAGTCCTTCTTAGTGTAGAAGAGGTCTATTCGAGAGTCCAGTAACAGGGATAGATGCTCTCCTTGAGCACATAGGTACAGTATGTGCTCTGAGGCTTTTGTATCTTCTCTGAGAGCGTCTGGGAGCGGAGAGGACTCAGCCTTACCACCAAGCTGAAGGTCTACTGTGCAGTGGTCCTTACCACCCTCCTTTACGCCAGTGAGACCTGGACTGTCTACAGCAGACACACCAAACAGCTCAACCACTTTCACCTGAGCGGTTTCCGCAGACTCCTCCACATCAGGTGGCAAGACAAAGTCCCCGACACGGAAATCCTGGAATGAGCTGGGCTCTGCAGCGTCTACACCCTCCTGCTGAAAGCCCAAGCCAGGTGGGCTGGACATGTGGTCAGAATGCCAGACAGCCGATTGCCTAAGCAGCTGCTGTACGGAGAACTGTGTCAGGGCAAGCACTCAGTCGGGGGGCAGAAGAAACGTTACAAAGGCTGCCTCAAAGCGTCCCTCAAAGGCCTGGGTGTCGACATCAACACGTGGGAGATGCTTGCCCTCGACCGTCCAGCTTGGCGCAGCAAGATCACCACAGGAGCCCATGCAGCTGAAGTCAGGCGCATCATCGAGGCGCAACGAAAGCGTGCTGTGCGCAAGGTCCGAGCAGCATCCCCTGCCACGACAGCACCCACCCACTTGTGTCCCACATGTGGGCGAGCCTTCAGGGCCTGGATTAGCCTCATTAGTCACCTCTGGACCCACAGCCACCAATTTCCCATTTGACTTTGAAGCCATGGTCATCTTCGACTACAAAGGACGAACAACAACAACCTTCTCCCTGATGGAAGAGGGAAGAAGAGAGAATGTTCAGGGTGGATGATGTCTTTGGTTATGTGGGCTGTTTTAGTGGAACAGCAAGAAGTGTAGATAGAGTCCACAGAGGGAGGTTGGTTTCCATGATACACTGAGCTGTGTCCACAGCCCTCTGCAGTTTCTTGTGGTCAAGTGCGGAGCAGATGTGATACCAATTCATTATGCATCCGGACAGAATGCTTTCTATGGTGCATCGATAAAAGTTGGTAAGCATCGATGAGGAGAAGCCAAATTTCTTTAGCCTCCTGAGGATGTAGAGGTGTTGGTGAGATTTTGTGGCCATGACATCAATGTGATCATCTGATCCCTTCTTGTGTATGCCCAGATTGTTTAGTCTCTTCTATATTTGAAGCGCCAAAGGAAGGATGAAACTTCAGCTGGAGGATCCCTGCTGCACCCGGTGGCCCTGTGATCTCTGTCTCGGAGGCCAACGTCAGGCTGTCTTTCAGGAGGGTGAACCCTCACAAGATGGCAGGCCTCGATGGATTACCTGGTAAGGCTCTGAAAAATTGTGCCAACCAATTGGTGAGAATGTTCAAGGACATTTTCAACCTCTCACTGCTACAGCAGTAAGTTCCAACCTGCTTCAAAAGGGCAACAATCACACCAGTGCCCAAGAAGAGTAGGGTGAGCTGCCTTAACAACTATCGTCCAGTAGTACTCACATCTACAGTGATGAAGTGCTTTGAGATGTTGGTTATGGCTAGAATCAACTCCTGCCTCAGCAAGGACCTGGACCCACTGCAATTTGCCTGTTGCCACAATAGGTTTAAGCAGACAGGATCTCACTGGCTCTCCACACGGCTTTGGATCACCTGGACAATACAAATGCCTATGTTAGGAAGCTGTTTATTGACAGCAGCTCAGCACTTAACACCATCATTCCTACATTTCTGATCAAAAAGCTCCAAAACCTCGGTATCCCACTCTGCAACTGGATCCTTGATTTCCTAACTGGAAGACCACAATCTGTATGGATTGGTAACAGCATCTCCACCCTGCTGGCAATCAACACTGGCACACCTCAAGGATGTATGCTTAGCCCACTGCTCTACTCTCTCTACACCCATGACTGTGTGGCTAGGCACAGCTCAATTGCCATCTATAAAGTTGCTGATGATACAACCATTGCTGGCAGAATCTCAGATGCTGACAAGAGGATGTACAGGAGCGAGATAGACCAGCTAGTTGAGTGGTGTCAGCAACAACCTTGCACTCAATGTCAGTAAGACCAAAGAACAGATTGTGGACATCAGAAAAGATAAAATAAGGGAACACACACTAGTCCTCATACAGAGATCAAAATTGTAGAGTGAGCAATTTCAAGTTCCTGGGTGTCAAGATCTCTGAGGATCTAACCTGGACCCGACATATCAATGCAGCTACAAAGAACGCACGACAATGGGTATATTTCATTCAGAGTTTGAGGAGATTTGGTACGTCATGTAAAGCACTCACAAATTTCTATAGATGTACCGTAGAGAGCATTCTAAAGGGGTGTGTCATCATCTGGTATGATGGGGGGGGGGGTGTTACTACGCAGGATCAAAGTAAGCTTGAGGTTGTAAGCTTGGTTATCTCCATCATGGACTCCAGTTGCTGTAGTATCCAGGACATCATCAAGGAGTGATGCCTCAGAAAAGTGGTGTCCATCATTGAGGACCTATCACCTAGGTCATGCCTTGTTCTCATTGCTGTCATCAGGGAGGAGGTACAGAAGCCTGAAGGCACACACTCAGTGATTCAGGAACAGCTTCTACACTCTGCCATCCGAATTCTGAATGGACATTGAACCCGTGAACACTACCTCACTACTTTATTTTTCTTTTTGCATTTCTCTTATTTAATTTACTCTCTCTCTCTCTCTCCATGTGTGTATATATATTTTATTATTATATATTATTATGTATATATACTTATAACAACAAATTTCACGACATATGCCAGTGATATTAATTCTGATTCCGTTTCTACTCCTTTAACCTGTCTGTAGAGACTCCATTCTCATCCCAACTTTCCTTCTTTATTGTTGCTTCACTTGAGTCTCCCAAAGAAAATTGCACTAAAAGGTATGCTGTGTTGGTTGCTATAGCAATGTGATTCCAGTAAGAATTCACTTGTCTCTCAAGTGTTAATAAATACCTATCAATGGCTTGTAGGCCTCTATAACATGTGATCCCTTGAGGGACAAAGGAAATAGTTTAATACAGGGGGCAGACATGAAGGGAAATGAGTTATTCATAACAAAATACATTAGTCAGTTGCTTAATATGACTGGCAATGCCCAGCAGAGACTCATAAAGTGTCATTCTTTGCAAGCCAGTTGTAAAGTTTGAATGATTTCAATCTGTCAGAAGCTGCAAACAGTGCATTTGTTCTTCATGCGTCTGGTACACTTGCTGAGAAAATCCACTGCAAGTCACCATTGTTAATTGGATGCATGGTTCAAGACTGCTTTCTGCACGTGAGGCATTGTGCACAGAAGGCTTGGGATGAGCGGTAGTGTAGTTCATTAGCATGCAACACAAGCATGAAGATCATTGTTGCATCGTTGAGGCACGCATTTTGAAGAAACTGCAGGGCTTTGACTGGAAAAGCAGGAACAATGAGAGGGAGAAGGCACAAGCAGGTATATCAATCATCCCCTCCACTGCTGGGAAAACCTCTAATGAAGATGGGAATTCACCTTCCTGATGGAGAAGAAACAGGTTCCAGATGGAGAAGTTGTGTGTGTGAGGAACCTATTCTAATTACTAAGCAACCATTCCTAGTCCAACCATTCAAATGCAGGTCAACCAGTGGCAAAGCCTCACTCTGCATGCTCTCTCCCTTGTGGGAGCTTTCGCCCATACATTCACACTTCCTGCACATTTTGAAATTACATTTGACATTTACAACTGTGCAGAGCTGAGATATATAACTCATACATGAATGACTCCGTCTCAGCCCCAAGAGCCATGACTCAGCTGGGGATGAGTTAAGATTTCTATTCTATCTAGGAATGCCACCCTGAACAATCAGCCGGGCTTGCCTGTTCTTTCCGGCTGGCAACATTTCAAACACTTAATTTTTTAAATGTCCTGGAAGGATATTCTGGTCATCGCCCAGGGAGGTCTACATTGGCGTAACAAAAGGAGGAACCTTTTTATAGTCTAAAGCAATGGTAATGATTTCTGATCATACCAGATCTCTGAGGAGATTCAGTATGTCAGCAAAGGCATTAGTAAATTTCTACTGATGTACTGTGGAGGGCATTTGAACTGGCTGCATTGCTGTCTGGTATGGGAGGGGTGTGGGATGCCATTGCCAGGGTTGAACCAAGCTGCAGAGAGTTGTAAACTCAGTCAGCTCTATCATGGGCACGAGCCGCCGTAGCATCCAGGACATCTTCAAGCAGTTATGCCTCAAAAAGGCGACATCCATCTTAAGGATCCTCATCACCCATATATACAGTATACACTTACTGTAATTCATATTTTTTTCTATTATTATGCATTGCATTGTACTGCTGCCACAAAGATAATAAATTACACGATGGCATTATGCTGGTGATCTGAAACCGGATTCTGATTCTGATTCCAGGAGGAGTTTGTTTGCTCCTCCCTGTGAACACGCATGTTTCATCCAGCAGCTCGGGCTCCCTCCCACATTCCGAGGATGTACCAGTTATTACAAGTGAGGAAATCGAAGATCCATTTGCACAAGAAGGCAGTGAGGCCTAGGACTTGAGGCTTATTGATTAGTTTAGAGGAGGGGGTAAAATTGAATGCCAAGCTGTGATCAATGAAGAGCATCCTGTTGTATGCATCTTTGCTGTCCAGATGTTTCAGGATTGAGTTAAGAACCAGATAAATGGCATCAGCTGTTGTGATTGTAGATAAAGTCACTTCCCATGCAGGAGTTGATATGTTTCATTATCAACCTCTCAAAACACTTTGTCACTGTGGATGTAAATGCTGCTGATAATACTCATTGAGATAGGTCACCATGTCCTTCCTAAGCACTGGTACAGTTGCATCTTGCTTGAAGCAGGTGGGTACCTCAGACTGCCAAAGTGAGAGGTTAAAGATCTCGGTGAACACTCCAGCCAGTTGATCAGGACAGGTCAGCCAGTTACCTCGTCTGGACCAGACGCTTTCTGTGGGTTCACCTTCCTGAACAACAGCATCAGATACTGATATCACAGGGTCATTAGGGGCTGTGGGAGTTCATGAAGTTGACTCCATGTTTCCATGGTCAAACTGTTTAAAAGGCATCAAACTCATCTGGCAATGAAGTCTTGTTGACACCTATGTCACCTGGTTTCACTTTGTAGGAGGTGATAGCATTCAAGTCCTGCCACAGCTATTAAGCATCCTTCAGTGATTCAAGTTCAGTCTGGAATTGTCACCTGGCATGTGAGATGGCTTTCCACAGATTGTACCTGGACCTCTTATATTTAATTTGGTCACCAGACCTGAATGCCACTGATCTGGCCCTTGGCAGGTTGTGGATCTTATGATTCATCCAGGGGAAGACAGTGAATGATTCTGTGGAGACACACTCATTTACAACTTTTTTTAATAAAGTGCTTGATAACCGCGGTGTATTCGTTCGGATCCTCTGACAAGTACCCGAACACGGCCCCGTCCACTGACTCAAACCAATCCCATAGCTGCTTCTCTGACTCTGTGACAACCTGTTTGTTGTTCTTGTTTCTGGAGCCGTGCTCTTTAGCCTCTACCAGTATGCAAGTTGAAGAAGGGCAGCCAAGTGATCAGATTCCCTAAAGTGCGATCTGGGCATGGAATGGTAGGCATTCCTAAGTGTGGTGTAACAGTGGCTGAGTATATTTGCACTCCTGATGCTGCAGGCAATATGTTTATGATAATTGGGCAAAGATTACGTCAAACTAGCCTGATTGAAGTCACCGACTATGATTTGAAGGATGTTGGGGTAAGCTGTTTCTTGTTTGCTAATCCTAATCTTGTCATTCAATACATGGAGTGCTTATTTAACATCCACCTTTGGGACTGCGTATACTACTGTCAAGGTCACAGAGGAGAACTCTCTCGGTAAGTGGAATGCTCGTCCCTTAATCATCAGATGTTCCAGGTCAGGGGACTGAGAGTGCGACAAGAGCACTGCCTCTAAGCACCACAAAGGGTAATTGGTCATTGTACTGTGACTAGATTAGTATTAAATAGGTAGGCTGCCGGGCAGTGTGGCTCCTTGGGCAAAAGGGCCTGTTCTATGCTGAATCTCTAAATAAAATAAAATATTTTTCTGTATGTTCCACAATGGGGCAGAGTCTTCGGTTACCCCGTATACTCGTAAAAACACTTCCCCATTCCTAACCTCCAGCCTCCAGTAATACTGGCCAATAGGCCATTGGCCATCCTAACCACTGCTTCACCTCCCCAATCTGACTTCTCTGGTTTATGCACAAGAATTCTCCAGTTCCTCTATACTTCGTACTTCTGAAATTTTTCTTCATTTAGAGACTGCCTTTAGATGCCTCTACCAAACTGCATAATCTCACACCTTGGAACATAATGTTCCATTTACCAGGGCTTTGCCCACACACCTCATTATTGATTTTATTATTTATTGAGATACAAAGCAGCGTTGGCCCTTCGGGGCACAGTGACTAGCAGTTCCGAATTTAACCTGAGCCTAATCACGGGACCATTTACAATGACCAATTAGCCTACTAATATCTATGTCTTTGGACTGTGGGAGGAAACCAGAACACCCAAACCAAACCCACACATTCCATGAAGAAGATGTACAGATTCCTTACAGATGATGTCAGAATTGAACGCCGAACACTAACGTCTCAAGCTGTAGTAGATTGCACTAACCACTACACTTCCGCAGGGTTTCCCTATCTATGTACCCATTGCAGAATTCTCTGACATTGCAGTGTGCCCTCTCACCTTTTACTGTGCTCTTGGCAAAGTTGGGTACCTCATCTCTGCCCCCTCAAACTAAACATTTGATGTTTTAATTTATTTCTATTTTCTCAATAATTCAGCAGTATCTTTAATATTTTGAAATCATTTCTGTGTTTTTGTGCTACTTAAACCAGTATGAATCGTGTTAAAGTAATTCAGTCAGAGACATCTGAGAGTTTTTGACAGCAGCAAGGTGTTAAAGGGCCTGATGCATTCTGGGACTGGGGTCTGCTCATCACACAAATCTTCATCAAGTACGGAGGGGTCAACGTCCCACCCGTCAGTGTCGAGAGTGGGAGCCGCACACTGCAGGCTGGGTTGCTTCTCAATGTAACACACAAAAATACCGGGAGGAACTCAGCAGGTCAGGGAACATCTATGGAGAGGAATAAACAGTCTACGTTTTGGGCTGAGAACCTTCATGGAGTCTAGAATTTATGTGTTTATGTTGCTTTCCATTGACTGTCTTGAAAGTATTCAGCAACTTGCCTTTATATAGTGCCTTAAATCTGTAGCATTTGTAATAATGAGCTGTAATGTTTTATAGAAACATAGAAAACACACAGCACAATACAGGCCCTTCAGCCCACAAAGCTTTGCTGAACATGTCCCTTAGAACTACCTAGGCTTTACCCACAGCCCTCTATTTTTCTAAGCTCCATGTAGCCATCCAGGAATCTCCTAAAAAAACCTATCGTTTCCGCCTCCACCAACACTACCGGCAGCCCATTCCACGCACTCACCACTCTCTGTGTAAAAAACTTACCCCTGACATCTCCTTTGTATCTACTTCCAAGCACCTTAAAACTACGCCCTCTCGTGCTAGTCATTTTAGCCCTGGGGAAAAGCCTCTGACTATCTACACAATCAATGCCTCTCATTATCTTGTACACCTCTAACAGGTCACCTCTCATCCTCCGTCACTCCAAGGAGAAAAGGCAGAGTTCACTCAATCTATTCTCGTAAGGCATGATCCCCAATCCAGGCAACATCCTTGTAAATCTGCTCTGCACCCTTTCTATGGTTTCCACGTCCTTCCTGTAGTGAGGCAAACAGAACTGAGCACACTACTCCAAGTGGGTCTGACCAGGGTCCTATATAGCTGCAACATTACCTCACAGCTCTTAAACTCAATCCCACGGTTGATGAAAGCCAATGCACCATATGCCTTCTTAACTACAGAGTCAACGTGTGCAGCTGCTTTAAGTGTCCTATGAACTTGGACCCCAAGATCCCTCTGATCCTCCACACTGCCAAGAGTCTTACCATTAATACTATATTCTGCCATCATATTTGACCTACCAAAATGAACTACCTCACACTTATCTGGGTTGAACTCCATCTGGCACTTCTCAGCCAGTTCTGCATCCTATCAATATCCCGCTGCAACCTCTGACAGCCCTCCACACTATCCACAACACCCCCAACCTTTGTGTCATCAGCAAATTTACAAACCCATCTCTCCACTTCCTCATCCAGGTCAAGGGGTCCCAGAACAGATCTCTGAGGCACACCACTAGTCACTGGCCTCCATGCAGAATATGACCCGTCTACAACCACTCTTTGCCTTCTGTGGGCAAGCCAATTCTGGATCCACAAAGCAATGTCCCCTTGGATCCCATGCCTCCTTACTTTCTCAATAAGCCTTGCATGGGGTACCTTATCAAATGCCTTGCTGAAATCCATATACACTACATTTACTGCTCTGCCTTCATCGATGTGTTTAGTCACATCCTCAAAAAATTCAATTAGGCTCGTAAGGCACGACCTGCCTTTCACAAAGCCATGCTGACTATTCCTAATAATATTATTCCTCTCCAAATGTTCATAAATCCTGCCTCTCAGGATCTTCTCCATCAACTTATCAACCACTGAAGTAAGACTCACTGGCCTATAATTCCCTGGGCTATCTCTACTCCCTTTATTGAATAAGGGAACAACATCCACAACACTCCAATCCTTCGGAACCTCTCCTCTCCTCATTGATGATGGAGAGATCATTGCCAGAGGCTCAGCAATCTCCTTCTCACTTCCCACAGTAGCCTGGGGTACTTCCCATTCAGTCCTATTGACTTATCCAACTTGATGCTTTCCAAAAACTCCAGCACATCCTCTTTCTTAATATCTACATTCTCAAGCTTTTCAGTCCACTGCAAGTCATCCGTACAATCGCCAAGATCCTTTTCCGTAGTGAATACTGAAGCAAAGTATTCATTCATTACCTCCACTATTTCTTCTGGTTCCATACACACTTTTCCACTGTCACATTTGATTGGTCCTATTCTCTCATGTCTTATCCTTTTGCTCTTCACATACTTGTAGAATGCCTTGGGGTTTTTCTTAATTCTGTCTGCCAAGGCCTTCTCATGGCCCCTTCCGGCTCTCGTAATTTCATTCTTAAGCTTCTTCCTGCTAGCCTTATAGTCTTCTAAATTCCTATCATTTCCTAGTTTTTTGAACATTTTATGAGCTCTTCTTTTCTTCTTGACTAGATTTACAACAGCCTTTGCACACCACGGTTCCTGTACCCTACCATCCTTTCCACGTCTCATTGGAGTATACCTACTCAGAACCCCACGCAAATATCCCCTGAACATTTGCCACTTTTCTTCCATACACTTCCCTGAGAACATCTGTTTCCAATTTATGCTTCCAAGTTCCTGCCTGATAGCCTCATATTTTCCCTTACTCCAATTAAACATTTCCCTAACTTGTTTGTTCCAATCCCTCACCAATGCTATGGTAAATGAGATAGAATTGTGATCACTATCTCCAAAATGCTCTCCCACTGAGAGACCTGACACCTGACCAGGTTCATTTCCCAATACCAGATCAAGTACAGCCTCTTCTCTTGTAGGCTTATCTACATATTATTTCAAGAAACCTTCCTGAACACACCTAACAAACTCCATCCCATTTAAAACCCTCACTCCAGGGGCATGCCAATCGATATTTGGGAAATTAAAATCTCCCACCACAACAACCCTGTTATTATTACTCTTTTCCAGAATCTGTCTCCCTATCTGCTCCTCAATGTCCCTGTTACTATTGGGTGGTCTATAAAAACACCCAGTAGAGTTATTGACCCCTTCCTGATCCTAACCTCATTGTGAGTGTTTTGCTTCTGTTCGCTTTCTGACTATGCACAGTGTCTTGGAGACATTGGTATCAGAATCAGGTTTAATATCAACGGCATATGTTGTGAAATTTGTTGTCGTTGGTCTTAAGAGGCAGCACTTGCATACCACTCTCTTATTCAACATCCACATCGCTAGCCTTCGAATACAAAGTAGAGAATTAAGACTCTGTCCTGGTCTCTAATTCCCCACGTTCCTGTCCCTAAACCCTAAACTCTCCTCTCTGTTCCCAAAACCATCCCCATGAACCCCAGAAACACTAAAAACCTACTAAAACTGAGCCTCTAAATTAGCAAAGTTCATGGAGGTCGCAGCTTAATGCCATCTTGAAATGTGCGAAGCAGGGGCTCCGTGAAGTTTGAGGCAAGTTCCAAGCAGGTGATGGCAGGACAGCCCTTCAGAATGCCAGCTGTAGGGTAACACAACTCAGGCTAACATAGCATTTTGTCAGCCCACAAACTTGCCTCAGTACGTTCAGATAGCTGTTAAAATTGTAAAATCACCTCTGGAAATGGCAGCCACAGTTCCTGGCTGATTTGTCCCATTAATGAAGAAATAAGCATTCATGGGCAATTATCACTTCCTTCTACATAAACCATCAGCAACTACCAGTCACTAGAGAAACAAATAATTACACTTTTAAATGCCACCTTCCATGCCACATTTGTAATCATCATCTGTGTGGGCCACTGGTGACATTTGGTGTTTCAGGACCTTTTGCTCAAATTCATATCCTGAATGTTGATTAGTCTACATGAATGCTTTGGACTCATTGATCAAATATCACTTGCCAGTGCTTCTCTCCTCTTACACTGCAAAAAGGCAAATCATTATTATTGTTTGTACTGCAGAGGAGACGGTGAAATGCAGTTTGAATTTACAGCAGTCCCCGGGGTCGAAAGCAAAATCATTAAGGAAAGAAAGTGATGGATTATTTCATCATGGCTGATCCATTTCCCCTTTCAGCCCCAATCTCCTGCGTTCTCCCCACATTCCTTCATGCCCTGACTAATCAAGAATCTACCAACCTCTGCCTTAAATATACTCAATGATTTGGCCTCCACAGCCACCTGTGGCAACGAATTCCACAGATGCACCAATCTGCGACTGAAGAATTTCCTCCTCGTCTCCATTCTAAACGGACGTCCCTCTATCCTGAGGTTGTGTCCTCTGGTCCTGGACTGTACTTCCACTCCGTTGAGCCCTTTCAATATTCAAAAGTTTTCAATGAGATGCCCTGCCCCCATTCTTCTGAATTCTCTGGCCTGTACTCACTGGAATTTAGAAGAATGCAGGGGCATCTCATTGATAGCTACCAAATGTTGAAAGGACTAGATAGGGTGGATGTGGAGAGTATAAGAACATAAGAAACAGGAGCAGGAGTAGGCCATCCGGCCCATCGAGCCTGCCCCACCATTCAATAAGATCGTGGCTGATCTGTCCGTAAACTCAGCTCCATCTACCTGCGTTTTCCCCACAACCCTTTATTTCCCTACTATGTAAAAATCTATCTAACTGTATCTTAAATATATTTAGTGAAGAAGCCTCAACTGCTTCCCTGGGTAGAGAATTCCACAGATTCACCTCTCTTTGGGAAAAACAATTTCTCCTCATCTCTGTCCTAAATCTTCTCCCCTGAATCTTGAGGCAATGTCCCCTAGTTCTAGTCTCACCTACCAATGAAAACATCTTTCCTACTTCTATTTTATCTATCCCTTTCAAAATTTTGTATGTTTCTATAAGATCCCTCTCATTCTTCTGAATTCCAGTGAGTATATAGCCCCAGGAGACTCAATCTCTCCTCATAGGTTAACCTCTTCATCTTTGGAATCAACCTGGTGAACCTCCTCTGCACTGCCTCCAAAGCCAGTATATCCTTCTTCAAGTATGGAGACCAGAACTGCACACAGTACTCCAGGTGTGGCCTCACCAGTACCCTGTATAGTTGCAGCATGACCTCCCTGCTCTTGAATTCAATCCCTCTAGCAATGAAGGCCAACATTCCGTTTGCCTTCTTAATAACCTGTTGTACCTGCAAGCCAACTTTTTGCGATTCGTGTGATCGGTAGGTGGGAAGCCTTCAAAGGAGAAATTTTGAGAGTGCAGAATTTGTATGTTCTTGTCAGGATTAAAGGCAAAGTGAATAGGAATAAGGAACCTTGGTTCTCAAGGGATATTGCAACTCTGATAAAGAAGAAGAGGGAGTTGTATGACATGTATAGGAAGCAGGGAGTAAATAAGGTGCTTGAGGAGTATAAGAAGTGCAAGAAAATACTTAAGAAAGAAATCAGGAGTGCTAAAAGAAAACTTGAGGTTGCATTGGCAGTCAAAGTGAAGGATAATCCAAAGAGCTTTTACAGGTATATTAAGAGCAAAAGGATTGTAAGGGATAAAATTGGTCCTCTTCAAGATCAGAGTGGTCGGTTATGTGCGGAACCAAAGGAAATGGGGGAGATCTTAAATAGGATTTTTGCGTCTGTATTTACTAAGGAAACTGGCATGAAGTCTATGGAATTAAGGGAAACAAGTAGTGAGATCATGGAAACTGTTCAGATTGAAAAGGAGGAGGTGCTTGCTGTCTTGAGGAAAATTAAAGTGGATAAATCCCCGGGACCTGACGGGGTGTTCCCTCGGACCTTGAAGGAGACTGGTGTTGAAATTGCAGGGGCCCTGGCAGAAATATTTGAAATGTCGCTGTCTACAGGTGAGGTGCCGGAGGATTGGAGAGTGGCTCATGTTGTTCCATTGTTTAAAAAAGGATCGAAAAGTAATCCGGGAAATTATAGGCCGGTAAGTTTAACGTCAGTAGTAGGTAAGTTATTGGAGGGAGTACTAAGAGACAGAACCTACAAGCATTTGGATAGACTGGGACTTATTAGGGAGAGTCAACATGGCTTTGTGCGTGGCAGGTCATGTTTGACCAATCTATTGGAGTTTTTCGAGGAGGTTACCAGGAAAGTGGATGAAGGGAAGGCAGTGGATATTGTCTACATGGACTTCAGTAAGGCCTTTGACAAGGTCCCGCATGGGAGGTTAGTTAGGAAAATTCAGTCGCTAGGTATACATGGAGAGGTGGTAAATTGGATCAGACATTGGCTCAATGGAAGAAGCCAAAGAGTGGTAGTAGAGAATTGCTTCTCCGAGTGGAGGCCTGTGACAGGTGGTGTGCCACAGGGATCAGTGCTGGGTCCATTGTTATTTGTCATCTATATCAATGATCTTGATGATAATGTGGTAAATTGGATCATCAAATTTGCTGATGATACAAAGATTGGTGGTGTAGTAGACAGTGAGGAAGGTTTTCAGAGCCTGGAGAGGGACTTGGACCAGCTGGAGAAATGGGCTGAAAAATGGCAGATGGAGTTTAATGCAGACAAGTGTGAGGTATTGCACGTTGGAAGGACAAACCAAGGTGGAACATATAAGGTTAATGGTAAGGCACTGAGGATTGCAGTGGAACAGAGGGATCTGGGAATACAGATACAAAATTCCCTAAAAGTGGCGTCACAGGTAGTTAGGGTCGTAAAGAGAGCTTTTGGTACATTGGCCTTTATTAATCGAAGTATTGAGTATAAGAGCTGGAATGTTATGATGAGGTTGTATAAGGCATTGGTGAGGCTGAATCTGGAGTATTGTGTTCAGCTTTGGTCACCAAATTACAGGAAGGATATAAATAAGGTTGAAAGAGTGCGGAGAAGGTTTACAAGGATGTTGCCAGGACTTGAGAAACTCAGTTACAGAGAAAGGTTGAATAGGTTAGGACTTTATTCCCTGGAGCGTAGAAGAATGAGGGGAGATTTGATAGAGATATATAAAATTATGATGGGTATAGATAGAGTGAATGCAAGCAGGCTTTTCAAGGCAAGGGGAGAAAAAAACCAGAGGACATGGGTTAAGGGTGAGGGGGGAAAAGTTTAAAGGGAACATTAGGGGGGGCTTCTTCACACAGAGAGTGGTGGGAGTATGGAATGAGCTGCCAGACGAGGTGGTAAATGCGGGTTCTTTTTTAACATTTAAGAATAAATTGGACAGATACATGGATGGGAGGTGTATGGAGGGATATGGTCTGTATGCAGGTCAGTGGGACTAGGCAGAAAATGGTTCGGCACAGCCAAGAAGGGCCAGAAGGCCTGTTTCTGTGCTGTAGTTTCTATGGTATGGTTTCTATGTTTTCATGAACAAGCACTCGCAAGTCCCTCTGCACAGCAGCATGCTGCAATCTTTCACCATTTAAATAATAATCTGCTCTTGTCCTTCAATCCCGTTCTTACTCACCCTTCAATCTCATTCTCACTCATCATTCAATCTCCTTCCCACTTGTTCTTCAGTCTCTTTCCCACTCGTTCTTCTGTCTTGTTCTCACTTGTCCTTGAATCCCGTTCTCCCTCGTCCTTCAATCCCGTTCTCACTTGTTCTTCAGTCCCACTTTATTTACAGTATTCAGGAGAACAGCCTGGACCCTGTCACCAAACCTTCTTGAATTTAAAGAAAGAAATACCATTTTTATATAGAAATGACTAGATGAACCTGAGTTATCATGTTCACCACTAACCGAGATGATAACATGCATTAATAGCCAATCTAATCTCTATAGTGAAGGTCAATAATACTTCAGAGTTAGGAAAGTAAATGACCAATAGCAAGAGTCTCCCTACAATCCTTTGCTTACACTCTTATCTTGTCTCTGAATGCCAAATGGCCCCAGACCCCTGTCATGCAAAGGGATGCGATACTCTTCAAAGACCTCACTGGCCTGGGCTGACTGCACACTATCCTTGCCTGGACATTACTTTAACCCTCGCCTTGTTGTATCTAACACCCCTCCTCTTTCCCCCAATTGCCTCAGTCTCCTTTCTTGCTACTCTCCTTCACCTCATTGTACCAGCCATCTTGCCTCTGTACTCTCAGTCCTGGTGCAGGATATTGACCTGAAACATTAACATTTCCTTCCGTTCTGCTAGCACGTTGGAAATGTCCTCAGGCCTTGAAACAATGAAAAGGAAAAGATCTGATATTTCAAACCTCTTGGGACCAGACAGTGCTCCTTGAAGGATAACTGGGGATATGACCCGAACAGACTCACAGGTGAAGCGTTGCCTCACCTGGAAGGGCAGTGTCTGATGCTGCCGGTGTGGCCTCCTGTATATCGGTGAGACTTATATATCGGTGAGACCAACATAGATTGGGAGACCACTTCACCAAGCACCTACACTCCATCCGCCAGAACAAGTGGGATCTCCCAGTGGTCACCCATTTTAATTCTACTTCCCATTCCCATTCTGATGTGTCTACCCATGGCCTCCTCTACTGTCACGATGAGGCCACACTCAGGTTGAAGGAACAATATTCCGTCTGGGTAGCCTCCAACCTGATGGGATGAAAACCGATTTTTTGAACTTCTGGTAATGGCTCCCTACTCACCTCCCCTCTTCTACACCATTCCCCATCCCTTTTCCCCCTCTCACCTTATCTCCTTGCCCACTCATCGCTTCCCTCTGGTGCTCCTTCCCGCTTTTCTTTCTTCCATGGCCTTCTGCCCTCCTCTGTCAGATTCCCCCTTCTCCAGACCTGTATGTCTTTCACCAATCAACTTCCCAGCTCTTTACTTCATCCATCCCTCTCCCAGTTTCACCTATCACCTTGTGTTTCTCCCTCCCCTTCTACCACACCCCCCCCCCCCACCTTTTAACTCTACTCCTCAGCAACACACACAAAATGTTGGAGGGTCTCAGCAGGCCAGGCAGCATTGATATAAAAGAGTACAGTCGACGTTTCAGGCCAAAACCCTTTAGCAGGACCCTAGAAGAAGGCTTGCTGAGTTCCTCCAGCATTTTGTGTGTGTTGCTTGGATTTCCAGCATCTGCAGATTTTCTCTTGTCTGTAACTCTACTCCTCATCTTTTTTTCTCCAGTCCTGATGAAGGGCCTTAGGCTACGTCCACACTACGCCGGATAATTTTGAAAATGCCAGGTTTGAGTGAAAACGACAGGCGTACACACTAAGCGTTTTTCAAAATATCTCTGTCCACACTAACACGGATATTTGGACGAATCTCCTCTACTGCGCACGCGCAGGACAAACAGAAAACAAGCGAAGAGGAAACGGTATACTTGGTGCGCATTTGTCCAGTTACAGAGTAGAAAAACTTAAAAGGAATTGCTCTTAGCTCTTGCGCAGGAGGACTTAAAACTGAAAAAAAAAGCAAATACTGGAGCGTATGGAGGCAAGCGACAGAGAGTTCAGAGAGTTCACAGACAGTATGACCCGGTTGACGATGAACATTGAAAAACTGACTAACTCTGTTGCATTAATAAAGCACCTTGTTAAATGTATAAAACATGTCTGCATCAGTGTTATCTTGTATTTCCATACAATGTTACATTAGGCTGTTACACATCTATTGTCAGAGAAGTACTTGTCTATCCCAGCATGTGAAGACAGACTCCAGCGGATTGAGCAGACGAGACCAATGGAAGGTCCAACGGTCAAGAAGGCGGTCTCTGCAAGCGTCGTGGAACGTGTAGAGCAAGACAAGACACAGAAGACGTCCTGGTCATCCACTGCGCCTAGTCCCATCTCCAGCCGTCTAGACTCTGTCTTGCCACTGGATCCAGATGGGAATTGGGAAGGGAGAGTGAGGCTGACGCTGCGCAACTCTCCCTCACTTAAATCCAAATCACGCGCTCATCTCGACACCATCATAATGGTGTCGAGGTCCTCATCGACGTCAACGATGGACAAACAACCAACCACTTGCATAAATAGGTAAACCACCTTCATACAAGCAAGGACAGAAAACAGGGCAAAGTGAGTATAATTATTTATTCAGTAAGCTCTGGGTCAAAGTATTTGGTGAGTACATTTCTAACTCTTCTGGCTTCAGTCTCGTTGCCGTCTGTTCTGAAATTGTTAGGTTCTGCGAAGCGCAGAATCAAATATCGCTGTGATGATTGTACGCTCTAGTATCAATTGTTTGGCGACAATAAAGTAGTAATAATAATAAGAAGAAAACAATGAAATGCCGTACTGCAGTCATCTGTTCCGGCACGTCATTACAGCGGTTTTAAAAAGCTCCGGTTATCCCGTACACACTGCAACGGATATTAGGCGTTTTCAGATTTATTCACTCTGGAGACTGTTTCTGAAAATCTCCGTTTTCGGGGGATGGAAACGCCGTTTTAGTGTGGACAGAGAGTCAAAACTAAGAGAAAAAGCTTTGTTTTCAAAATTATCCGGCATAGTGTGAACGTAGCCTTGGTCTGAAACATTGACTGTACTCTTTTCCATCGATGATGCCTGGCCTGCTGAGTTCCTCCCAGCTTTTTGTGTGTGTGTGTGTTGCTTAGATTTCCAGAATCTGCAGATTTTCTCTTGTTTTTGATTGGACTCCTCCCCGTTGGACATTTTACAAAACTTATGTAAATTCACAGAGGCTACAAATTCATCCAAAATCCTTTTTTTTTCAAATACTCCATGGAATTTACTTCCATATTTCCCATGGTCAATGGAGAATGGTGAAAGCTCTCACACATTTAACCCCTCTGACTGATAGCAGGAGAATTTTGTCTTCCATGGTGTGGAACGCAGTGCATCTTTAAACATTAAACTGATGGTTTCTTGGTATACATTCACATTATTACTCCTTTGGACAGGAAATTCAAGTAATAAGAGACATTTGCCCCTTCCAGTAGTCTAATGATCCAATAGTTTGTGTGCCATTTGTAAAGTAAATAAAATCTTGGCTGTGTGTTCCTTCTATTGGCCAAACTGATCCCTACTATGTCATAAGGAAATATGAAATGAGATATTGTTGAGGCTGCATTTGTAATATTGTGTTCAGTTTCGTTCGTGGTGCTCTAGAAAGGATAAAGATTAGCTCTATTTGTCACGTGTACTGTACCTCAGAGCATGGAAAAGGGCAGTAAAATGCATCTTTTGCATCAGAATATGTGCTGGGGGCAGCCTGCAAGTGTTTCCATGCTTCTGGTGCCAATGTAACATGCCCGCAACTTAGTAACACTATCCCATAAGTCTTTGGAATATACTAATAATCTTTGGAAGAATGCCAATAAGCAGTGTAACACTCACTTTGCCTAGTGGCATGATCTCAGGGGGTGGTAACCCCCCTGCCCGGCCAAACTTTAGAACTCCCATTTGGGTGGATGCTGCGTGAAGTGTCCCCTGTGTCAGATCAGTACCCCAAAATAACAAACAGTACACAATATGCGGTTAAACAAGTAAGATTTTATAACTCTTACTTGGACTATGAGACTAGTAGAGAACAAAATATAAAATAAAAGGCGCCAAGAATTTATTTAATCAGTTCGTGCACAACTTGTTGGAGCTCATGGTTTTCCTTCGCTGATTCCTCCTTCAATCATTGTCGACCCTCGGCTCCCGCCGGAGCCCGGAGGGTCGGACAGCCCACCAACCCCTCAAGTCGCATCTCCTCTCCTCATTCCCCTCACGCCTTCTGCCCCAAAGCCCGCAAAAACCAACGGCTTTCACACAAATAAGAAAGAATAACATCTTGCCCATTGGTTAGCAACTGAATTCCAAAATCCCATTATCTCTACTTATAACCCAAACATGCTGCTACAGAGACCCATTACAGAGAAGCCATTTTATTAACCTTAGCAGTTAACATAAAAGAGAAACCCTTACAGTGGGAATACATGCAAAGGAGATTTATGAGGGCATCGCCACGACTTGAGTTCTACTTTATTTCTGAACAAGAGAAAATCTGCAGATGCTGGAAATCCAAGCAACAGAAACAAAGTGCTGGAGGAACTCAGCAGGCCAGGCAGCATCTATGGAAAAGAGCGCAGTGGATATTTCGAGCTGAGATCCTTCATAAGTTCTGAAACACCGAAACGTCAGGCTAACTGCTATGGTACCATGGCGCCCTAGTTACAGAGAGAGGTTAAACAGGTCGGGATTCACAAAGGCATTGGAGTATGAGGGGCATGAAAAACTGAAAAGGGACTAGATAGGGTGAACATACACAGTCTCTTTCCCCGGCTTAGGGAATCAAGAACTGGAAGAGCATATAATTAAGGGTGAGAGGGAAAAGATTTAATAGGGAGGGACAACTTTTCAACCAGAGGGTGGTCCATGTATGCAGTAAGCTGCCTGAGCTATTGGGTAGGAACATTAACAACACTGAAAAGACACTTGGACAGATACAGAGGAAATTTGACAAAGGTATACAAAATTATGAGGGTATAGATAGGGCAAATACAAGCAGGCTTTTCCCACTGAGGCTAAAACAAAAGACAAATTTTAGGGTGATTGGAGGAAAGTATAGGGGAGATGTTAGAATTAGTTTGTTTTCACAGAGAGTTGTGGGTACATGGAACACACTACCAGCGGTGGTGGTATAGGCAGATACTTCAGGGGCATTTCAAAGACTCTTAGACATGCATATGGATGAAAGAAAAATGGAGAGATATGTGTGTGGGAAGGATTAGATTGATCTTGGAGTAGTTAAAAGGTCAGTACAACATTGTGGGCTGAGGGGCCTGTACTGGGCTGAACTGCCAGGGGAATACTTCTATGTTCTGAGACCCTGGCTGGCCTACACTTGTGCCCTACTACAGTAGAGAGTCGCAGGCAGAGTGAGACACATCTGACGAAGAAGGCCGAAGAGAAGGAAGTGATGAATAGAAGGTTCTTCAGAGTGTGAATGTTTCACAGTGACACCAAAGCAATGTTCTTTACAAGCTGTCTGCTCCTGGGCCAGGACTGTTGGCTAAAGCACAGAAAACAGGAGCAAGGAGATTATGCCAGATCTACATTCATTTGGCCCCAGAAATGCGTGCATATTTCCGTTCTCCGGGCTGGGAGCTGTTACTTCCTGATGCTTTTACAATCCAAAGGTTCTTCGGAAGTCAGGAATGAGGCATAAACTTGTTGTTTACAACTATTCTATAAAATGTTACCAGAAGAGAAATGAGTGAGAGAGAGATGAGACAATAAAGAAAAGACAAAGGAAAAAGCAGTTGTTGTTGTCTCATACTTAGACTAGAGAAAACAAAAAGTCCAGTGATAAAAATCCACCCACCAAATACCAGATCCAAGTGGTGTGACACCCGCAGCGGAAAACCAAGAAGCTTCCACAGAAATACAGAGGCAACTGTAATTCACTCAACAATTACATGTGTATAATGACGATGACGTCGACTCAGACCTCAGAGGCCAGCGTCGGGCATTTTCATGCCTTACAAGGCGCAGTTCGAAAGGCTGTGTGGGGCAACACTCCTCGCACAGACATTTCGCAGTATTATTTTACGAGGCCGAGTTGTGAGCTCGACATCAACCCAGCGCGGATGGAGAGCACGTACGGGGGGCGGTCTGTCACTGGATCGAACTCGGGAACCTCTGTTCTCGAGCCCGGCGCTGATCTCACTGCGCCACCAGCCGGTAATTATATACGAATACAAGCGAGCATAGGAAAATGAAACCACAAGGAAATCACAATTCTACACCCCAATCCAACAGAGCATGGAGCTGTAGATTCATATAACATGGTACCAACTCTTCATTCCATTGTCCATGTCACTGACCAAGCTATTATTTACACTGATCCCATTTTGTCTTCTTAATCCCATCAACTTCCTTAGATAGGTAGCCCGCACCTACACACCAGAGGCCAATTAACCAGCCAACCTACTGCCTTTAGGATATGGGGCAAAACCAATGCAGTCAGTAGGGAAATCAATGAGGTTTCAGTGAGAACATGCAAACTTCACACAGACAGCACCCAAGGTCAGGATTGAACATGGTTCTCAGGAGGCAGACTACCTTTGCCACTGTCCCATCTTTAGCAGAGGTATTTTATGACACACTTCGGCAAGTACATGGACAGGAAAGGTTCAGAGGAATCCAGGCCAAGTTCAAGGTAATGGGACTAGTCTTCATGGGTGGGTTGGGCCTATGAGGTTTGGTTTGTGTTCCCTCGACTTACACTTTCTGGAGTCCACAGTCAGCTCTTTGGTCTTACTGATATTGCGTGCAAGATTGTTGCTGTGACACCACTCCAGTAGTTGGCATTTCTCACTCCTGTATGCCCTCTCATCACCATCTAAAATTCTGCCAACAAAGGTTGTAAAATGAGCAAATTTGAGCTATACCTAGCCACACAGCCACACAGTCATGGGTATAAACAGAGTAGAGCAGCGGGCTAAGAACACACCCCTGAGGTGTGCCAGCGTTGATCGTCAGCAGAGAGGAGATATTATTACCAATCCGCACATACTTTGGTCTTCCAGTTAGGAAGTTGAAGATCCGATTGCAGAGAGAGGTACAGAGGCCCAGGTTCTGTAGTTTGTCAATCAGGTTGTAGGAATGATGGTGTTAAATGTTGAGCTATGGTCAACGCTATAGTAACCGTTCTTGAATCCAGTAGTGTGGGAGTTTAGGCTTCTGTACCTCCTGCCTGATGGTGGCTGTGAGAAGACAGCTTGGCCCGGATGGTGGGTGCCTTTGATGACTGATGATGCCTTCTTAAAGCAATGCCTTGTATTGATACTTCCGATGGTGAAGAGGAATGACTTAAAGCAATGCCTCGTATTGATACTTCCGATGGTGAAGAGGAATGACTTAAAGCAATGCCTCGTATTGATACTTCCGATGGTGCAGAGGAATGACTTAAAGCAATGCCTCGTATTGATACTTCCGATGGTGAAGAGGGACGAGACTGTGGTATTTGGATTGAGACTCTCTGCAGCTTCACATGTTCCTGAACATTCTGTAATAGACCATGATACAATCAGTCAGGATATTTTCAACATTACAGCTGTAGAAGTTTTTTAGAGCATGTGATGACAAGTTGCATGTCCTTTTAAGAAATTAAAGGCACTGGCGCATCTTCCATGTGATTGCATCTATGTGCTGGGGACCAGGATAGGTCATCCATTCTGAATCAGTTGGTTACTGATCTTTAAGGTATTCAAAGTACATTCCTTCATGAACGAAAAGATTTCCATCAAATCTCCTTCTCTGCTCTGTAGTGAATAACAACCATTTCACCAGTTAATTGGAACCAGACACTTCACCCTGGAACCATTCCAAAAGATCTCTCCTGAGTTCACCAGATCCTGAAATCTTTCCTCTAGAGCTTCAATGCCCCTCTCTCCATGATGTCCATATCGGTAGCCATGGCACTCCAGGTCTTCCTCCTATCTATTCACTAACAGCCTGTTAATTCCTCAGGATATTGTGGAGATAATTTGTCCCTTCCCTCAATCCCACCATCCTTATTCTCTTTCTTTCTCGTACAGCACTCATCAGCCATGTACACTCAGGGTAACTTACAGTGGTCAATTAACCTACCGACCCTAAGGTCATTGGGAGGTGGGAGGAAACTAAAAGACCAGGAGGATAGACGTTTACAGGGTGATTGTGCAGACTTCACACATGCAGGATCAAACCTAGATCACTGAAGTTGTGGAAAAGCTGCAATACCTGAAGGTCCGCTGTCCACATCAGAGAATAAGACTTCTGCTGTGGAGGGGCTGGGTGCTAAAGCAGGTTAGAGCACTCCCTTGGACCGAAATTACAATAAAGAAAGCTCACAAAAGGCACGGTAGCAGAATGTTATTCTAGTACCAGTGATCCAGATTCAATTGCCACTGCCACTGCCCCTGCTGCCTGTAAGGAATTTGTACGTTCTTCCCGTTACCGTGTGAGCGCCCTCCCACAGTCCAAAGTCGTGCAGGTCAGCAGGATTAACTGGTCACATGGGTGTAATTCGGCATGTGTGCTCGTTGGGCCAGAAGGGTCTCTTACCATATTATATCTCTAACAAATAAGAAGAAAAAACTACTTCAAAACCAGAATCAGATTTATTAGCACTGGTTTATATGTTGTTTAGAGACAGCAGTATGATACATCAAAGGCATAAAGTTATTATAAATCACAAAAATAAATGAATAGGGACAAAAAGAGAGTAACGAGGCAGTGAAAGCCTTTCTACATTTTTTAGCCTGCTACACCCAGTGGGAGTCTTGCCTCCTCAGTCAAAAAAGCTAGTGTTATTCTCAATGCTAGTCATGGCTTGAATTAATTAGTTCTAATTAAACAACTGTTTCTTCAAAACATCATAACAGTACTTCTGGTTTGATGAACAGGAAATGTCAGGCTCACTCCTGAGAGAGATAGTGTGAGCTCAGTCTGAAAGTAGTGACAATACTTGTCTACCCCTTCACACCACACCTTCCAGTCACACAGATAAGTAATAAGCTAAACATGTCAGACTCCTCCACAATAATATTTGCAAAGACACATTATTGACTATCATGAAGCAAATATTCAGACTTGATGAAAAAGAAGCCGAACTTAGCCCTTTGATCTTTGGAGCAATACTGCGGCACTCCAAGGATTAATTAAACATCTAAATCTCTGTTAAAGTGCTTATTCCTGGAGTAAAAATAGCAAGACAGATTGTACTGAGCTGTGCATTTTCCCCGACCTTTTGTCTGAACTCTTCGATCCCAGATGGACTGAAAATACAAGTGAACAGATGGCCGGACCGGTTAGCTTGACTAATTATTTCACAGCCCCATTATCTTCACACACACTCCGAACTGCCTCTGAACCTTATCTCCTCACCTACAGCTCACTTCTCTCTGAAGACCTACGTCAACACGTCAGCATCTGCTGGCTGGTTGGTGAGTAGTGGTGGGGTTAATGATGATGCATTCAGTGCTGACGGCTATGATAATGAGGCATTTACATGATTCCATAATTGCAAGTTCAAATCCTACCATGGTGCATCCTGAGAATTTGAATTAAGTTTTTATATAGAAAACTCAATCTGGAAATAAACAATTGATGGTGTGACTATAAAACAACCAGATTGTCATTAAAAGTCCATCTGGTTCTCTTCGGGTAGGATATCTTCCCACGCGTGAATCTAAACAGAGCCATTTTGGTTGTCGCTTGATAGCCTGTTGACATCACCGAGTTGTCTCCATAACTCCACGGCAAAAAGGGGATAAACAGTGAACTCCACATCCCAAGAATTTTCTTTGGAAGGGGGAGTCATGTTTGCTTTGTGGGTGTGACCACAAATGAATGTATACCTCATATTGTAAGTGGTGTCACAGCAACGATGTTCCACTCATCGTCAGTAAGACCAAAGAGCTGATTGTGGACTTCAGAAATGGTACGATGAGGGAACACACACCAGAACTTATAGAGGGGTCAACAGTGGAGAGAGTGAGAAATTTCAAGATCCTGGATGTCAATATCTCTGAGGACCGAACATGGTCCCAACATTCTGATGCAAATATAACGAGGGCAAGACACCAGCTATAACTCTTAGGAGTTTGAGGAGATTTGTTAAGTCACCAAGAACATCCACAACATTTTGGAGGGAGAGGCATAGCTGTCAGATGTCTTGGTACGTATTGGTACTAATGACATAGGAAGGAAAAGGAAAAAGAGATCTTGAAAAGAGATTTTAGAGAGATAGGCAAAAAGCTGAGAAGCAGGACATTCAGGGTAGTAATTTCTGGATTGGCGACTGTGGCATTCGCCAGTGAGAGTAGAAACAGGATGATGTGGCAGATTAATGCAGGACAGACTAGTGCAAGGGGCAGGGCTTCAAGTTCTTCTATCATTGAGATCTCTTCTGGGAGAGGTATGACCCATACAAAAGGGATGGGTTGCCCCTGAACCCGAAAGGGACAAATATTTTTGTGCAACACACATCAAAGTTGCTGGTGAACGCAGCAGGCCAGGCAGCATCTCTAGGAAGAGGTGCAGTCGACGTTTCAGGCCGAGACCCTTCGTCAGGACTAACTGAAGGAAGAGTGAGTAAGAGATTTGAAATTTGGAGATTTGAAGATTTGAAACCTGCCCCACCGAACTCATTTCTGCAGTCCTGGCCGACCTATTGTCTCAGCTTGCTCCTGCCCCACCGAACTCGTTTCTGCATACCTCCTACCCAAGATCCACAGACCTGCTTGTCCTGGCCGACCTATTGTCTCAGCTTGCTCCTGCCCCACCGAACTCGTTTCTGCACTCCAACTTTCAAATTTCTTACTCACTCTTCCTTCAGTTAGACCTGTCGAAGGGTCTTGGCCTGAAACGTCGACTGCACCTCTTCCTAGAGATGCTGCCTGGCCTGCTGCGTTCACCAGCAACTTTGATGTGTGTTGCTTGAATTTCCAGCATCTGCAGAATTCCTGTTGTTTAAATATTTTTGTGGGCAGGTTTCTTAGAGTTGTGGGGGAGGGCTTCAACTAATTTGACAAGGGGGTGAGAACCAGATTGAAGGGACTCAGGGTGGGACGGACAGTAAAAAGGCAAAGCTAGCATGCAGTCAGAATGTCAGGAAGGGCAGGCAGATGACAGGGCAAAATTGCAGCCAGCGGGGTGAGTATCAGTGCATTAGGGATGGAAAATCAAAAAGAGCAGCAAATACAGTACTCAAAGTGTGATATCTCAAAGCATCACTGAATCGTGACTGAAGGATGGTTGTAGTTGGGAGCTGAATGTCCAAGGTTACACATTGTATCGGAGGGATAGGAAGGTAGGCTGAGCGGATGGTGGGGCTCTGTTGGTAAAGGATGGCATCAAATCATTAAGAAGAAGTGACATAGAATCGAAAGATGTTGAATCCTTGTGGGTTGAGTTAAGAAGCTGCAAGGGTAAAAGGACCCTGATGGCAGTTATATACAGGCCTCCCAACAGTAGCTGGGATGTGGACCACAGATTATAATGGGAAATAGAAAAGGTATGTCAAAAGGGCAATGTTATAATAGTCATGGGAGATTTCAACATGCAGGTTGATAAAGAAAATCAGGTTGGAAATGAATCTCAAGAGAGTGAGTTTGTTGAATGCCTACAAGATGGCTTTTCAGAACAGTTTGAAATTGAGCCTACTAGGGGATCAGCTATACTGGATTGGGTGTTATGTAATGAACCGGAGGTGATCAGAGATCTTAAGGTAAAATAACCCTGAGGAGGTGGTGATCACTATATGATTGAGTTCAAATTGAAATTTGATAGGGAGAAAGTAAAGTCTGACGTAGCAGTATTTCAGTAGAGTAAAGGAAATTACAGTGGTATGAGAGAGGAGTAAATTGGAAAGAGATGCAGGCAGGAATGAGAGCAGAGTAGCAATGGTGTGAGTTTATGGAGAAAATGAGAAGGATGCAGGATAGATGTATTCCAAAAATGAAGAAATACTCAAATGGAAAAATAGTGCGACTGTGGCTGACAAAGCTAATGTAAAAGCAAAAGAGAGGGCATGCAACAAAGCAAAAATTAGTGGGAAGACAGAGGATTGGGAAGCTTTTAAAACTCTACAGAGAGCAATTAAAAATAATCATTAGGAGGGGAAAGATGAAATATGAAAGCAAGTTAGCAAACAAAATCAAAGTGGATAGTAAAACTTCTTTCAAGTATGTAAAAAATAAAAGAGAGATGAGAATGGATATAGGATCGCTAGAAAATGAGACCGGAGAAATAATAACAGGGGACAAGATGAACTAAATGAGTATTTTGCATCAGTAGTCACTGTGGAAGACACCAGCAGTGTGCCAGGTGTGAGAAAAGAGAACTGGGTGCAGTTACTATTACAAGGGAGAAGGTCCTCAAAAAGCTGAGAGACCTTAGGATATGTAAGTCACCTGGACCAGATGAACTGCACCCTTAGGTTCGGAAAGAGGGAGCAGTAGGAACTGTGGAGGCATTAGTAATGATATTTCAAAATTCATTGGAATCTGGCATGGTGCCAGAGGACTGGAAAATTGAAAATGTCACTCCACACATTAAGAAAGGAGAAAGGCAGCAGAAAGGAAATTATAAACCAGTTAGCCTGACCTCAGTAGTTGGGAAGATGTTAGAGTCAATTGTTAAGGATGAGGTTATGGAGTACTTGGAGACACAGGACAAGATAGGACAAAGTAAACATGGTTTCCTCAAGGGGAGATCTTGCTTGACAAACCTGTTGGAATACTTTGAGGAGTTTACACATAGGATCAATAGGGGGGATGTAGTGGATGTTATATATTTGGACTTTCAGAAAGCCTTTGACAAGGTGCTACACATGAAGCTGCTTACTAAGTTAAGAACCATGGTATTACAGGAAAGTTACTGGCATGGTTAGAACATTGTCTGATTGGTAGGAGGCAGTGACTAGGAATAAAAGGATATTTCTCTGTTTGGCTGCCAGTGACTATTGGTGCTCTACAGGGGTTGGTGCTGGGACCGCTTCTTTTTATGCTGTATTTCAATGATTCAGATGATAGGATATTTGGCTTTGTTGCCAAGTTTGCAGCTGATATGAAGATTGGTGGAGGGGCAGGTAGTGTTGAGGAGACAGGTAGGCTGCAGAAGGACCTTATCAGATCAGGAGAATGGGCAACAAAGTGGCAAATGAAATACAATGTTGGAAAATGCATGGTCATGCACTTTGGTAGTAGAAATAAACACGCAGACTATTTTCTAAATTGGGAGAAAATCCAAAAATCTGAGATGAAAAAGGAATTGGGAGTCCTTGTGCAGAACACCCTAAAGGTTAACTTGCAGGTAGAGTCGGTGGTGAGAAAGGCAAGTGCAATGTTAGCATTCATTTCAAGAGGTCTAGAATACAAGAGCAAGGATGTGATACTGAAGCTTTATAAGGCACTGGTGAGGCCTCACCTTTAGTATTGTGAACAGTTTTGGGCCCCTCATCTTGGAACAGATGTGCTGGCATTGGAGAGGGTCCAGAGGAGGTTCCCAAGGATGATTCCAGGAATGAAAGGGTTATTATACGAGGAACATTTGATACCTCTGGGTCTGTACTTGCTGTGATTTAGAAGGATAATAGGAATATCATTGAAACCTTTTGAATGTTGGAAGGGCTAGAGAGAGTAGATGTGGAAAGGATATTTCCCATGGCGAGGGAGTCCAGGACAAGAGGGCCTCAGGACAGAGGGGCATCTATTTAAAACAGAGATGCAGAGAAATTCCTTTAGCCAGAGGTGGTTAATTTGTGGAATTTATTACCAAAGGCAATTGTGAAGGCTAGGTTGTTGGATATATTTAAGGCAGAGCTTGATAGGCTCTTGATTGGACATGGCATCAAAGCTTACATTGGAGAAGGTCAGGAATGGGGCTGAGGGAGAGAAAAGAAGGATCAGCCATGATTGAATGGCAGAGCAGACTTGACAGGCCAAAAGGCCCAATACTGCCCCTATGTTTGATGGACTTATGGTACTGAAGAACTTGCAGATTCCTGCATTCTAGCTGGCTGCATAACCGCCTGGTACGTGGGACGTGGGGAGCGGGGGTGGGGGGGGGCAGCTACTACACAGGATCAAAGTAAACTACAGTGAGTTGTAAAATTAGTCAGCTCCATCACAGGTACTAACTCCATAGTATCCAAGACATCTTTAAAGAACAGTGCCTCAAAAAGGTAGTGTCCATCATTAAGGACCCTCACCACCCAGGACACGCCCTCTTCTCGTTGTTACCATCAAGAAGGAGGTACAGAAGCTTGAAGGCACACACTCAGCGATTCAGGAACAGCTTCTTCCCCTCTGCCATCAGATTTCTGAATGGGTGTTGAACCTGTGAACACTACCTCACTCCTTTTTTATTTCTGTTTTTAGATAGATAGATATACTTTATTAATCCCAAGGGAAACTTTTTTATTATGTATCACATTGTACTGCTGCCACAAAGTTAACTAATTTCATGACATATGCCGGCGCTATTAAACCTGATTCTGATCCTGATTAGGCTGGGAAAAAAATCACAAAGGAGAAGAAATTCAGAGTGTGAGTAGAGCACTCAGCCCCTCAAACCTAGCCCAAAGTGATTGTTGTAGGAGAAGAATATTGAGGGCTAGTAACTAGGAAATAGGAATGGGGATTACGCTAATATGGTATGGGGGAGCTGAAGACAAAAATAGAGGCTTGAAATTCAATAACACCAACACCCAAGTTTTGGGAACTTCACTATTATGTTATAGAGTGCTCTTTTTGTAATAGAAAACTGGATTTACTGTTAGACCGAATCATTTCATTCTGTAATTAGGACGTAGTCTGTTCATCTTCCCGCAGACACCATTCTACTACCAAAGAGAGTTTTACTGATAATCTCATCAACTGAGAGTATAAAAGCTGTAACAAGTTCACACTCAGACAGATCAGCTTTGGTTGGTCTCCTGGTGCGCACCAGTTTTTAAAAAATTGCCCATTAGTTCGAACAACAGCTCTATGAATTCTTTCAGTTTGCTCCTACATAATCAACCTCATCTTCCCCAAGCATCATTTTGTCCTCTGACCTAGTTTCTCATCACTCTTGGTTCCTTGATATTGCAAAAATTTATCTATGGCTAGTGATACAGCCTGCACAAGACTCCAGGGCAAAGAAGTCCATTGATTCTAGTTGGCTGCATCACAGTGGAGTGAAAGGAAATACAGAGGCCTGAGAGAGGAGTTGGCCAGAATTGACTGGAAAAGAACACTGGCAGGGATGACGGCAGAGCAGCGATGGCTAGAACTACTGGAAGCAATTCTGAAGGCACAGGATATATACATCCCAAAGAGGAAGAAGTATTCCAAAGGAATTATGACACAACTGTGGCTAATAAGAGAAGTCAAAACAAACATAAAAGCCAAAGAGAGGACATATAATAGAGCAAAAATTAGTGGGAGGTTAGAGGATTGGGAAGATTTCAAATACCAACAGAAGGTAACTAAAAAGTTATTAAAAAGGTAAAGGTGAAATACAAAGTAAGCTAGCCAAGAATATAAAGGAGGATACCAAAAGTTTCTTCAGATACATAAAGTGTAAAAGACAGGCAAGAGTGGATATTGGAATGCTGGAAAATAATCTGCAGAGGTAGTAATGTGGGACAAAAAATGCCAGATTAACTGAATAAGTATGTTGGATCAGTCTTCACTGTTGAAGACACTAGCAGTATGGTGTAAGTTCCAGCTGTCAGGGGTCATGAAGTGTGGTTACCATTACTAGGGAGAAGGTTCTTGGAAAACAGAAAGGTCTGAGGGTAGATAAGTCACCTGGACCAGATAGTGTACATCCCAGTGTTCTGAAGAAGTGGCTGAAGATATTGTTGGAGGTATTACTAATGATCTTTCAAGAATCACTAGATTCTCGAATGGTTTTGAAAGACTGAAAAATTACAAATGTCACTCCACTCTTCAAGAAGAGAGAGAGGAAGAAGAAAGGAAATTATAGGCCAGAGTCTGACCTCAGTGGTTGGGAAGATGTTGGAGTCAAGTATTAAGGATGTGGTTTCAGAGTACTTGGAGGCACATGGTAAAATATGTTCATAGTCCGCATGGTTATGTTAGCATGTTGAAACACTCCATTGCTTCAGATCCCACAGATATGTGTTTCAAATGTAGGAATTACAGCAGCTCGTGTATGTGGTGGTAACACAGTTACCAAAGTGCACTCAGAGGACATTTTATTAGATACATCCTGTACCTAATAATGTGGCAACTTAGTATATGTTCATGGTCTTCTGCTGCTGTAGCCCATCCACTACAAGGTTCAACATGTTGTGTGTTCAGAGATACTCTTCTGCACATCACAGTTGTAACACATGATTATTTGAGTTACAGTCACCTTCCTGCTGGCTTGAAGCAGTCTAGTCATTCACCTCTGACCTCTCTTTCTTATTAACAAGTCGTTTTCACCCACAGAACTGCCACTCACAATATGTTTTTTGTTTGCTTTTGCACCATTCTCTGTAAACTCTAAAGACTGTTGTGTATGAAAATCCCAGGAGATCAGTAGTTTCTGAGATACTCAAACCACCCTGTCTGGCACCAAGCATCATTCCACACTCGAAGTCACTTAAATCACATTTCCTCCCCATTCTGAACAACAACTGATCCCCTTGAGCATGTCTGCATGTTTTTATGCATTAATTTACCGGCACATGATTGGTAGATTACATATTTGCATTAACAAGCAGGTGTGCAGGTGTACCTAATAAAGTGGCGACCAGCATATGTGGAATTTCAAATTCCACATATGGTCAATCCCACTCAGTTAATAATATGAAATATCAAGCAACAAAGAGTCATTAGCAATGACCCCGAACTCACCAGACTGTACTTCGGAGTCCTTCTGGTTCACTGCTGAAGTTAATCTGCCGTTCTTTGGCACTAACAATAAACTCTGGAATAGCTGGAAAGGTCAGGAGCAGTGATGGATGTGCAACAAATGCTGGCATTACAAGTGATCTCCACACTTGAAAAATGCCTAAATGAAGAAAATAAACTGGAGGAACGTAGATATCTCTGGCAATGCACACAGTGAAGAATAACTCAGCAGGTCAGCAGCATTTCTGGATGGGAATAAACAGTCGAAGATTCAGGCCAAGATCCTTCATCAGGACAGAAGAGTGGGAGATGCAGGAACTGAGAATTCTCTTGAGTTCTGCTCATTTCTCCCACCACACCCTTCTCTCTTTTCCCATTTCCCATTGAGGTTCCCCTTTTTCTTTCCTCACCTACTCATCACCTCCCCCAGTTCCCCTCATCCTTCCTTGGCTTTCATGGTCCACTATCCTCTCCTTTCAGGCTCTTTCTTCTTTCATCTTTAGCCATTTCCCTCTTCTACTTATCACCTCCCTGCTTCTTACTTCCCCCTCACCTGGTTTCACATATCACCTACCAGCTATACACTTTCCCTTCCCTCCACCTTCTTATTCTGGCTTATTCCCCCTTCCTCTCCAGCCCTAATGAAGGGTCCCAACCCAAAACATCAACTGTTTATTCCTCTCCGTATATGCTGCTTGATCTGCTGAGTTCCTCCACCATTTTGTGTGTTACTCGAGACTTCCGGCATCTGTAGAATCTCTTTAGTTTATGATTTGCAGGAATTATGTCAAGAATCAGTTTATATCCACTTGAGAGATATACTGTAGATTTAATATTTTAAGGTAACATAATCAATGTACAATATCTCTGGTAATCTGTAGCCATTAACACTGAAGTGAGATTGTCAAGATTGTTATTTTTCTGTCTCTTGAGTTGTATTTGAGTCCACAACATGTCAATTCAGAAATGGAGGTGTTTTCTGATCGGGTATCCATTCCAGCATATCGATATATGGATTGTCTTACTGTGTTACTTTGTCTTGTGTTACTTTGAGAGGAAGCACGGGACCTTTCCTCGACTGTTCCCCACTCTCTCCATGTACCTTCCACTTGCCTGTATGGACACAAGCCCACTTCAGGATGTATGTGTCTGACCAATTCATGAATATTTTGGGATTTGTTTTCACAGGTGACTCTGGAGGCCAAGACACTGGGAATATTTAAGACAGAAGGTGATAGGTTCTTGATCAATCAGTGCGGGAAGGGATGTGGGGAGAAGGCAGGAGTTTGGGGCTGAGAGGGAAGATGGGTCAGCTGTGATGGATAAGTCTCAAAGGGCCGAATGGCCTAATTCTGATCTGTATGTTTCATGGTTTTATGGTCTTATGGTCATAATCGTGTCGGGAGCAATCCTCCCCTCACTTTCTGCTTTCTGTAGATACTGCTCCCTAGGCAACACCCTTGTCCATTTGTCCCTCCCCACTGATCTCCCTCCTGCCAATTATCCTTGCTACACCTGCCCCTACACCTCCTCCCTCGCTACTGCTCAGAGCCCTAAACAGTCCTTCCAGGCGAGGCGACACTTCAGCTGTGACTCTGTTGGGGTCATATACAGTGTCCCGTGCTCCCATTGTTGTCTCCTGTATATCAGTGAGACCTGGCGTAGATTGGGAGGCCGCTTCGTCGACCCCCTATGCTCCATTCTGCCAGAGAAAGCGGGATCTCCCAGTGGCCACCCATTTTAATTCCACTTCCCATTCCCATTCCAATATGTCCATCCATAGCCTCCTCCACTGTCGGGATAAGGCCACACTTAGGCTGGAGGAACAACACCTTATATTCTGTTTGGATAGCCTCCAACCTGATGGCATGAACATCGATTTCTCAAATTTCCAGTAATGCCCCCTGCTCACCATTTCCCATCCCCTTTTCCCGCTCTCACCTTATCTCCTTGCCCACCCATCATCTCCTTCTGGTGCTCCAACCCCACTTTCTTTCTTCCATGGCCTTCTGTCTCTTTCACCAATCGACTTCCCAGCTCTTGACTTCATCCCTCCCCCTCCAGGTTTCACCTATCACCTTGTGTTTCTCCCTCCCCTCCCCCACCCCACCCCACCTTTTAAATCTACTCCTCAACTTTTTTCTCCTGTCCTACCAATGGCTTTCAGCCTGAAACGTTGACTGTACTCTTTTCCTAGATGTTGCCTGGCCTGCTGAGTTCCTCCGGCATTTTGTGTGTGTTTCTCGGATTTCCAGCAACTGCAGATTATCTCTACTTTGTGATTGGATCCCCTCCAAATCATTTCACTTCCATTGGGTAGAGCTCCCAGCCTGACGACTTCCCCACGTGGACTGCAGTGGTGCAAGGGCACCCAGGAGCCGGTGATAAACCATGGCCCTTATTCACCGCGACAGAATAGCAGATCCTCAGCAATCCTAAACAATCCCACCACAGCCATGGCAGCGGTGCTCGGCTGCAAAGGGAACATCTCTCTTAGCCTGACGTTTAATCTCAGTCAGTAAAATATTTCCCGCTGCAGCTTAGAGATCACGCTGATCAATGATGTCATTGGGTGAGCTGGAAGTTAGTACATTGTTCAGCCATCACTGCCAGGATGAGTTTACCGGCAGTCGTCAATCATAGTTCAAGTGGCCAGGATGACAAGATCCTAACATAGATGAGGCTGACCCTGAGAAAATTGCTGTATCTTAATATTAGCCAAATTTGTCAGCTGGTGTAACGCCACCATAACTAGCTCCCAGCTATTTGGAAAAAGGCTCGTGATTAATCATCCAATTAAATATAGAATCATTCTTCACACTTAAAGTAAAAAAAAATCAGAATCTTCATTCTTAAAACAGGATTAAAAATAGTTCATTTCTCTTCTGCTGCTCGCCCTGATTCATATAAGGAAACATATTTACTCAATGTAATGGCAAACACCTATTAATAAATAACTCATTCCAAGGCCTCTTATAGGAGTCTGGTGAAACATTATTTGTTGTCAATTCTTATAAGCAGATTAGCTCAGATGGAGTTTTAAAAAAAATATTGAGCTGAATGTTGTCTATAATCTACACCAGAGGCCACTTTATTAGGAACACCTGTACTCCTACTTGATAACGTAAATATTTAATTAGCTAATCATGTGGCAGCAACTCAGTGCATACAGACATGGTCAAAAGGTTCAGTTGTTGTTCAGACCAAACATCAGAATGGGAAAGAAATGTGATCTATGTGACTTTAACAGTGGAATGATTGTCGGTGCCAGATGGGGTGGTTCGAGTATCACAGGCATTGCTGATCTCCTGGGGTTTTCATGCACAACAGTTTCTAGTGTTTAGACAGAATGGTCCAAAAAACAATAGGAACCTAGTGAGTGACAGTTCTGTGGGCAAAAACACCTTGTTAACGAGAGAGGTCAGAAGAGAATGACCAGACTGGTTCAAGATGACAGTACCTCGAACCACATGTTACAACAGTGGTATGCAGAAGAACATCCTTGAACATAGAACAGGTCGAACCTTGAAGTGGATGGGCTACAGCAGAAGAAGACCACAAACATACACTCAGTGGACACTTTATTAGGTACAAGAAATACCTGAGAAAAGAGGCCACTGAATGCATGCTCACTTCCTCAGTCCTCCACCCCTCCCCACATCCACACTATTCCCACTGTCACCATTCAGTTTTGTAACCTCTGGGTCCGATTGTCCTGCTCATCAATCTACCACAGATGTCCAGCAAACAGAGTGGCAACTATTCCTGAGGTGTTGGATCCTAAGGTTCTTCCTACATTAGGATCCCCTAACATTGTAAGGGGACAACGCTACAAGATGAGGAGATGGTCATTTAAAATGAAGGTGTACAGGAATTTCTTCTCTTATAAGGAACTCTCTACAGTGGAAATCTGTGGGGGCTGGATCACTGGGGCCTTTTAAAGAGGAGTTAATTAACAAGGGCAATGGGAATTGGAACAAAGGAGAATTGGGGCATACTTACATTGAGTGACCTCCGGCTGATCACACTGATGATTTTGACAATATAATATTATCAAAGGCTTTGTAACATTTTTATGTAACCTCCATGATCAGATTATTTTAAATTTTTAAAAATCTAAGTAGTTTTTAAATGTCTGTATCAGAGACAGCTAAATACTGTTTATAGGAACTAAGAGTCAGAGAGTCAGAGTCATAGAAAAGTTCAGCACAGAAACAGGCCCTTTGGCCCATCTAGTCTATGCCAAACCATTTAACCAGCCTCCTCCTATCAACCTGCATGGGGACCATAGCCCTCCATTTCGCTACCATCCATGTACCTATCCAAACTTCTCTTAAATGTTGAAATCAAGCTCTCACTTGTGCTGACAACTCGTTCCACACTCCTCACAACCAACTGAGTCAAGAAGTTTCCCCTCACGTTCCCCTTAAACTTTTCATCTTTCACCCTTAACCCATGACCTCTGGTCGCAGTCTCACACAACATCAGAGGAAAACGCCTGCTTGTATTTACTCTCTCTATACCCCTCATAATTTTGTATACCTCTATCAGATCTCTCAACCTTCCACATTCCAGGGAATAAAGTTAATCCTTCCTTATAACTCAGGACCTCCAGACCCAGCTACATTCATGTGAATTTTCTTTGTATTCTTTGAACCTTATTTACATCTTTCCTGTGGGTAAGAGACAAAAAGTGCACACAATATTCCAAATTCATCATCATCATGTGCCATACTCTGCCAGAGCCTGGGACCACTTTCTTCCACTGTGATCTGTCGGCCCTCAAACCTCTTGCATCTCTGGAGGTGAGGCTGGTCCACTTCTTGATGTTGTCGATCCAGGTTGTCCTCTGTCTGCCACGGGAGAGGCTTCCTTCTGCTCTGCCTTCAAGCACAGTGCGTTCCAGTGTGTCATCAGCTCTTGAGATGTGTCTAAAATAGCGAAGTTTCCTTTGGATAATGGTTTCCAGAAGTATTGGTTTCGTGCCAATCTTATCTAGGATGAAATTGTTGGATCTCCTTCCAATGTATGATACCCTGAGGATCCGTCTGTATGTCCACAGCTCAAATGCTGTGAACTTCTTTTCATCAGCTGCTTTTTTACTCCAAATTAGGCCTCACCAACATCTTATACAACTTCAACACAACATTCCATCTCCTTTACTCAATGCTTTGATTTATGGCCAATGTGACAAAAGCTTTCATTACAACCCTATCTACCTGAAACACCACTTTCAATGAATAGTGGACCTGTATTCCCAGATCCCTTTGTTCCACCACACTCCTCAGTGCTCTACTGTTCACTGTATAAGATCTACCCTAGCTGGTCCTACAGAAGTGCAACACCTCACACTCGTCTGCATTAAATTCCATCTGTCACTTTTCAGCCGTTTATCTCCAGCTGGTGCAGATCCCTCTGCAAGCTCTGACAGCCTTCTTCGCTGTCCACTACACCCCCAGTCTTGGTGTCATCAACAATTTGCTGAGCCAGGAAAGCAGAAGAAAAAAAAAATCTTATGTTCTCAAAGAGCTGTGGAAATCTCCACCTGAAGGGTGAAAGTAAATAACATCATTACCTTCAAAATCTGCTTGGATGAACAGTTAGAAAAACCCCTGAGTAGAAACTTGCAAGCCAACCAACCACAGAGATGTGGAACTAGGCTTGCTAGCTCTCTTCTGTTGCCAGAACTTGAGGGTCTGAATTGGGCAGACAAAGACTTTATGGTGGGATAAGGAGAAGTTCTAGAAAGAGTGGGACAGAGAGAGTTTGGTGATAACAGTTTGGGGTCTTTTGATGGGAGCTGCAGGACAGGACAACACGGAAGATGCCACAGAATGCCATTGGAAGGAAAGTCCCCATTGCAAGAAGTGCTTTGTGCAGATGAATGGCTCCAAGGAGGAAGGATGATACTCCTGACAGAGAGCCAGTTTGTTCAAGCTGGTCTTGGAGGGAAGTTCGGGATGTGGCGGGTGTTTTCATGCAGACCATGAGTCCAGAGCGTGAG
The DNA here is from genome assembly GCF_963921235.1 of Mobula hypostoma. Taxonomy (NCBI): domain Eukaryota; kingdom Metazoa; phylum Chordata; class Chondrichthyes; order Myliobatiformes; family Myliobatidae; genus Mobula; species Mobula hypostoma. Next base: position 2,893,393 of record NC_086125.1, read on the forward strand.
TAAGGAGATATACCCCCAGTTACTCCAGTAAAGACATATACACCCAGCTGCTCCAGTATGTGCACATTGAACTGGTTTAACTGTAATGGTTCCTTTTCTTTTCTTTTTCCTATTAACTGTTTGATAAAGCTGAAATTGATAAATATACTTCCTTTAAAATTTTATGTGGTGCACAATTTTTTATTTGTTGCTGATCAATAATTGTGTATGGGTAATATTTACACATATTTGAGGTTTCTTTAATCAGAACATCACAACGTTCCTGTTTGGTTGCACCCAAAACCATACCGACGCTCGACGTATTTTGTTTGTGAAAGTTGGCCTTCTCACCACTGAGTGATGTGGCTGTTTGCAGAGCTGGCTAAATGAGCTGAGTTTACATACAAGCCCCAGAGACAGGGTCGCACCACTTCCTGCTCTGTAAATTCAGCTTGTCTCCATTGTATTCCCGTTCTTTGCATACATGGAATCAGATGTTAATGGGAATAAAGCTCAGGACTCTGAGCCTTTGTGGAGAAGGGTGTGGGAAAATGTTATAGTTTACAGTACTGTGGAAAATTCTCAGGAACATATATATACCTAGGGTACCTAAGACTTTTGCACAGTACTGTATTTGTCAATGTGGAGCAGAGGGTGTTGGGAATAGCAAGCGTGGAGCGCAATGGGAAGGGTGTGGGCAGGTGGCAGAGGAGTGCCAGTGGTGGGGGGTGGCGTGGGGGCAGACACTCCAAGCCCTGAGACACGAGGCAAGGTCTTTTGATTCCAAATAATTGGTTTATTGATCAATACAGAATATCTCTCTGGTGCTTCCTGCTCCCTCCCTCTCCTTTCCCCTTTTCCCAATTGATGCACTATCAATTACTCCAAAAGACTGGAAGTAGAGTAAATACTGAAAGGCTTTTATTAACAGTAAAATGGATTCACGTCCATGCTGAATATCTGTCCTGGACTGAGGGAGGAGCAGTAACACAATCACCTTTATTCAGGGGTCTGTGGGAGGAGCCACAGGAGCAGTCAGCAGAGGGGCGAGTCCAGGCATGTCCGGACAGGTAACCCAGTTACAACCTATATATATGGTTTACCACACATACCATGATTCCCCTCTCCCTGTCCCCTTCCCACTCTCAGGTCATAATAGAGCCCCATATCAGAATCAGGTTTATCATCACTCACATATGTCATGAAATCTGTTTTCTGTAGCAGCAGTACAGTGCAATATGTAAAACTACTACAGTACTGTGCAAAAGTATTAGGCACGATAACTACTGTATACACACACACACACACACACACACACATATATATATATACACGTGTATATATGTGTGTGTGTGTGTGTGTGTGTGTGTGTGTCTAAGACTTTTGTATTGTACTGCAGCTCAATCCAACATAGAACATGGAACATACATAACAGTACAACGCAGGAATATACCCCTTAACCCATAGTATTCTGCCAAAATAATTAAACTAGAAATTAAATGTCTAATTAATCTAATCCCTTCTGCCTACTCAATGCCCATATCTCTCCATTCTCTACCCTCTCGTGTGACTATCTAAAAGCTTCTTAAGAACCTCTATTGTACTTACTGCCATCACCATCCCTGGCACACATTCCAGCAACCCACCACTCTCTGTGTAAAAAACACCCACACATCTCCTTTCACCTTAACCCTTTCACCTTAAACATATACACTCGCATAAGGTATTTGGACCTGGAATAAAGATGCTGTAGGTCAGGCGTTGTAAATGTTGCATTTATATAAATATACAATGTATATAAATGCTCACATTTCATTAGTGCGGCATTGGATAACAGAAGCTCTTGTACCTTCAACAAGAGGATGCTTCTAAAATAGCAGCTACCGAAACAACCTTCATTTAGATGACACCTATAATGACCATGGAAAGTCTCAAAGCTAAACCTGTCTTAACTGAAAGTGCGCTCACTCAGTTGCACTCAAGCCCGTCCAAGTTCAAGTTCTTTGTCCTATATGTGGGTATAAATTCGATGAAAACTAGATTTTCGCACCAGCTGACGATAAATATAAGGTAACATAAATATAAATTAACATAGAAACATAGAAACATAGAAAATAGGTGCAGGAGTAGGCCATTCGGCCCTTCGAGCCTGCACCGCCATTTATTATGATCATGGCTGATCATCCAACTCAGAACCCAGCCTTCCCTCCATACCCCCTGACCCCTGTAGCCACAAGGGCCATATCTAACTTCCTTTTAAACATAGCTAATGAACTGGCCTCAACAGTTTGCTGTGGCAGAGAATTCCACAGATTCACCACTCTCTGTGTGAAGAAGTTTTTCCTAACCTCGGTCCTAAAAGGCTTCCCCTCTATCCTCAAACTGTGACCCCTCGTTCTAGACCTCCCCAACATCGGGAACAATCTTCCTGCATCTAGCCTGTCCAATCCCTTTAGGATCTTATACGTTTCAATCAGATCCCCCCTCAATCTTCTAAATTCCAACGAGTACAAGCCCAGTTCATCCAGTCTTTCTTCATATGAAAGACCTGCCATCCCAGGAATCAATCTGGTGAACCTTCTTTGTACTCCCTCTATGGCAAAGATGTCTTTCCTCAGATTAGGGGACCAAAACTGCACACAATACTCCAGGTGTGGTCTCACCAAGGCCTTGTACAACTGCAGTAGTACCTCCCTGCTCCTGTACTCGAATCCTCTCGCTATAAATGCCAGCATACCGTTCGCCTTTTTCACCGCCTGCTGTACCTGCATGCCCACTTTCAATGACTGGTGTATAATGACACCCAGGTCTCGTTGCACCTCCCCTTTTCCTAATCGGCCACCATTCAGATAATAATCTGTTTTCCTATTTTTGCCACCAAAGTGGATAACTTCACATTTATCCACATTAAATTGCATCTGCCATGAGTTTGCCCACTCACCCAACCTATCCAAGTCACCCTGCATCCTCTTAGCATCCTCCTCACTGCTAACACTGCCACCCAGCTTCGTGTCATCCGCAAACTTGGAGATGCCGCATTTAATTCCCTCATCCAAGTCATTAATATATATTGTAAACAACTGGGGTCCCAGCACTGAGCCTTGCGGTACCCCACTAGTCACCGCCTGCCATTCTGAAAAGGTCCCGTTTATTCCCACTCTTTGCTTCCTGTCTGCTAACCAATTCTCCACCCACACCAATACCTTACCCCCAATACCGTGTGCTTTAAGTTTGCACACTAATCTCCTATGTGGGACCTTGTCAAAAGCCTTTTGAAAATCCAAATATACCACATCCACTGGTTCTCCCCTATCCACTCTACTAGTTACATCCTCAAAAAATTCTATGACTATTAACATAACTAATACATAATTTAAAGAAAAATGAACAAACATAACACATTTAGAGTGAGAAGAAAGAAAGTAAGGTTATCTGAGGTAATGTTAGTCAACTATGACAATGCTTGTATGAATTATTACACTATTGGCTCTTTAAGAATTGTATACATGTAGAAATTACATTGCATTGAACTGGAGCAGTGAAAGAAACACTCTACCGCTATTTCTCTTAGGTACCTTTGCTTTATAGAGCTCTTCGTTTAGCTTGCAACTGTCTTCCAATAACTCTGCAAGATGCCTTGATAGAGGAAGTCCTCTTATGGTACGTTGACAATGGCAGGAAAGAAAGCTTCAGGTTGACACCATTACGGATTCAGTCCAACACCTCAGTGACACTCATGGTATATAATTCTTAGTCAAACAAGCCTTGAAAGATCTTCTCCTCATTAAATGCAGAAGTCCCTTTCAACGCTTAACTGCTAATGGGCCACACTGTAAAAACCAGAAGTTCAAATATCTTGACTCCACACTATAAATTTTACTAGGAAGAACAAACAATATTAGCTCAGTGTTGCTTTGAGCTGAATATTAATGATCATAAAACATAAAACCTAGTAACTGCTGCTCAAGTTTGTCCATCAATTGGAAATCCATCTGACCTTGTCTGTCTGTCCTGTAAGTAACAAAGCTGTTATTAATTTATTAATTTATCAAACCTGAATATCACTGGCAAAGCCAAAATTTACTGCCTAACCTTAATTCCCTGCCCGCTGAGGGCACGTAACGGTAAATCATATTGGTCTGATTTCACACATAGGCCATGTTCAATTGTATTCAGGTCTGTTTGCCTCACCTTCGATGACAAAATGGAAATGGGATAAATTTACTACATTCAAAGTTAGACTGGAGAGGCTGAGGCTAGATCAAGGAGTTTGAGAGCAGAATTAAAAAGAGTGGACAAGTTTGTTGAATGTATTGAGAGAGAGAGAGAGAGAGAAAAGTTTAGAAGTTTATTTATGAAAACGCAGCATGGAATATGTTGTACCTTTAAACCAGGCTGCCCACCAATTCCCTGATTTAATCTCAGCCTAATCACAGGACAATTAACCTACTAAACAGTACATCTTCAGACTGAGGGAGGAAATGAGAACACCCAGAGGAAACCCATGCGGTCACAGGGAGAACATGCAAACTCCTTACAGACAGCGATGAGAACTGAACCCAGGTCATCTGTACTGTAAGGCATTGTGCTAAGCACTGCACTACCGTGCCTCCCCAGTTGTTTCCATTAGCAAGTAGTTCAAAGACCAGAATTAAACTTTTAGGTGAAAGACCTGGAGAAGGTTAGGAAAAACTCTAGCTTAATAAGTTTGTATGGTCTGGAATTTTCCTCCCATAAGAATGGAAGAAATAAAATCAATCAAGGCATTCAAAAGAGAATTCGATACACACTTGAGGTAAAGTAGTTCTTGAGGTAATGAGGAAGGAATTGGGGGGATAGGACACATAGAACTAGCTTGCACATTGTGAGTGGAATGACTTTTCTCTGAGCTGGAATAATTCTACAGTTTTTTGATGAAGTTGTTTAGGTGCTGGAAATCCAAAACAAAAATATTGGCAGTGCTGCAAGCACAAGGAGAATCCGTAGGGATTGAAGCTGAGGACAGAGAGATGTTATGGGGATTGCTGGTCTGAAACATTAACTCTTTCTCTCTCCGTAGATTTCACCTGGCCTGCTAAGAATTTTAATCAATATACCAGAGAAAGCATCCTGTCCGGATTTTTCGTGGCTTGGTACGGTCAGCTGCTCGGCCACACAGAAAGTTCACAGTTGTGGGCAGAGCTCAGAACTAGATTATGATTATGAGGACACGCAGTCCCCTTTTATTGTCATTTAGTAATGCATGCATTAAGAAATGATAAAAATGTTTTTCCAGAATGATATCACAAAAACATATGACAAACCGACTTAAAAACTAACAAAAACCACATAATTATAACATACAGTTACAACAGTGCAAAGCAATACCATAACTTGATAAGAACAGACCATGGCACAGTAAAAATCTCAGAGTCTCTCGAAAGTCCGATCATCTCATGCAGACGGTAAACCTCCAGCGCCGCCAACTTGCGGATGCAGCATCCGGGAAGCATCCGACCACAGTCCAACTCCGAGTCCGTCCGAAAAACTCCGAGCCTCCGACCAGCTATTCGACACTGAGCACCAAGCACTATCTCTGCCGAGCGCTTCAACCCCGGCCCTGGCAATAGGCGATATGCAAAGCCGAGGATTTGGGGCCTTTGTCTCCGGAGATTCTCGATCGTACAGTAGCAGCGGCAGCAAAGCAGGCATTTCAGAAGTTTCTCCAGATGTTCCTCTGCACTTCACGGCTGTCCCCATCAAATCCGGATTGTGCACGGCACCCCTAGTTACACATATCGATATTCATTCAGAGCGGCCACACGTGCTGCATCGCATTGCCATCTTCTCCTCCCTCCCTCCTAGTATAAGGACTAGGGAGGATGTTTCCTATGGTGGGGGTGTCCAGAACTAAAGGGCACAGTCTCAAAATTGAGGGGTGACCCTTTAGAACAGAGCTAAGGAGGAATTTTTTTAGCCAATGAGTAGTGAATCTGTGGAATGTCCTGCCACAGACTGTGGTGGAGGCCAAGACCATGGGTACATTTAAAGCAAAAGCTGATCGTTTCCTGATTGGTCAGGGTATCAAAGGACATGGTGAGAAGCCAGGTGTATGGAGTTGAGTGGGATCTGGGATCAGCCGTGATGGAATGGCGGAGCAGACTCGAGCTGAATGGGTTAATTCTGCTCCTATGTCTTATGGTTTTGTGGATCCCCGACTTCCTAACCAGAAGACCACAGTCTGTGTAGATCAGAAATAACGTCTCCAACTCACTGACAATCAGCGCTGGGGCACCTCAGGGATGTGTGCTTAGCCCACTGCTCTACTCTCTCTACACCCATGACTGTATGGCTAGACACAGCTCAAATGCCATCTGACGACGCAACTATTGTTGGCAGAATTTCAAATGGAGATGAGAGGGTGCACAGCTATTTGAGTGCATAACAGCAACACCTTGCACTAATGTTAGTAAGACTAAAGAACTGATTGTGGACTTCAGAAAGGGTAATTCAAGGGAACACACACCAGTCCTCACAGAGGAATCAGAAGTGGAAAACGTGAACAATTTTAAGTTTTTGGGCTTCAACATATCAATGCAACTACAAAGAAGACTTGACAGTGGCTATATTTCATTCGGGGTTTGAGGAGATTTGGCTTGTCTCTAAAGACACTCGCAAATTTATACCGATGTACCGTGGCGAGCATTCTAACTGGCTACATCCCTGTCTGGTATGGGAGAGTTAGTATAAAGGCATCCATTAGTCTTGGGAGACCATGGATCTGCGCCTGGAAGGTCTTCACTCTCCAGGGCAAGGTTGTATGGAAGACCAGCAGTTGCCCATGCTGCAAGTCTCCCCTCTCCACAACACCGATGATGTCCAAGGGAAGGGCATTGGGACTCATACAGCTTGGCACCAGTGGCGTCACAGAACACTGTGTGATTAAGTGCCTTGCTCAAAGACACAACACACTGCCTCTGCTGGGGCTCGAACTCACGACCTTCAGATTGCTAGTCAAATACCTTAACAACTTGACCACGTGCCCACTCTATGGGAGAGTTACTGCACAGGAATAAAATAAGCTGCAAAGAAGGTAAACTTAGTCAGCTCTATCATGGGTACTAGCCTCTGAAGTATCCAGGACATCTTCAAGGAGCAATGCCTCGAAAAGGCAGTGTCCATCATTAAGGGCCCTCATCAGGACGTGCCCTGCTTCCATTGCACCATCAAGGAGGAGGTACAGGAGCCTAAAGGCACACGCTCATTGATTCAGGAACAGCTTCTTCCCTTCTGCCATCGGATTTCTGAATAGACATTGAACCCATGAACTCTACCTCATGAATTTTTTATTCTTATATTTGTACTACTTAATTTAATTATTATATATACATACTGTAATTCACAGTTTTTTTTCTCTATTATTATGTATTGCATTGTACTGCAAATTTCATGACATATGCCAGTGATATTAGACCTGATTCCAAGATCAACCTACAGGAGTGACCCCAAACCTTGGGTTAACATGCCTCTTTAATTCACAATACCTCTCCCATCCTCCCTGCAGTATCTGTCTGTACCCTCCTCCTCCACCGTTACAGCAAGCCCCAATGTAAACTGGAGAAACAACATCTCATCTTCCATATGAGTGCCAGACTGCTTGTTATGCCTCTGTAATTTGGCCTCTAGTGTGAAGGTGGGTGGTAGAATCTGGGGGAGAGTAGATGGGATAGTGGGGAGAATGAAGTGAGATTAGTATAGGATGAGTATAAATGGATGCATAATGTTTAGTACGGACTTGATGGGCTGAAGGGCTTGTTTCCATGCTGTATTACTCGATGAGTTCTACAGGGAGACTGCTGGAAGATATAAAGCCAATCGAGTTTATTGTCATATGCACAAATACTTGTATCCACAGGTGAAATGTAAATCTTGCTCGCAGACGCATCACAGGTACATTACATCAAGTAATCAGCATTCACGCACAACACATAAACTAAACACAAATACAAGAAGGAACACAATTTGAACAGGAAAAATATCAGATTTTCTGGACATTTGAACACTATTTTAACAGAGGCCAGTCAGAAATTGGGAACAAGAAAAGAGGTGACTCACACAGGTCAGCTTCTATGCATTAAAAAGCAGCGCTTTACAGGAGTTTCCACGTTTGAACAGCCGCCATTCAGAGACTGCAATTCATTAGTAAGGACAGGGGCAAGCAGAGTGGCTATTGTTGGAGTGGACAGTGTTAGAGTGGACATTTGAGACTTTAGCTCTTCAAGGCTTCAGCAAGGAGATGTTTGAGTGAGAGAAAGTGAAAAGCTATACATAGATTTTTTTCAGTTTATTTATTGTTTCCATCTTTATTATTGCACAATTAGAACAGTAGGGATGCCAGGCATGACTCACAGGTAGTTAGAGTAATTAAGAAAGCTTACAGGGTGTTAGCTTTCATAAGTTGAGGGATAGAGTTGAAGAGTCGCGAGGTAATGATGCAGCTCTATAAAACTCTGGTTAGGCCACACTTGGAGTACTGTGTCCAGTTCTGGTCGCCTCACTATAGGAAAGATGTGGAAGCATTGGAAAGGGTACAGAGGAGATTTACCAGGATGCTGCCTGGTTTAGAGAGGATGCATTATGATCAGAGATTAAGGGAGCTAGGGCTTTACTCTTTGGAGAGAAGGAGGATGAGAGGAGGCATGATAGAGGTGTACAAGATATTAAGAGGAATTGATAGAGTGGACAGCCAGCGCCTCTTCCCCAAGGCACCACTGCTCAATACAAGAGGGCATGGCTTTAAGGTAAGGTGTGGGAAGTTCAAGGTGGATATTAGAGGAAAGTTTTTTACTCAGAGAGTGGTTGGTGTATGGAATGCACTGCCTGAGTCAGTAGTGGAGGCAGATACACTAGTGAAATTTAAGAGACTACTAGACAGGTATATGGAGGAATTTAAGGTGGGAGATTATATGAGAGGCAGGGTTTAAGGGTCAGCACAATGTTGTGGGCCATAGGGCCTGTACTGTGCTGTACTATTCTATGTTCTATGTTCTATGAGAATGGAATGCTCCTCTTGGGGATGTGGGAAGCGAGGGAGACACCCAGTGTCACCTGCAAGATGTGCATGCAATTGCAGATTCTAACACTCAGCATTAAAGAATTGGAGCTGGAACTGGATGAAATTCAGATCATTCAGGAGATAGAACATTAGAATGGTAGTTACACCCAAGGTGCAGATGACAGATTGGCAGGTATGATGTTGTGGCCATCACTGAGTCGTGGCTGAAGGATGTTTGTAGTTGGGAGCTGAGTGTCTAAGGTTACACATTATATCAGAGGGATAGAAAGGTAGGCAGAGGATTTGGTGTGGCTCTACTGGTAAAGAATGTCATCCAATCAGTAGAAAGATGTGACATAGGATCAAAAGATGTTGAATTCTTGTGAATAAAAGGACCCTGATGGCAGTTATGTTCAGGCCAACCAACAGTGAGTGGGAGGTGGATCATAGATTACAACAGGAAATAGAAAGGTGTGTATGATAGTCATGGGAGGTTTTAACATGTAGATCAATTGGGAAAATCAGGTTAATAATGGATCTCATGAGAGTGAGTTTGTTGAATGCCTAAGAGATGGCTTTTCAGAGCAGTTTGTCGTTAAGCCGACTAGGGGATCAGCTATACTGGATTGGATGTTATGCAATGAACCAGAGGCAATTAAGAAGCTTAAGGTTAAAGAACTAACATGGTTAGAGCATTGTCTGATTGGAAGGTGGAAGCAAGTGAGAATAAAAGGTTCCTTGTCTGGTTGGCTGCCAGTGACTAGTGGTGTTCCGCAAGGATCGGTGTTGGGACCACTTCTTTTTATGCTGTATATAAATGATTTAGGTGATGGAATAGATGGCATTGTTGCCAAGTTTGCAGATTACACGAAGATTGGTAGAGGGGCAGGTAGTGTTGAGGAAACAGGTACAATGCAGAAGGACTTAGATTAAGAGAATAGGCAAGAAAGTGGCAAATGCAATATAATGTTGGAAAATGCATGGCCATGCACTTTGGTAGTAGAAATAAATGTGCGGACTATTTTCTAAATGGGGAAAAAATCCAAAAATATGAGATGCAAAGGGACTTGGGAGTCCTTGTGCAGAACACCCTGAAGGTTAACCTTAGTGGTGAGGAAGCAAGTGGCATGTTAGCATTCATTTCAAGAGGTCTAGAATACAAGAGCAGGGATGTGATGCTGAGGCTTTATAAAGCACTGGTGAGGCCTCACCTTGAGTATTGTGAACAGTTTGGGGTTCCTCATCTTGGAATAGATGTGCTGGCATTGGAGAGGGCCCGGAGGAGGTTCACAAGGATGATTCCAGGAATGAAAGGGTTATCATACAAGGAACGTTTGATGGCTCTGGGTCTGTACTCGCTGGAATTTAGAAGAACGGGGAGGGGGAGTGGATCTCATTGAAACCTTCGAATGTTGAAAGGCCTAGACAGAGTAGATGCAGAAAGGATGTTTCCCATGGTGGGAGAGTCTAGGACAAGAGGGCACAGCTTCAGGGTAAAGGGGTATCCATTCAAAACAGAGATGCGCAGAAACTTATTTAGCCAGAGCGTGATGAATTTGTGAAATTTGTTGCCACATGCAGCTGTGGAGGCCAGGTCATTGGGTGTATTTAAGGCAGAGATTGATAAGTTCTTGATTGGACATGGCATCAAAGGTTATAGGGAGAAAGCCAGGAAATGGGGTTGAGAAGGAGAAAAAAAAAGCATCAGCTATGGTTGAATGGCAGAGCAGACTCAATGGCCAAATAGCCTAATTCTGCTCCTATGTCTTATGGTCTTATGGTTTTATGACAATCAGGAGGGTGAAGGAAGATAAGAAGCCAGTGAAGAGCACCACTCTACAATAGGTACGGTATACCACTTCGGATACTTTGGGGGGCGGGGGGTATGACCCAGCGGAGGAAAGTCACAGAGGTCAGGTCTGAGTCTGGCTCTGTGGCTCAGAAGGAAAGGGGGAAGAAGAGGGAAGAGGTGAGCTGTGATGATAGGGGATTTGTTAGCGGAACAGAAAGGAAGGTCTATGTTTGAGAACAAGATTAACGAATCATATGTTGCCTCCTGGGTGCCAGAATCCAAGCCATCTCCAAGCAAGTAATCAGTATTGTTAAGTGGAAGGGTGAACAGCCAGAGATTGTGGTTCACATCAGTACCAATGACATAGGTAAGAAGAATAACAAGGTTCTGCAAAGTGACTTTAGGAAGTTAGGTGCTAAGTTAAAGGACAGGACCTCTGGGGTTGAGCTAAGGACTGCTACCCATGCCACGTGTGAGTGAGGCCAAAATAGTAAGATCTTACAGTTTAACACATGGCTAAGGACTTAATGTAGTAGGGAAAGCTTCAAATTTTTGGATCATTGGGCTCTCTTCCAGGGAATGTGGGACCTGCACAGAAGAGACGGTTTGCATCTGAACTGGAGGTGGACTAATATCCTAGTGGGAAGGTTTGCTAGTACTGCTGGGTGGGGAGGGGCATTGAATTAGAGCGGGGAGGGGCGGTGGTGTGGGATGAGAACCAGAGTGTCAGAACAAGACAGTGGAGTGGTTGTGGAGACAGGTGTTGTTGAGATCTCAAAAAAAGTCAGACCTGGATGATGGGGTTCCTTAATGACGGACACTGCCTTTTTGAGGAATGACTCCTTAAAGATTTTTGAGATTCTACAAAGGCTAGTGTTCACGATGGAACTGACTAAGCTCACAGCTCTCTGCAGCTTATTCTGATCCTGTGCAGTAGTCACCCCACTTCGCCCCTCCCCATACCTGATGGCGATGCAGCCAGTTAGAATACTCTCCACAGAATATCTGAGGACATTTTTGAGAGTTTTTGGTGACATACCAAACTCCTAATGAAATATAGCTGTTGTTGTGCCTTCTTCGTAGCTGCATTGATATGTTGGTCTAGGATAGGACCTCAGAGATATTGACACCCAGGAATGGCTCCTTCTTTTCACTTCTGATCCCTCTATGAGGACTAGTGTACATCCCTTTATCTTACACTTTCTGAAAATCACAATCAGTTCTTTGGCCTTGCTGACTTTGAGTGCAAGGTTGTTATTGCGACATTTCTCAGCTAGCTGGTATATCACACACCTGCACACCCTCTCATCAGCACTTGAGATTCTGTTGACAATAGTTGCTTCAAAAGCAGATTTATAGATAGCATTTGAGTTGTAGCTAGCCACACAGTCATGGGTGTAGAGAGCGTAGAGCAGTGGGCTAAACATGTGCCAGTGTTGACTGTCAGCGAGGTGGGAATGTTAATTCCAATCCACACAGATTGTGGTCTTCTGGTTAGGAAGCTGAGGATCCTGTTGAAGAGGGAGGTACAGAGGCCCAGGTTCTGGAGCTTTTCAATCAGAACAGTAGAAATGATTGTGTTAAACACTGAGCTGTAGTCAATAAACACATCCTGACATGGGTATAGTATTTGTATTGTCCAGATGATCTAAGGTCATATGAAGATCCAATGAACTCATGTCCACTGATGAGATCGTGAGATGTGAAATTGTCCACTTTGATCAGAAAAATAGAAAGAAAGTCTTTTATGTAAATGTGTAGGGAGTGGGAGTTGCAGGATGAGATGTAGAATAACGTGAATAATATAATTCAAAAATGTTCCATATGCAGGTACATTAAGAAATTAGCAAAGCCTATATTGTGTATTAGATCAGATCGGGAGTAAGAAATACAATGTTGCTCTTCTTACATAACAAAGGATGTTAATGCATGATAGGTTTTTGATATGGCTTACCCTTCAATGGGTGAGTAAACCCTACCCTAACCCAACCTTTGTGTCTTCAGTAGTTTACAAGAGTGAGAAGGGATTGAAACATACAAGCAACACTCACAACACGCTGGAGGAACCATCCGGCCCGAAACATTGACTGATCATTTCCACAGATGCTGCCCGACCTGCTGAGTTCCTCCAGCGTGTTGTGAGTGTTGCTTTGACCCCAGCATCTGCAGGGTATTTTGTATTTACGAAACATACAAGCCCTGAATTGTCTTCATAAGGTGGATGTGGAGATGTTTCAGATGGGAGAGGGAAGGGTAGATAACGTGAGAGAGACTTGGGGGAAATACATGGAAACAAAAGGAGGATGCAGACCATGATTCCTCTTCCTCTCTCTCCCTTACTGCTCCAATTTGCCACCTTTTCTCCCTTATCTTCTTCTTCAAGCATAGCGGAAACCATAGTGAATGCAGTAAACTAGGTCCTTATATGGGGAAGGGAAGAGGAGTGACCAGTTCATGTTAGTTTTCAGGCATTCTTTTCTTATCAGATTCCATCTTGTACAGCTCTTACCTGCCAGCTTCTGTTTATCTCCCCCTCCCCACCCTTCTCCATCTGCCTATCACCCCGCCACCCTTGAATCCACCTTTCTTTCTGTTGCCCCATCACCTCCCCCTCTTCTCTTTATAATATCCATCTTCCCTCTTCATTCTCAGTTCTGCTGCAGGGTCTCAATCAGAAATGTCGACCATCCCTTTCCCTCTGCAGATGCTGCCTGACCAGTAAAGTTCCTGCGGCTCTTTGCTTCCCAACCTTGAAGTTATGGCCTTCTGGCTTTTTCCCCTCTGTTAAAGCAACAGGTCTTCCTACTTACTCTACCCATACCTCTTCATAATCTTACACAGCAACATCTCTACGTCATTTTACAGCTCAGCTACATCTCCCATCAGCCCCCGCTATTGTAGCCACACTCTTCCCCGAATGACAGGGCCCATCCTAGGTTAATCGTCTGCCCAGCCCGTGGTGACTGTTGTTCTCTCTGGTGCCTACGGAAGCTGCAGAGGTTCCTGTGGGTACGGCAAATCTATAAACTGACAATCATTCCTAATAGAATTAATGTGTCCGGATTTCACAGCTCTTTACAAAATACACTTCAGTTGAGAATTCTGATCTGATGAATCCAATTAACTTGGATTCTACTGCAAAGTCCCATGGTGTTGCAAGCTACTGACATTCAGAAAAAAAATTCAGGGATTGAGTTTCAAATTTTCCAGCACAAGACCACAAGAAAATAGCAGAAGTAGGCTACTCGGCCCCTCAATCATACCTCTCCCCATCACCCTCCTCACTACTGTTTCCACATGCCCTCCCCTCCTTCCCTATTTAGTTCTATGCTCCACCTTCCTTTGTATCATCTACAGCTCTCTGCTGCTTCCACCTATCATCTCCCAGCCTCTGTCAGCCTTTGCACTACTCCTTCCTCCATCTGCCTATCACCCCTCCTCGCTTAGATCTACCTATTGCCTGTCAGCTCTTACCCCACTCCTCCCTTTTATCCCTTTACATTGGCTGATACCCCTCCACCTTTCAGCCCTGATGAAGGGTTGCACCCCACAACATTGATTGTCCATTTTCTCTACAAATGCTGCCTGACACAAAGATTTTCTCCAACCCTTGGTTTTTACCCCAGATCCCAGCACCTGCAGTCTCTTCTAACACACCCAATCCCCACACTCCCTCTAACACACCCAGTCCCCACTCCCCACACTCCTTCTAACACACCCAGTCCCCAATCCCCACACTCCCTCTAACACACCAAGTCCCCAATCCCCACACTCCCTCTAACACACCGAGACTCCAGCTATCACACTCCCTTTAACATACTGCCCCAGTCCCCAAACTCCCTCTAACACACCTGCCCCAGTCCCCACACTCCCTCTAACACACCAAGTCTCCAGTTCCCACACTCCCTCTATGTAGAACATAGAACATAGAATAGTACAGCACATTACAGGCCCTTTGGCCCGCAATGTTGTGCTGACCCTCAAACCCTGCGTCCCATATAAACCCCCACCTTAAATTCCTCCATATACCTGTCTAGTAGTCTCTTAAATTTCACTAGTGTTTCTGCCTCCACCACTGACTCAGGCAGTGCATTCCACGCACCAACCACTCTCTGAGTAAAAAACCTTCCTCTAATATCCCCCTTGAAATTCCCACCCCTTACCTTAAAGCCAGGTCCTCTTGTATTGAGCAGTGGTGCCCTGGGGAAGAGGCACTGGCTATCCACTCTATCTATTCTTCTTATTATCTTGTACACCTCTATCATGTCTCCTCTCATCCTCCTTCTCTCCAAAGTCCTAGCTCCCTTAATCTCTAACACACCTAGTCTCCAGTTCCCACACTCCCTCTAACACACCAAGTCTCCAGTTCACACAATCAAGTCTCCAGTTCACACACTCCCTCTAACACACTAATTCCCCAGTACTCTAACACAATGGGATCATGATCTCCATGCTCCCTGTTCACAGCTGGCCTCCATTTCCTGCACTGCCTTTGAATTTACTAGGGTAGAGGATGATAGGAACAAGAGAGAGCATCGGTCACCAGGGAACAACTAGGGGAACGGGATTGATGCGAATACTGTGAGAGCCGACGAAGATTCAATGGACCGAATGTCCTCCTTCCGTCAAGTGGACAAAGTGTAATCATTGGGGATCAAACATGTTATGCAAATACTCCAAATGGTACCATAGAGGAACAGAGACTTTGGAACATTTTTGTTTATTGATTCCTGAAAGACAGGAAGTTATGGCAGTTAAACTGCCAAATGGGATACTTGTCTTTATTGACAATGGCCTTGAATGCAATGGCCCATGCACAACTGCCCTAACCCATTAATTCTGACCACCATACCACAGGAGTGATCTTACTGTGTTATACTCCCCATCAGGGTTAGGAGGCAGATTGTAAAGTTTCAGGGCATGATGAAAATGTGAGAATAAAAATGGTTAATGGTGTAAATGGCTAGCATGGACTTCATGGGCTGAAGGGTCTGTTTCCCTGCTATATCTTTCTATATCTCCATGGGCAGTGAAGCTGATACACACAACTTCTTCAGGACTGAGAAGGAAGGGGAAGATGCCAGAATAAAAAGATGGAGGGTAGGGAAAGAGTTAGGTGAAACCCGGTGGGGTTGGTCCATTAGCAAGATTTACAGCAGAGAAGCTGTGCAGCTTTGGTTATTGCACTGACCAGACCCTCAGGCCATGGTGTCACCTGGTATAGCCACCCAGGGGAGGAGGCACCAGAAATTGTGTGAGAGAGTTAGACAGCACACTGGAATCTGTGCTACATTAAAGGCTAACCCCTGCAGGCCAGCTCTCCCATCAGTACTGCTCTACAATGTTCACCTCCTGGAAAACAAACTGGCTTACCTCCATTTGTAACTGACTCAGAGTGAGATGATGAACTACCGCATACTTATTCTCATGTAAGCTTGGTTATAGGACAACATCCCATACACCATCAATTTTCAGACTATGTCACTCAGAGATGTTCTAATGTTATGTTGTGACTGTATTGTGCTTTATCGTAACTATATATGCTGTATCGTAACAATTTGTGTTGTGTGTTTCTATACACAGTGCTTTGCACCTTGGCCCCAGAGAAATGATGTTTCATTTAGCTGTATTCATGTGTATGGGTAAATGACATTTAAACTTGAACTTGACGAGACCCTCAATTCCAGTCCTATCTAATTTTTTATGTTCAAAAGTGGAGAAGATCTCCTTACTGTCTAAGGAAATCCATCCAGTGAATTATAACTTAAGGGACAGGCTGCCTAGCCTGTGGTTACCGGCTTTGGAACAAAGGAGACTTATTTGAGATGTATAAAACTATCAGAGGCCAATTCAGCATAAACTGCTCAAATCGATTTCCTTTTAGCAAAGGGATTAGTACGAGCGAGCTATTCAGCTATTTTATATTGATTGAGAAAAGAAATAGGTGGTATTGGTTAATTATTATTACATACAATGACGAGCTTCTGTCTGCATGCCATCTAGACAGATCATCCCAGTTATAAAAATATCAAGGTCATCATCATTATTATTATGTGCCATGTTGTGGGCAATCATGGTCTTTCCGTGACTATGATTGTTCTTGGCAATTTTTTTCTACAGAAGTTGTTTGCCATTGCCTTTTTCTGGACAGTGTCTTTACAAGACCAGTGACCCCAGCCACTATCGATACCCTTCGGTGATCGTCTGCTTGTTGCCATTGGTCACATTAGCAGGACTTGCGAAATACAACCATCCACCAGCTGCTCCCATGGCTTCACGTGACTCTAATCTGGAGGAGGTGTTAAGCAGATGCTACACCTTGCCCAAGGGTGACCTATAAACTAGCAGAAGGAAAAAACGCCTTACACCTCCTTTAGTATCTCCACCCCGCCGCCCTCATATCAAGGTGGTAAAAAGGAAAAAGCGCAGAATATACACTCAATGACCATTTCATTAGGAATGCATTTTGCAAGTGTCGCTGAGTTCTTCCAGCATTTTGTGCATGTATGTATGTGTGTGTCTCACTCTGCATTTCCAGCATCTGCAGAGTCTCTAGTGTTTGTGTTGGTTATTGTTTTGCCTCAATGAACAGCATGCAAGACAAGCTTTTCACTGTACCTCCGTACATGTAATAATAACAAACCAATTCCATTGGCCATTTAGCCTACCGATCCACTCATCTTTGGGAGGTGGGGGGAAACTGGAAGGCCCAGGACAATCCCAAACAGGCACAGGGAGAGTGTGAAAATTCCACCCAGTCATACTGAAGGAACACCGGTCGATGGAGCTGTGAGCTGTTGCTCTATTGGTTACGATATGAAACTGCCATCCTCAATCCGTCTTGATCTTATTGAATTAATTCGATTTCATCAGAAGGGTTAAGATAAACCTTACCATTTTTATCTTTCCACATGACCATTCTCCATTCCACTTTAGTTGGTCTCTCTTCACAGTCATAACTCCCCACTCCCTCCGGACTCGTACGACTGTTTTTTCTTCCTCACTGATCCAAGACATTTCACAACTGGGAAAAAAAAAACAGCTGGATAAACAGTGGAGAAAGATGAATGTATTTGAACTGAGGCAACATAAGGAGTATTGACTGCCGGCAACATGCTACAATACTTGGCGCTTGCGAAGGTGAGAGTACCACAGCGATGATGCACTATACGCCACGCTGATGCAAATTTATGACCATGGTGTAAAAGGGAGCTATTGTTCCTGAGCTTGTGGGTAATTCATCAACGGGATTGCTTTTACTTGCGTCCAAAACAAAATAGAACCTCCACCTCTCATCCACCTGGTAATCCCTACTGCCAAATTAAGCTGATCCTTTCACAAGAAATGGCTTATATTGGGACGATTTAGGTCAGCTTGTCTCAACAGACCATCACAATGCTTCTTCATTACCTGTTGAGACATCGATTTCTGGTAATGCACTGCACGGCTTGGCCATAAGTCACTCAAATTGCTGGGTGGCTTGTGAAATTGCTAATAGATGGCATGCTTCAGCAATGCAGTTAGTGGAGGCTCATTAAATACTCAAGTACCAAGTGCCTCTTAAATTGTCTCATTCCCAAGTGACACCCATCATCCTGTATTCTGGCCTGGAAACCTCATCAGTCTGACAGAAAAGAGAAAGAGACAGTGTTTAAAAAATCACACTGCCTGCTCCAGTGAGAAGGTGTAAAATGTTTGCTGTGTGTATATGCGTCTGTGTGCACACATTGAATGTGTTCCTATGTGTCTTGTGCATTTGAAATTGTGTGTGTGTGTGTGTGTGTGTGTGTGTTGTGTACTTAACATGCACGACATTGGGTACGTGTCTGTGTACATACAGTATGTGTGTTGATTGTGTTTGTATGTGTGCATGCACATGCCTGTGTGTTGATGTGGGTTTAAACTTTAAAACCGTAAGATACAGGAGCAGAACTAGGCCACTCAACCCATCGAGTCAGCTCCACCATTCCATCATGACTGATCCCGGATCCCACTCAACCCCATACACCTCCCATCTTGCCGTATCCTTTGATGCCCTGACTGATCAGGAAATGATCAACTTCTGCCTTAAATCTATGCTCAGACTTGGTGTCCACCGCTGTCTGTGGCAGAGCATTCCTCAGATTCACTACTCTTTGGCTAAAACATTCCTCTTTAACTCTGTTCTAAAAGGTCGCCCCTCAATTTTGAGGCTGTGTCCTCTAGTTCTGGATACCCCTACTATAGGAAACACCATCTCCACTTCTACTCTATCTAGTCCTTTCAACATTTGGTAGGTTTTAATGAGATCTCCCTGCATTCTTCTAAATTCCAGAGATTACCGGCCCAAAACTGCCAAACACTCCTCATATATTAACCTCTTCATTCCTGGAATCATCCTCGTGAACCTCCTCTGGACTCACTCCAATGACAGCACATCCTTTCTGATATATGGAGGCCTAAACTGTTGACAATACTCCAAATGCAACTTAACTAGTTTCTTATAAAAGCTCAGCATTATCTCTTTGCTTTTATATTCTATTCCCCTTGAAATGAATGTCAACATATATTTGCCTTCTTTACCATAGACTCAAACTGTAAATTAACCTTGTGGGAGTCTTGCACGAGGACTCCTAAGCCCCTCTGAACCTCTGATATTTGAACCATTACCCCATTTAAATAATAGTCCGCACTATTGTTCCTTTTACCAGAATACATTGTCATATGGTGCCCACCACTGTATTCCATCTGCCACTTTTTTGCCCATTCTTCCAATTTGTCTAAGTCCTGCTGCAATCACATTACTTCCTCAGCACTACCTACCCCTCCCACCTATCTCTGTATCATTCGAAAAATTTGCCACAAAGCCATCAATTCCATTATCATTGACAAACAATATGAAAAGTAGCAGTCCCAATACTGACCCCTGGGGAACACCACTAGTCACCGGCAGTCAACCAGAAAAGTCCCCTTTTATTCCCACTTGTTGCTTCCTGCTTGTCAGCCATTCCTCTATCCATCCCAGTATTTTTCCTGTAATGCCATAGGGTTTTGTCTTGTTAAGCAGCCTCATGTGTGGCACCTTATCAAATGCCTTCTGAAAATCCAAGTAAATGACATCCACTGTCTCTCCTTTGTTCGCCCCTGCTTGTTACTTCCTTAAAGAACTCACACAAATTTGTTAGGCAAGATTTCCCTTTACAGAAACCATGCTGACTTTGACTTATTTTATCATTAGTCTCCAAGTCCCTTGAAACCTCATCCTTAATAACAGACTCCAACACTTTCCCAGCTACTGAGGTTATGCTAACTAGCCTATAATTTCCTTTCTTTTGCCTTCCTCCCTTCTTAAAGAGTGGAGTGACATTTGCAATCGTTAGTCCTCCAGGACCATGCTAAAATCATGTGATTCTTGGAAGATCATGACCAATGCATCCGTTATCTCTTCGGCAACCTCTCTCAGGACCCTGAGATGTAGTCCATCTGATCTAGGTGGCTCATCCACCTTTGAGTTTGCCTAGCACTTTTTCCTTTGTAATAGCAATGGCACTCATTCCTGCTCCCTGACACTCATGGACCTCTGATACACTGCTAGTGTCTTCCACAGTGAAGACAGATGCAAAGTACCCAATAAGTTCATCTGCCATTTCTTTGTCCCCCATTACTACCTCACCAGCCTGATTTTCCAGTGATCCAATATCAACTCTCACCTCCCTTTTACTCTTTATATCACTGAAAAAACTTTTGGTATACTTCTTTACTGTATATTATTGGCTAGTCTGCCCTCATATTTCATCTTTTCCCTTCTTATGCCTTTTTTAGTTGCCTTTTGTTGGATTTTAAAAGCTTCCCAATCATTCAACTACCCAATCACTTTAGTTACCTTATATGCCCTTTCCTTGGCTTTTATGCAGTCCTTAACTTCCATTATCAGCCACGGTTGCCTGCCCGTGCTAATGGTTAATTTTTTCCTCTGTGGGACATATCTATTCTGCGCCTTGTGAACTATTCCCTGAAACTTCAGCCACCTCTGCTCTGCCATCATCCCCACCAGTATCCTTCTCCAATCCACCTGGGCAAGCTCCTCTCTCATGCCTCTGAAGTTCCCTTTATTCCATTGTGGTACTGATACATGTGAGTTATGCGTCTCCCTCTCCAATTGCAGTATGAATTCAATCATATTATGATCACTGTCTCCTCAGGGTTCCTTTACTTTTAGCTTCTTAATAAGATCTGGGTTATTACACAACATGCAGTCTGAGATAACTTTTCCCCAGGTGGGCTCAAGCACAAGCTGCACTAAAAATTCATCTCGTAGGCGTTCAACAAATTCCCCCTTTTGTGATTCGACACTAACCTGATTTTCCCAATCCCCTTGAATGTTGAAGTCCCCCATAATGATTTAATGATTAAGTCATTTCCCTTATACATGCCTTTTCCAGTTCCCTTTGCAATCTCAATCCCACATCTTTGCTACTAATTGGAGACCTAGATATAATTGCCATAATGGTTTTTTCACTCTTGCAATTTTTTAACTCCACCCACAAAGATCCAACATTCTCTGACCCAATGACACCTCTATCTAACGATGTAATTCCATCTCTTAACAACAGAGCCACACCACCACCTACGTCCTCCTGCCTGTCTTTTTGATATAAAGTATATCCTTTGATGTTCCATTCTCAATTATGGCCTTCTTTCAGCCACGACTCAGTGATGTCCATAATATCATACCAATCAATCTGTAATTGTGTCATGAGTTTGTTCACCTTATTCTGAATGTTGTGTGCATTTAAATACAGCATCTTCAGTCCTACATTCTTCGCCCTTTTGAATTTTGCCTCTGTGGTACAATTTAATTCTTTACTCTGTCTGCATTGGTACCCAATCATTGGCGTATCTTTTCTTACCTTCTTGTTACACCCATCATCTGTTTGTAAACCCGCTGGCTGAACCTCAGCTCTATCATCCTGGTTCCCATCCCCCTGCCATATGAGAAGATAAAAGTTAAAGATTCACTTTATTTGTCACATGTACATCGAAAGACACGATGAAATGCATCACTTGCGTCAATCAAAACAGCAAGGATTGTGCTGGGCAGCCCACAAGTATCGCCACACAGCCGGTGCCATCTTAGCATGTCCACAACTCACTGACCCTAACCTGAACACCTTCAGAACGTGGAAGGAAACCAGGGGACCCGTAGCAAATCTACCTGGTTAGTTAGTGGAAGAATAGACAAATCTACCTGGTTAGTGGAAGAATAGACAAATTCCTTATAAAAGGCAGTGGGATCCTGATCCTAAAGTTTGCACTCTTAACTCAACCCTATTCTACTGTGCTGCCTGCTTCGTGTTTAGGTGTGTGTGTGTCTGTGTGTGTGTGTGTGTGTGTATGTGTGAGAGTGTGTATGTGTGAGCGTGTGTCTGCATAAGTGTGTGTGTGAGAGAGAGAGTGTCTGTGTGAGTGTGCATGTGTGTGTGTGTGTGTGTGTGTGTGTGTGTGTGTGAGCATGTGTGTGAGACAGTGTGCCTGTGTGAGTGTGTGTGTGAGACAGTGTGCCTTCATGAGTGTGTGTGTGTGTGTGTGTGTGTGAGAGAGAGAGAGACAGCGTGTCTATGTATATGTGTCTGTGTGAGTGTGAGAGTGTGTGTGTGTGTGTGTGTCTGTCTGTCTGTCTGAGTGTGTGTGTGCATGTGTGGGTGTGTGCACTGATACGTATGTGTGTGTGTGTGATACTGACTGTAATTCACAGTTTTTATTACTATGCATTTCAATGTACTGCTGCAAAACAACAAATTTCATGACATACACCGGTGATATTAAACCTGATCCTGATTGTGATTTGTTTCAGAATGGTGAGAAAGGTTTAAGGAGCTCCACAATTTCCTACATTCTGGTCTGAAGAAGAAAGCAACTTCAAAATGCACCCCTGAGACTGAGAGACCTTTGCATTTATCATGCTGTTCTAAAAGATTGTCTATAAACCTTACAACAGGAATTCTGTAGATGCTGGAAATTCAAGCAACACACATCAAAGTTGCTGGTGAACGCAGCAGGCCAGGCAGCATCTCTAGGAAGAGGTACAGTCAACGTTTCAGGCCGAAACGGGTCCCAGATGGTACAGAAGCATAATTCAGTCTAACCATGGATGATCCACCCAGGCCTCATCTGCATCAGCCCAAAACATTGACTGTTTACTCATTTCCATTGATGCTGCTGAGGTCCTCGGTGATTTTATGTGGTTGCTGAGCTGTGTCAGTTCGCTACAGCCTTCAATTCCTTGATATTTCAAATATGTACTGTATTGACTGCTTCTCTAAATACCCGAAGTATCTCACCTCCATAATCATCCAAGATAAAGAATTCCAAAGATTCACTGGTCACTGATTCTCTGGTCATTTATTTTCTGTCTGTGTTTCCTTTCCTGATCTCCTTTACTTACGGTATCAAAGGGGAAGAAAAAACAAATTACTGACGATGTTTTTTTTCAGTTCCAGGATGAAAGCTTCTATTACTCAACTTTGAAGTTGTCAGCTCATCCTCAGCCAGGTGTCCAAACTTTAACTAACTCCTCTTTGTGGGCTCCACGTTTCAGCCTGTGAAGGTGACTGGACAACTTTATTTGTGGAAGTAACGCAAGATTGATCAGATTTACCTAATGTAGAAAACCTTCATCGAGCACTCTGCTCCATCTGCCACAACAGGCAGGATTTCCTGGTGGCTACTCATTTTAATTCTGCTTCCCATTCCCATTCCGGCATGTCGATCTAATGCCACGAAGAGGCTACTCTCAGCTTGGAGGAGAAACAGCTCACATTCTATCTGGGTAGCCTTCAAACTGATTCCCTCTCTCCTTTCCTTATTTTTCTATTTCTCCATTCTGGCTCCCTTCTCAACTCCTCTCCTCTCCTGCAGTTCTTGCGGGTCATTAATTATTGCTGGCATTGGCACCTGCATCCTATCAATGCCTATTTTTCCTTTTCCTTTCTGATATCCTATGAGAATAGGCTGGGTAAACTAGGGAGCAAGGGAGGATGAGATGTGACTTGATAGAGGTGTACAAGATGCTAAGAGACATAGACTGAGTGGACAGCCAGAAACTTTTGCCCGGGGCCAAAATGACTAAGACAAGGGTGGTGTGGTGTTAAAGTGATAGGAGGTAAGTATAGGGTGGATATCAGAGATAAGTTTTTACACAGACAGTAGTGGGAGCTTGGAACACATTCTCATGATTGTAATAGAGGTTGATAGATTAGGAACATTTAAAAAACTTTAAGATAGATAATAGAAAAATGGAGGGCCAAGAGGGAGCAAAGTATTA